>NC_056738.1:291789408-292101908 GCF_019279795.1 Protopterus annectens | reverse complement strand
GGTATCATATTTGTATGTGAATTTTAAAAATCAGTAGTGTTATTTACAATTCTAAAACAAATTAAAATCATCATTATTGCCTTTCCATAAAAAACATAAGTCATCTAAAAACCTACCATAGAATGTCCAAAATCTACTAAAAACCGAAGTTAATATAAAGGTGTTTTCCCAGTATGACATAATAATATTGGCATAAGTAGGAGCACAATGTGCCCACATAGCAACCCCCTTACATTGTTTGAAGTATTCACCTTCAAAAAAAATATAATTATTTTTTAATACCACCTCCATTAATACCAAAATTGTTCTGAACTCATTATAGACAAGAATGTTAATATGTTTTTGTCTGGATATTTAAATCTTTACATTCCTGAATTTAGCTTCAGTCATAAGGCAATAAAGACATACCCCCGGATTCATGAAGCTCGGCGGAAGTCCGGCGTAAGGCTTGCGCTGGCCGTGCTGCGTAGATGTGGAGTAGATGTGCCATATGCATATTAATGAAGGCGCACAGCCGGCACAGCCACGTGCATAGGAAATGTGCGTGAGTGCAAGGGGCGTATCGAAGTTGTGCAGGGAGGCATGTCAATGTCGGCTTTCGAGGAGCAACCTAAACTGCTGAATATTATATTCCGCCAGCAATAGTAATCGTACCTATCAGTGTCCGTGGAGACTGAAATGTATGCAATGCAGAGTCCCTGCGAACAGAAAATGAAGAGTCAAACACAAATGCACGGTAGGGAATAACGGGTCCCTACCCATGAACAAATGACAGGAAAACCGTGTGCCTGTAGTCCAACGTAGTGTTGATAGCTATACCATGTGGAAGTGAAATATCAGATGTTAGGGCGCTGCCAGTAGGTATGTCCAGTCCAACGGAGTGGGTCACCAGCTGACCCATAATTTGAGGGAGGGAACATAGCTGTGCAGATGTGTCCATAACAAAATACACGAGGAGAAATGTAGATATAGGTAGTGACCGTATGTCTGAATCATATTCCACAAGCCATGTAATAGTCACATACAAAAGGTATGTCCGTATTTCACATACCAAATGTGATAGGAAATAGCATACGCATGTAAACGAAACAGAAGGAGCATATAAATGAGCCATAACAACATGGACACATGTAGGCCAAAAGGAACAGTATGATCCGTACCGTCGACCAAGATTACCACCTGTCCCACTTTGCGAGCGACAGTCTCTCTGTAGGCAGATGTGTCCTGACACAAACATGTAAAACTGGCAAATGTCCAGAGAATATAGGACATAATTCCTCTGTAGACGTCATGTAATAGTTGCATTAAACATATTTCACTGGACGTATAATACATAAATGTCATAACAAACAGAATAAGATACCGAAATGCTACAAGAATAAGCTTAGATATAGGCAAGAATTGTAAGTTCTATCTGCCGAACTGACCATGGGCATGTGTCGGCCTGTAAAATATGCTGTGTTCACCGCAACTGTCACAGTAGGGTTGCCACCCTTACAAATGGCCAGAGTGGGACATGTTTGGTACAGACATCAGACTGTACAGGCTGATACATACCCATGGCCAGTACAAAGGACAGAACATAACTGTTTTGCCTACAGAAAAGCGTATTCCTGTAGCATTTTAGTTGCTTATTCTGTTTCTCATAACAGTCAGGTATTTCAGATACAGAATTAACTGTTTAAAGCAACTATCACATAAAATATAAGAAATATGTTTGTCCTAAAATCTCAGGACATTTGCCATGTTGACAATTACATGTCAGGACACAACTGCCAAAAGAGGGACTGTCCCTCGCAAAGTGGGACAGGTGGTAACCCTATGTCACACTGTGGCCAATTGAAAAGGTGGAAACACAATCGGTGACTGTGGGGAGGCAATGTCCATAACAGTCGGACATGTGTAAGGAATAGCTTGGACATAGGAAAAGGTGAAATCCTACTAATGAGTAGAACAGGCTGGCAAAATCCAGAAGGCAGCTGTATAATCCGAACGTGCATGTGACACAGTTGAATGGGTAGTACTCGGATACACCAACCAAGTAATGAAAGTGAAGTAAGGGCATGTACCCATGTGTGTGAGGTATAGCATGTGGAAAGCAAACATGGCAGGATAGTCCACACAACCATAAAGGTACCCGACACATGTAGGGTAGTCAATGTGTAACTGTGGCCGTGTCATGGGCCAACAACCAAAGTAGTGCTCTATGGGGTGTGAGTAATTCGTGTGTGAGGGGTGTGTGTTTAATGGTAAATTCCTCAAAGGCGATACTTGTGTCATATGCAGAAAAGGTGAACCGGAGGTGTATGAGGGGGCAGTGGGTGAAGTGGAAAGAAACACAACCTCATGTAGAAACAGCTGCAAGACAAGCAGACAGGCTATAGTGTAGAACACAATCCCACAAACATATGAATATGGAAATATGTGAGACAAATGTATAGATACGGCACCGTCACATACCCACAGATGGGTCCTGATGGAACTGGCCATAACAAATGCAACACACCTGGATGCATAATAGCCTACCCAGCATACCCTCCACAACACACAACCTGCCACCATACCAGAACATCCACTAAATCCAGCCGTACTTGGTCCACTGGTTTGTTGCAGAAACAGCTACACACAGTGACCCCTATGCATATGTAGTAGGTATTGTCACCCTAGGCAGTGTCAGGATTGCAAACCATGTATCCCCTGCAGGTAAAACCCCCAGCATGTTTTCATGAAGCCACAAAAATCTTCGATATCTAACTTGTTTTGGTCTTGACCAATTTTTGGGATATCCCTCACGGGATGACCAACTTGTGTAAATAGTAGAATGGGTATGACGACATGATGTCCAATCCAGTAGATATCTGGACACAAGTCAGAATGTGCAGTGGAGGTCCATGACACTGTCCAGCCCTAAGTGGACATGCATAACCTACCACCCAGGATAAAATACCTTCCCGTGACACATGTGTCCAGACACGAATACGAGGGAGAATATAATGCACACATTTGCAAAGTGGAAAACGGCATGAGGGCAAGGAAGACACTACATAAACAGGTCAACCCTGATCAAGTGTGAGGGACACTGACTGTGTGCAGTCATGACTGACCATACCTGTCAACCTGTGTGAGCAAGATATGTGGACAGAGCCATGAATATAAGTGAGACAAAGGTCCAAAATCAGGGACAATCTGTAAACATATCTCTTAGAAACATAGAATTTGATAGAATAACAGTTTGCACAGTGGCATTAATGTCTGGAGTATGAAGTCTGAAACCCAACTGTCTGTCAGCACGTTCCGACTGCAGTCTTTAATGCTGAGCTACTGCTGTGCCAGAACACAACAGCGTATTACGGAGGTCCGTGCCATACCACTCAACTGTCCAGATATTCACAGAATGACTAGGGTCACCACCTGTCCCACTTTGCGAGTAACAATCCCTCTGTAGTCAGTTGTGTCCTATGAAAAAAATCAAGACATAGCAAATGTCCTGAGAGTTTATTCCCTAATTTACTTCAATAGTCGCATAAAACGGTTATTTTATATATGACTCCTCAATATGTTATGTGAAGTAGCATATGCAATTCAAATGTTACTAGAATAAGCTATTATATGTACAAAAAAGGTTAAAGTTCAGTACTATGCATGGCTGTAGGTATGTTTTGCCCTGAAAAATCTGACATCTCTACAGAACATGTCCCACTTTGGGCAGTCGAAAAGGTGGCAACCCTAAGAATGACCATAGGTTCACCCATAGTGTTGGTGTGTGCCTCTGACAATCTGCACCAGTGTGGTAAATAGCTGAGGATTGACATCACTAAATAATGAGAAATATCCCGAGTATAAGACTCCACAACCACAGAAAAGTCATGCTAATGCAAAACCTAGCATTCTATCAACATTCTAAGCTTGTAAGAGCAATCGTTAAAATGTGTCCCTAATTGTCCCCCCATCATGTAGGTTTTGCACAGGTTCGGTGCTCTAAGAGGTTGAGAGGTATGGTCCGTACATATTTACAGGAGCAGCCCTTCACACTTGTGTAATGTACAGCTGCATACCTGTAGTCACTTCATGTCCAAAAATAATAATCCCCGTATGACTGTATACAGGTAATAGTCAAATGTGAATGGGAACACCCCTCACCGTGGAGTATGGACTGTAACAACCCCACCCATAATATGTAATGCCAACAGAATAAGCTGCTGACAGGTGCCCAAACATCTGTGTCTATAAACACAGTTAAAACTTCAAAATAGGGAGATAATCCCTGTCCATATGCTTCATATGACATTTGACCTCGGCCAAGGAAGTTCCGTTCACCAGGTGGGCAAGCCTAAACCTAGATCACTACATGAACACCCTGACAATCAAAGACCTGTATGTGGCTGGACTATATGAATTGGTGTTCTGCATATCCTCGGAGTGATTAACAATGCAGCCGGAGTCCACAGCAGTAGGCAATAGGGAATGTGTAATATGTAGTACCGCCTTTTTCCCAGCAGGAGAATGGATGCCTGTGTCATAGGTGAAGCGGTGAGGCATATGTTGATGTAGCTAAGTACTATGGGTATGCAAATCAATGAGGGAGAACACCACTAGAATAGTGGTTCCGGTATCCGGCCAACGTGAATGCAGTCCCGGTTGACCTACAACCACTGCACATATAACTTGAAAGTGTAATGAAAGCGTTCGTGCAGTACACACATTTAAATATGTAAAGGTGAATGTGTGTTTCGCAGTAGTCCGTAAACTGGAATACAGATATGTAACTGTTACGGTCAGAATTATGAAAGTTCACGGAAGCACAATTATCTATGAAACATATGTAACCCACAATAAGGATATGCAAGTGCACCTGCGCGTGTGTAATCCGCTCACAGAATAGAAAATGAATGGTGTTTTCCACACGTTCTATGTACATGGCTCATACCTGTTAAACCTGTAAAGTACGAAACTGGACAAAGCCATGACAACAACTGGTACAAATAGGGATAATCCCCAGATATTGCCTAACAAACATAGAAAGTGGATAGAATAACAGGTGTGTCACTAGCATGGATTCTCTGAAGGGTATGAAGTCATAACCTGAAATGTTTGTCATTATTTACCAACGTCAGTCTTTAATGATATGCCACTAACTTGCCAGATAGACACAAGGTTATGAAAAACAGACCACAAATAGGGACAATCCCCAGATATTGCCTAACAAACATAGAAAGTGGATAGAATAACAGGTGTGTCACTAGCATGGATTCTCTGAAGGGTATGAAGTCGTAACCTGAAATGTTTGTCATTATTTACCAACGTCTGTCTTTAATGATATGCCACTAACTTGCCAGATAGACACAAGGTTATGAAAAATGGAGCAAAGATAAGAGGCAAAAAGCTGTACATGCAGCGGAAATCTGTACAGTTGAAAGGTATGATATGGAGATATATATACACATATATCCATAGACATAATCCAAAGCAAATTACGAGATGAGGAATGTACAGACATATGTATATATGTACAGATATATATATCTATACTCACACGATACATTAATAGATATATACACAACAAACATATGTCCCTGTACATATAACACATGTACATAAATAGGTCACGGTATAGCTAATATGGATAGGAAGACAGACATGCATGAAAGGAGAATACACCGATGGTTTCCAAACCATTTCCCGGAAACTACCAGTGTGACAGAGCCTGCAAGTTCTACACACTAAACATGAATATAGGTGTCCTTTGCAGGACCCCAATAATTGATCTGTACGAAGTGCGAACTGTCATTGATGCTAAAGACGTCACAGCTGCAACTACGATATAGCTGTACATGCAACAGTAGCAGGTGCAAGGGTAATAACACATGGGTCAATTGAATGTATGACATACGAACTGATATCCGCAGAGTGGGGAGTGCTCAGAAGTGTCCTCACACGTTATTATCGCTCACATTAAACATGTCGAATGGGTACTGTGGAGGTGTGTCAGGTATGGGAATCATGGGTATGCAGAATTGGGCCAAGGTGTTGGTTGGCACAGATCTATTACGTACACCCCATGGGAGTGATCAATATACCTATGTGGGTATAGCACACACCTTTATTCACCAAAAAGGTGCAACCCATCCACTGGATATTGTGTAAACCATTGGGGGAAGATGTAGGGACCTATATCAGTGTCATGTAGGCGATTACCAAGTATGGACACGCATACGACCAAGATGGTAACCATACCTGCCAGAATGTCAGAATAAGACAGCTGGACTAAGGCATAGTACACGACAGACAAATAGGGACTATATTAAATATACCTCAGACAAAGTCAGACCGTTGATAGAATAACTGCATAGTCGGGAATACGAATGTTATGAGAGTTAGTAATCATGAAATAGAAATGTCAGTCATGATTACCTAACTGCACAGTCCATCATGGCTTGCCAGCAATCTATCAGAAAGGCACATTATCATGACAAGTGTAACAGAATCATAAGTCAAACCCCACGGTGTATACCCATAATGTGTACAGGTGAGAGGTATGAAGGTAACCCGTCCTAATGCAATGTACAGAACTAGTGATACTAGGTGGACAGGTGAGAAGAAAGACGTCAGGACAAATGACAAAACATGTACAAGTCATAAGCATGTTTGTCCACAAATGTGAATTACAACGTATGGCCTGTGAAAGTCAATGTGGAATGTTAATAGACTCAAATGACATGTGTCCCTCAGGGTGTTATGCAGTGTCACCGATACAGTGTCCAGTCCCCCATACTCGTACATGAGCTCTGCCACTGATGGAAAGCACAAATACCGGTGTACACATAAGGTACATGATGGAATAAGTAGTGTGGATAAGCACCTGTTGGCCTGTGTGAGGAATATAACCCAGTGGGTGGGTGTGTCCTGCAATAGGAATGTAATGGTAACTGGTCTGTGATGGCTCCATGTATTGTGTGTATTGGTGTAACTGTACGAATGTGCAGATGTATGCCTCATATGTGTGGTGTGTTCCTCTCACAATCTGTACCTGTCTGCCAAATACCTGAGAACTGACGTCATTAAATAATGATAAACATATGTGTTTAAGATCCCAAATCCCTCAGAAAGGTCATACTAATACAAAACCTATAATACTGTTAACTATCTACGTTTGTAAGAGCAATATGTAGAATCTGCCCCTATCTGTCCCCCCATCATGTTAGGCTTTGTACAGATGTTTTGCACTAGGAGGTTGATAGGTATGATCAGAAACAGATACATGTCTGAGGAAACAGCATTATCGACTACAAGATAACTCAGAAGGTATGAAAAGCACTGCAGTAGGAAGTTCATCCGCAGGTATGTGCTGATATGTCAAATGGCACAGCAGTCTACAGGAAGTACCTATAGGGTGTCACCTTTACCAATGATGACAGTGGGACATACCCACAGCCATGCATACACCACAAATAGACATAGCACACAGCAAAGCCTAGGCCATGATACATGAAGCATCTGGCATGTATGGATTGAGTAAGAGTACAGCAAGGAAAGATGACTGCCAGGCTATTCAACAAACACCTGCAGGGGCATGCAAGACTGCCCGTAACACGAACAATGCACGGACAATGTTGGGATTTGCAACATATCCCATTTGTATGCGTAAGCTATGCAAATTATGTAATTATAGGGTTGCCACCTTTCCAAATGCCCAAAGTGTGACATTTGTGCTACAAAATTCAGATTTTGCAGGGCAAAACATACCCACGGCCAGTACAAAGGACAGAACTTCAGTTTTTTGCCTGAATAAAAGTTTATTCTTGTAGCATTTTAGTTCCTTATTCTGTTTTTAATAACATTTAGGTGCTTCAGATACAGAATAACTGTTTAATGCAACTAATACATAAAATATAGAAAATTATTTTGTCCTAAAATCTCAGGACATTTGCCATTTGGTCACATTTTTTGCAGGACATAACTGCCCAAAGAGGGACTGTCCCTCGTAAAGTGGGACAGGTGTTAACCCTACGTAATCACGTGATACATGAAACAGTAAGCTGTCCGTGCAAGAGCAGAGTTATGTGCAGAAATGTACCCAGATGTTATGCGACTAATGTTTTGCATGGTGCTAAACGGAGCAATGACAGCTGCAAATACAGTATGAATACAGTCGAAGAAGCATGCCAATGTCCAAGTCCAAGGCCAGTGGTGGCTTTGTCCATTGGATATCAATGAACCAGTAGTTGTCCTCCCCTAATCCCTGGTGTGGAAGCATAGCGCAGCACCACGAGAATGCGCTGCGCTTCAAAACAAGACATATGGATAATATACATACAAAATGTAGGTTTAGCTAGATGTTAGTACGCCATGCAGATGAATGGCAAGCTGGAGACAACATGTCTACTGCGTACTGGTACCTATGTGTGGAAGCTCTCTGTCAGAGATGTAACGAAGCATTTGTAGGCAATGTGAGGCAAGTGAGGCTGAGGATAGTGAATCACAACATGTCATGCCATATGGGCCAAGCCTCTACAGTGTAGTGTAGGTTAAGGGGACTATTAGAGTAGAAGATAGGTGACAACAGGAGTGTGTATGTATAAAACACTGTAACCTCCCCGGAGCAGTGTCACATGTCTGCTGTCAGTACTCAGTGGAAGAGGCGTGTCATGAGATATCCTAGGGAACGTCAGAAGACTGACGGTGTACGCCATGGATACCACCGATGTGACCTGCAAACCTGTCCACAGTGTGTCTGCGCCCGTGCGCGCCAGTAAGCCCATGTAAGCATATATGCGCGTGTGTTAGCCCGTGTGTGCGTGTGGAAGAACGAGTAAGCTAGTGTACGACTGGTGAAGCCCGTGTAATGTCGTGTATGCATTTGTAAGCAGGTATACATGTGTACTGCACACATCACACACGTACTGCACACACAGACACACATGCTGCCAATACTACACACATCAGTAAAATGGCACACGGATGGAGACTACATTACTAGAGGTAACAGTGCTGTAAACTATGCCACAGTGATGCTCATAGCTGCAATGCATCATGCCTGCTGAAGTACACCTGGAAGTAACACACTGTGTGTTAACAGCATGCTAACATCAATACAGTGGAATAAAGCCACTGTGTGCAGCAGCACCAGGTTACTCAGATCCTGCATCAATGTTACACATCACAGGTGGTGGCACAGGTGACATCATATGCACAGGGTGTGGTGTTAACATGTCCAGAGCTGTCATAGAGACATCCAATGTACACGTAGGTGTGTGTGTGTGTGAGGGACAACGGTTATTGCATTGCCCAATGGTGGTGCAATGGGTGTGTGTATGTGATAGCCATAGCTGTTTGTGGTAAGTGTGTGTGTCTGCATATACACAGGTACAGCATGTGTCAGCCATATA
The DNA here is from genome assembly GCF_019279795.1 of Protopterus annectens. Lineage (NCBI taxonomy): Eukaryota > Metazoa > Chordata > Ceratodontiformes > Protopteridae > Protopterus > Protopterus annectens. Next base: position 292,092,522 of record NC_056738.1, on the reverse strand, counting down.
CAGGAGGTTGTGGGACAGTCACAGACCGTACCTGCCAGGCTGTAGAGATCCCCATTACTGGCCATGGACACCCCTCCATGCATCCAACACAACCCAGTCCTGCACCTGTCAATGTCTACACATACAGTCCTGGGATCTGTACCACAACCTGTGGATAAACGTGCGTCTGTAATGTTATACTACAGACAGATATGAGCCATACTCACACTCCAATGTAATAACCACTGCTGACTGCTGCCGAGATCTGAATACAACCAGTCAAAGGTGCTGCACTAACATTGTTTCCAATGCCTGTGCAATACCCAGCAACACAATAGCCAGTCACTACACATGTATAACCCACGATCACAGCACACAGTATGTGCACTAACACAGAGCCAGAGCAGCTGTACATACATCCAGGGTGCTCACATACAGACAATGCAGCACAGTCAAGAGCGATAATCCCAACATACATATTTATATACAATATACAATATATAATATATATATATATATATATATATATATATATATATATATATATATATAGCTATATACATATATATATATATATATATATATATATATATATATATATATACACACACACACACACACACACACACACACACACACACACACACACACACACACACACACACACACACAGATGTGGCAGGGTTGGGAGCAGAACATAAACGTAAGCACTGTACCACAAGACAGCATTACGCAGTTACAAAATGCGCTACCATGATCAGTGGATCACATGATTCACACAGGTACACGTCTAGCCTGCAGACAGCAGCATCAAAGGCAAAGATGCTGCACGGATGTTATGGAGAGTGAATACTGTCAAAGCAATGTACTGTTGTCATGCAGCTGGAAACACACACACACACACACACACACACACACACACACACACACACACACACACACTTGGCAGGGCTGGGAGTCAAACATACACCTAACTACCCTAACACACTACAGCATGACGCATTTACAGAATGCGCTACTGACATTACTAAGCACAGCAGTCCCAGAGGCAGACATCTAGGTGCGTGTCATCATCCGCAAAGGCAAAGACGTCGGTAGCAAACTGCTGTGTTGTGCGGCATCTAAAAGCAAGACTGAGTCCCCAGGCGGACGGGAGCATGCGCGCAAACACACACACACACTTGGCAGGGCTGGGAGTCGAACATACACCTAACTACCCTAACACACTACAGCATGACGCATTTACAGAACGTGCTACCGACATTACTAAGCACAGCAGTCCCAGAGGCAGACATCTAGGTGCGTGTCATCATCCGCAAAGGCAAAGACGTCGGTAGCAAACTGCTGTGTTGTGCGGCATCTAAAAGCAAGACTGAGTCCCCAGGTGGACAGGAGCATGCGCACAAACACACACACACACACACACACACACACACACTTGGCAGAGCTGGGAGTCGAACATATACCTAACTACCCTAACACACTACAGCATGACGCATTTACAGAACGTGCTACCGACATTACTAAGCACAGCAGTCCCAGAGGCAGACATCTAGGTGCGTGTCATCATCCGCAAAGGCAAAGACGTCGGTAGCAAACTGCTGTGTTGTGCTGCGTCTAAAAGCAAGACTGAGTCCCCAGGCGGACGGGAGCATGCGTGCAAACACACACACACACTTGGCAGGGCTGGGAGTCGAACATACACCTAACTACCCTAACACACTACAGCATGACACATTTACAGAACGTGCTACCGACATTACTAAGCACAGCAGTCCCAGAGGCAGACATCTAGGTGCGTGTCATCATCCGCAAAGGCAAAGACGCCGGTAGCAAACTGCAGTGTTGTGCGACATCTAAAAGCAAGACTGAGTCCCCTGGCAGACGGGAGCATGCGTGCAAACACACACACACACACACACACACACACACACACACACACACACACACACTTGGCAGGGCTGGGAGTCGAACATACACCTAACTACCCTAACACACTACAGCATGACGCATTTACAGAACATGCTACCAACATTACTAAGCACAGCAGTCCCAGAGGCAGACATCTAGGTGCGTATCATCATCCGCAAAGGCAAAGACATCGGTAGCAAACTGCTGTGTTGTGCAGCGTCTAAAAGCAAGACTGAGTCCCCAGGCGGATGGGAGCATGCACGCAAACACACACACATACATACACACACACTTGGCAGGGCTGGGAGTCGAACATACACCTAACTACCCTAACACACTACAGCATGACGCATTTACAGAACGCGCTACCGACATTACTAAGCACAGCAGTCCCAGAGACAGACATCTAGGTGCATGTCATCATCCGCAAAGGCAAAGACATCGGTAGCAAACTGCTGTGTTGTGCGGCGTCTAAAAGCAAGACTGAGTCCCCAGGCAGATAGGAGCATGCATGCATACACACACACACAAACGCACACACACTTGGCAGGGCTGGGAGTCAAACATACACCTAACTACCCTAACACACTACAGCATGACGCATTTACAGAATGCGCTACCGAGATTACTGAACACAGCACTCCCAGAGGCATACTTCTAGGTGGGTGACATCATCTGCAAAGGCAAAGACGCCGATAGAGAATGTATGTGGTGTGAGGCATCTAAAAGCATTACTGTGTCCCCGGGCAGCTGGAAACACACACACACACACCCACACACACACTTGACAGGACTGGGAGTCAAACATACACCTAACTACCTTATCACACTACAGCATTACGCATTTACAGAACGCGTTACCAAGATTACTGAGCACAGCAGACCCAGAGGCATACTTCTAGGTGGGTGACATCATCCGCAAAGGCAAGGACGCCGAAAGGGAATGTATAGAGAGTGAGCAGTCTGAAAGCATATTACTGTCCCAAGGTAGACGTAGACAAACACACGGCAGTGGTGTGATTGGGGCAACCAAATATCTACAGAGCACTACAACAACACTACATAGATACGGGACGCGCCACAGACAGTACACCCTTCAAGACAGCAACCAGTGTGTTCAATGTAGGCATCCATCGTGACATTGAAAATGGACATCTGTTGCCTGGATGACCACCATCGCTATACAGGATGTCAATGGCCATGCCCACACGCTTAGTATCACACGTCTGTTTGGAATGTACTGTGTGTCCATCTACACAATGGCGTACTGGGCATGCCCACACACTTAGCAGTTGCAAAGGGCCGACTTGCATGCACATGGATTCTAAACACGGAAGGGCGCAGTTTGGCATGTACTGTGTGTCCATCTACACAATGGCATACTGGGCATGCTCACACACTTAGCAGTTGCAAAGGGCCATTTTGCATGCATGCACATGGATTCTAAACATGGAAGTGCACAGTTTGGAATGTACCGTGTGCCCATCTACACAATGGCGTACTGGGCATGCTCACACACTTAGCAGTTGCAAAGGGCCGTCTTGCATGCATGCACATGGATTCTAAACACGGAAGTACGCAGTTTGGAATGTACTGTGTGTCCATCTACACAACGGCGTACTGGGCATGCTCACACACTTAGTTGCAAAGGGCTGTCTTGTATGCACACGGATTCTAAACACGGAAAGGCACAGTATGGTATTACTGTCCCCACGTACATGAAGGCCAATCACATGTATTGACCAGTACACACTCAGGAGCTATCACAGATGTCTCAGGTGCATATCACAGAGGTACACACCACAATCTACAATGTAGCCCTCTGACATCACCATGTCATTGGACCAGCAATACACAGCCATACATTAACACAACACCGTGTGACTCATGACCAGTGAACTGTACATAGGTCTACAGCAACTGTGCAGACTACACATGTACCGACAGGGTTCCATCATGTGTTATGCATTGCAATGATACCACTGTACATAACCAGGTCGGCTCTACACATACCAGGGGCCCTGGGTCTTACACAGCTGTGATAGATGACTGTCGCTGTACACCAATGAACACACATGTTTGGCTATGTCATACATGTAATTGCAGTGGATATGTGCATGGACTACACACATAACACATATGTACATATCATAGCTTTTGCTGTCCTCCATGCAGACAAGTGGCTACAGCAATCATATGCACGCAAATGGAAGGTGGGTCCATGGCTGTTGAATGCTAACAGTACATGAGGCAGCAATGTTGACCGAGGGCACATCCCCTCTGTACTAGTTACCCATGACACCCATCATATCATACAACAGTCCATGTGTTATGTATGTCAACACACATGTCCACCAATTGCAATGCATACAAACTTGGCTACATGACAGGCATGTAGGACCAACACACATGTACAGTCTGTAGTGTGCATGCAGCTACCATGCATGTGCAGTAGCTGATGTAAGTAACTCATCTGTGCCTAACTACAACATGCAGTTGCAATGCAGCCCCATCATTGACATCCTGTATATGGTGACATACTGACAGTACGGTAGGTTGTACAGCAGGTATGGATGGATGTGTGTACATAGAGAGGTGATCCACCTGTGTAGATGGATGTTTGCCGGGGACGGCTCACAGGTGTGTCACACACCATCCTACCATTACATGTGCAAACAGTATGCTGTTACCGTTACTTGCCGGTGGAGACATAGAACCTACACAGCGGTCAGGTGTTACCAACAGTACGTCACTTGACACCTGTAACACTTACATCCTCCCATGTGCATATAGCAGCACAATTGCCGAAGGTAGCGTTGGTACACATAATGCGGCCAATACTGCTGCATGTCTGTCAGACGTATCATCATATAGCAGGTGTATCATTCACAGTACTGCCATGTGTGTTTGCTTGTGTGACCATATTTGCCACATATGGTGGGGAATACATCGCAATTGTTACACACCCCTGTACACTGTTGTAGAGATCTGTACATACTGCAATGTGGAAAGCATGACGTAGGCAGGTGTGGTGTGTGTATCACACACATAAGCTATCCATATGTGTATGACATGTGTGGTCTCCACAGTGTGTGTGTGCATGTAGGTATGTATGGCTGTCTGGTGCATGGAGTGAGGGTGTATGCTACCATACAGAACACACAGTATCCATAACCCCTCATGGTGATGCAGTCCACAACCCTGTTGATGCCATCGGTCTCAGCTGCACTGGCTACCTGTACATGTTCTTTCTCTGTGTCTCATCGTGCGGGTTCACAGTACTGTGACGGTGATGACCACATAGGCATGGGTCCTCACCTCAACACTATGGGGTGTGCATTATAGTGTTGTTGACCCCGTGAGTGTGAGCATGTTCCTGTAATGTGACAGGGTATTACTGCTACACAGTGAGGCCTCATGCTATCAAGTGGCCTCTAACATTATCATTGGCCAGACCACTGTGTACAACCCCTGCAACATGTCAACATACCTGTGATGTGACCTGGTATGGATGTCATGTCTCTAGCCACTGTAGCCTATTAAACTGCCCACATGCTTCTGGATCAGTATATGTGTGGACATCTGTGTTATGTTAGACTTTCTAACAGTCAGGCTGAGGCTACATATAGCATGCTGATATTGCCATATGTGCCTGTGAGTACTCCACAGTTACACATGAGAGACTGCAAACAGTGCTACCTGTAGGCACATGCAAGTAGACCATAAGGAGTGAACCAGGGTATCATTACCAACATGCTGTTACTGTTGTTACCGAGACACATACTGTGAACATATAACAATGCATGCTAAACCTGTACTACATGGTATGTCTGGTGCGTGTCAACAGTACACAACTAATGTAATATACACGTCTCTCACTATTCACACACAACTAATGTAATATACACTTATCTCACTATTCTTACATAACTAATGTAATATACACTTCTCACTATTCTGTTCACCCTGTGCATCAGACCATTTGAGCATGTCCCTGCACCAATGGTGTGGATGACAGGGATGCGGCACAGGCTTCATTATATGTACAGGGTGATAATGTTTGCCAGGGGCATAGGCTGCACCAATGGATGACATCTTGTGTGTGGGTAAGGGCCAGTGATATGATTGGACATATCTGTTCAGTATGCATGTGGGTGTTGTGGTGCCCTACAGATGTCTTTGCTGTGTGCGTGTATGTGTGCACACAGTTCTGCCTTTTGTGAGGCCTACACGGGGTATTATTGACAGCTCCAGATTGTACAGACCAGGTTGTACAGCTCACTGTGTCCGGTCACGGCCACACGACCTGTGCCTGCCAGGGATTGCACGGGCACTACCAGGCAGAGGTACAGCTTGGCTACTATCCGACGACACATGTCCACTGGAACCGTATCCCTGCTGGGAGCATCCAGGGCCACGTCCACGTGGCCTGCTGTGTCTTGGTGTGGACAGCGCAGCACCAGCTGCACTGCTACTGCTATCAGCACTATGGGAGTAGGCATGTGAGGTGGCACGCTCACGCTGACCTGCACTAGGTGGTGTAGCTGGCCTACGTCCATGTGGCCTATGCCTCACTCCTACCAGATGTTCCAGCACAGACAGCTCAAGCTCACAGATTGCCATGCCACAGTCAAGGATTCCGACCATGTCACCCAATCGCCTGTCCAGAACATCAGCAATCTGCTGTTGAGCATTTGCCAATGCCTGGATGTTGTCATTTAGGGTACGGATAGCAGCTCTCTGCAGCCTCTGACCTTCTCTGTTCTGCCATTCAGCACATGCCTGTGCCGCCATTACAGTCTGGAACATGCATCTGGTGATACTAGCTGCTGAGCTCTGTCCTGCAGGTGCATGTCTGCCAGAGGTCCTCCGACGAGCAGCACCAGCCACATGCCTGTGTGGTACATCTGCAATCATTACACTGACACCATGGTGTGTAGAAACACCTTCTGTAGCCACCACACGTTCCTGTTCCAAGCTAACAGACGCTGACTGTCCTTCCTCTATGGCAACTGGTGATGCGGTATGTGTTGGCAGCAGAACTGTGTGCGGGGAAGAGGGGGACATAGCTTGGATGGCAACCATTGGCACAGATTCAGCCCCTGATAACCCTGCCTGTACCTCATGCATATGTTCATCACTGCTAGTATCTGTGGGGACACTAACATCAGATGGACCGCAGGAGGGTAATGCACCTACATCACATGTGAATGGAAAGAAAGACTCTAAATTACAATAGACACACAGACACACAGACACACACACACACACACACACACACACACACACACACACACACACACACACACACACACAGACACACACACACACACACACACACACACACACACACACACAGACACACACACACACACACAGACACACACAGACATACACAGACACACCATGCATGTGATTTGACAGATGGCATGCTGCATGCCTGTGATACGGCAGAGGGCATGCAGCTCAGACATTAATAGTGTTAGTAAGCATACCTCCCTGGGCTGCACACTACAGCAAGCAGGTGTCATATTAGTAGCCATGCAGTTCACACAATCATGGTAGTATGCATGCATCCCCGTGATACACCATGTGGACCAGAACAGGATAACAGTACACATGGCTGACGTGACCTTGACATGTAATCTGCTGATGTGTGCATTAACATGCATACATGTCTGAAACAATGGTGTCCTGACACATGTACAGCATTGTAATGGGCATCACATTGTGGTGTTGTCTGTATGCCCTACAGATAGAATGCATGTTTAGCAAATGTGCATGAGCATGAAAGGGTAGTGTGAGCCGTCTACATTGCTATACAGTGTGAAGTACAGACACTGCGCCATTGCATGGCATCATGAGGCATCTATATTGCTGTACAATGCATAATATGTACACATTGCATAGCCATAACTGCATGCATACCCATGACATAACTGTGGATTGTGACCCACGATGCTGAGGTGTATACACACCAAACCATGCTGTGTCAAGTGACAGGTCAGTGGAGGACCTACAGATGACACCCCTGCACAACAACCACAGGGTCTTAGCTGCCTGGCAACCATGTCCACACATAGTGGACATGTCAATTCACCATTTCCCACATGACATTGATGTACAACACACATGAGGTGCACAGCTAACGGTGATGTCCTACAGCAGCAAGGGAAATGTACAGTATCTGTGGCCTGATGTGGTGTCAATGTCTGTGGAAGGTGTACAGGTGACTACTGTCATGCTATGACACAGTCGTGATGTTCAACAGATCTTATATGGTAGACTTCAGTGACACATCCACTAGCTGTACACAGGCTTTTAGGATGTCCAGTGTACCACATCAACTGTATAATCAGTCAACTAAGGCTATAATTGGACCATGTGTGGACAATGTGCAACAGGGTCTGTACACATCACATCTACTGTGTGGCTATGTGTCTCTGGCCATCCCCCATGGCCATGTGTGCACATGTGTTGACCAAATGTGTGTGATGGCTATCTATCTCACATGTCTGTGTTGTCCCATATGACATACACTCATAGATGTCAGATATGTCACCATCCACAGGGCTATGCAGACAATGAGTTGTATGTTTGGTATGTGGGGTATGGGTCATGGGATAGTGTGACAATATTGCAGCCAGAACACTATGTGTCTGGGACATGTCAGATGGCACATCACAATGTGTGCACCCAATGCAGGGGCATATAACACAATGGTGACACCTGTGGGCTGCCCATATCACAGCTCACTGTGTGGTACTGTGCATACCACACATGTTGTTCCAATGCATACTACATATGCCTCCATTGTAGAACACCTCCACCGTTGTATGCACAGATGACCACACATGTAGCAATGACAACTACTGTGGTTTCAAGTCGGTGTATCATTTCATTTGTATATATTGCACATGGGTGGCCTGTGTGAATGATGGGTAATGTGACCTGTATATCGTGACTGGAACAAACATCAAGTGTGCAACTGTTAACTGGCCACATGGCAAATAGATCTATGCTTTAACATGCCTGATACTGATGACAGTCTCACCTGCGACGGACTCATGTCTGTGTGGCATGCCAGAGGTACCTGTATAGGGGTGACACAGCAGTATGAACATTATCCCTGACTGTCTGACAGCCACAGGGTGCACTGTGCATGTTAACACATTCGCCTGTATAATAGCATATAGTATGCACATGTGTGCATACACAGGGTAGCATACTGTAGTATGCAGCATGTGTGTCCACATACATTGCATATGTTGTTACTTTACATAATGTACAGTGACACATGCAACTAAATGGGATATAATAGCCATATGTGCAGTACTGACTTACCAGGCAACTCCAGGCTCATTGGTTGGGAGACACCCACCTCCATGATGGCAGCTAGTGTGTGTGGATGCTGTTCTGAGGGTGTCCCCATACTGGCCAGTAGCTCCTTTGTGTGTGTGAGTGGGGGCTGGGTTGGTGGCCCACCACCTGTTTCACCTTGTTCCCTGGTGATTGCAGTGGCACGCTGTTTTGCATGTCATATCAAGTCCGTGCAGTGTCTGCACACCTGCTAGTAAGTGCGGTTATGGCCACCCACATCGTTCACCCTCCTGCGTAGATCCTGCCACAGGTCGTCCTGCTGCTGGGCATGCTGTGGCACATGGCTGAACAACACCTCGTAGTTCTCATGGAGGTACGGGATGAGGACATCATCCTCCTGGCGGCTGTACGCTGGAAGGCGTGTACGAGGCATTATCTGTAAGACATAATGATGGTGACAGGTCACAGTTTCAGAGATGTACAGAGATACTGCTGCACATACATTTCTATGACATCTAGTACATCTGCACAGTAATCTTTGCAAATCATCATGACACTGACACGACTGACGTGTTTGTGTCACACACATGTAACACCCATTATGCATTGGATATCATCACCATATATGTGTGTCACCTCATTACAGTGTTCATACTCCATGTGAATGCTGTCTTGATGTGGGCATGTCTATTTGCCTGCACTGGTGTTCTTACCTATCTGCACATGCCTGGATGTGTCCACGGTACTGCTGTTGACCTTGATGCTGTGTATATGTCACATATCAACACAGACACAGCCTTAATGGACTTGAGCAGTGACAATGCACACATACGCATTGACACCTGTACATGTACGTGTTTTGCCATATACATCTACACAGCACTGTACAGCTGTTCAACATCCTGCCACGGATTGCCTGTGTTGCACATGTGATAGACATGGGACAATGGCTAGTCGGACGTCATTCACAGGGATGGTTATCAACCACAGCATGTACGGGCAAGGTTTCCTAGCTGTAACAGACAGCCAGTATGCCACCGCGAGGTGCATCACTTCCACATTACTGATCCGGACAGTTGATACTACATCTACCATGCAGCCATCACACCATGTATGACTGGGATGACATGTGCAGCTTTGATGGACAGGGTTGCATGGTTTGGCGGGAGTATGTCACATGTATGGCACAGGGATCTGTCCAGCATGTGGCGATCCTAGTATTGGGATGGTGGCTGTCCAGGACGTATGTCTTACAGATCAGGATATGGACATGTAGCATGTCCATCATCATGGTGTAGCAAAATGTCTTTATGCAAGGTAGACAGCATGCTGCATAGTGGAGGTGAGGATTGTGAAGGCTGGTATCGCCCATCCACGCATGGCCATTACCCCTTAAAGGTGATATGTGATCCAATATTGGTCATCCCAGTGCTGTATATGCCTGTCCAATGATCTCTATGCTCAAGGATGGCACCCTGTCATGACATGAGTACCTTGTATGACTACCCAATGGGCCTGGAGATGTCACCAAGGCAGGGAGGTGTAATGCACAGCACCATACCTTACACAGTGTCCATAATGTTGACCACAGCCTAGGTGGTAGTTAATGGGTACAGGGATGTTCACCTAGTGGTGACAGTGCTGATATCATCCATCAGAATGTGCACATATGTCACACACCTCACCCACACAGCCCATTCTGTATGTTGTTCACAACACTGACACAGCTATTCCTCATAGGTCATGGCCATTCACATCCTTACATACACAGATGCCTAACATTTGTCTGTGTGGTATGGGCTACAATGAGGGTGGAGTACAACACATTAACCCTGTTCTATTGTTGCTGGCACTGGTGTGATATGCACATGTTACTCTGGCACCTTTTGTAGTTGTGAGTCTGTCAACAGGCCACTGGTAGAACACTCCTGTGACATACAAAGGTATTTGTAATCATACATCCGTACTGTCTTGTACATCTGCACTGATAACATATACAGTTCATGTTCATGCACACCATACTCAGCAGGGTTATAGTGTGGTGCCACCCATTATGACTGTCATCACCACTTGTGGGTTGATATTATCCATCACCCTATCTATATTGTATGGTCATGCTAGGCACTTGTTCAGAACTTGTGAGCATGTCATGAGCTACTGATTAATATAGCACCCATTCCACACCATTTCCAACAGGTACACTGGCTGTCCTAAAATTTCCAGCTTGCTTATGGTACAACAGCTGTTGTACACATGTAACGCACATACCCTGTGAGACATGGTTGTATAATTAGGCATGTCCAACTGTCACGTACCACTGCTATTGCCTGTCTATATGATGGATATGTCGTACATGTGGCAATAGAGCAATTGTATCATGTACACATTCAATGCTCACCTCCTAACATACGACACTACAGCCTGTAGGGGATGCACCTATGCAGCCCTGCTGGGGATAATGCTGTCACCAACCCTGACTGCACCTGACAGTCATGTGGGGATGTGTAACATTCGCAACACACCCCACTCATCACATAGTCTCACATGATCTCCACCACAGGCCACACATATGAGGACAACTTGTGCAGTACCTCTCCATACTCTGTGTAGGCACCAGAGGCAGCCCCCATCATGGAACACAACATCACCAACGTATAGCCCACAGACTCATGTGTGCCCATCACATATAGCCAATAGGGTTTTATAACATACATAACACACCAGTCATAGGTGACTCTGTAGGCGGTCACACTGCAGTTCCACACAGCAGGCTACACAAGGTGATAGTCGCTTACATCTTGCTGTCGGGTAACTGGTTCTGCAACATAACCTATGCACCCATGCCACACCTCACCAGGTATGCTGTGACTGTCATTCTCCATGTTAGTGTGACTGCCCTGAGATGCCACTTAACAGACTACGTGTGCAGGGACATGCAATAGCTCATCAGTCTTGTAGCCCTGAAGGTGTGGGCCTAGCCCTGGGGAGCATCATGCATTCATCCGGACCCGATACCACTGTACAATGACTGACTGTGTCACTTCAACAGTTGCCTATGCTTCTGCTGTCATTCCACAGGCATCTGGTATCTGTCCGCTTTGACTGAACTGGTCAAACACAATGCTTTGGAACAGATGACCTGCACCTGTCAGCCCTGGGAGTACAGATCACATGTAAGGCTTTTGCTGCTTCTATACTGCCTGTCTTGCACAGTTTCCAATAACAGTCACCAGCAGAACGGGAACTGGCAAGCAAGACATGGGGTCATGTGACACAATGCTTGCATCTTCCTCTGTGATGCACGCAGGCAATGCACACCTTATAATGCACCACTCCAATATCTCTGCCGTGACTGGGACCTGCCTCTAGGCTCTGCAGAGCACACCTGCAATGACAGGTTATAGACAGACCATACCTTTCAGGCACATACCTGGACCGGCACACCCACAGCTGAGGTGTTCCCATATCCCACTATGTTGTACACACATCCTGGCTAGTTACTTAGCACAATGCATCAGAGGTGCTCCGCATGCAACTAACTGTGTCTGGAACCACTTTACACACTGTAACACGCTACAGATTCAACAACATACCCCGCGGTTACCAGACCTCATTTGTTGGTGTACTGGACAGTAGGGCTCAGACAGCTACTACTGATGTGTGACTGACACTACCCCACACTTAACTGGGATAGCCACTCATGTACCAACACATCCATGAGTCATAACCTCCACTCAGCTGGATCAACCCATACACACCACCTCCAAGACCAACATTAACCTTGACATGAACACTACTAACATGTGACTGGTGTTCCACACCTGGGGTTATCCCCTCATTGGTGGATTCTGAACATATGCTAATCAACCTTGTTAGCCACATCCCAGCACCACACCCTTCACGGCACACACAGTACATGAATACTACAACATCTACTACAGATGTCTTATGACAGCGGTTGTTAACATCATGACACCCGTGCAGATGGACAATGCACATACAAATGGTGAAACATACCCCAGTGCACTTCATTAGCACGTACACGACTGCGTGGATCATGCTATTCCACACAGAGCCATGATGGTACACACCAGATAACAGACGCCACTCTGGTGGTCAAGTTCCATGGACATAATGTACAACCACAGGTGGAGGCTGTTGCACAGTGGTGTACAATCCCATGGGTGGGGTAGCTCACTGGTCAGCCTCGGTAGGGCCATGGGATCCCTCATCACATACTCCAAGACTAGCTACGTAAACATTACTGTGACACATTCCGGGGTGTACCACAAGGCATTATGGTGGTATGTCAGTAGTCGATGGCAACACCCACATCTGCTCTCACATACAACAGTCACTCAGGAACATTACAGACTCAGGTGATGTTGGCAACATGCTGGCAGATGGATTCAATGCTAACATTACACCCTCTCACTCACTACAGGGCCACAATCCATGCAGGAACATTGCGGTGTCCCTGCGGTCACACCTACACAGTACTAACCTGCACTCTATATGTCCTGGGACACTGGCCCCATGTCACCTTCCAAAGTCCCAGGCTGTGATGTCCACAAACCTCTGAATGACATGTCTCCCCACTAGGCCACCATATTCAGTAATAGCCTTGTATCAGACATTGTGGCCCCTGAATGGCACACAGCAACATTTATCACACTCCACACAGGTGGCACCACAATGCACGAGTGGGACTATAGACCTACACACCTGACTGGACTGTTCTGCATGGCTATGGGGCACATCATCAAGGACATCATTCACAGAGACATTGTTGGGCTCCGGTCCTTTGATGCCACCCGGGTTGGACTTGTTAGGGTCAGAGCATGGCCCCTACACCTGGTGGACTCCTTTCATACAGTTACCAGGGTAGTTGATGATGGTACGGGAGTCCACACATCCTACATTATCCTCTCATTGCCTTTCAGCACCGTTCTCCATTCTGGTATTGACAACATACACATCCACCTGCGCATCGTACCCTATGTCTCAGGATGTTATGCAACGTGGCTCATGGACTGGACACACACAATGAGGGTAGCATACCATAGTACCTACTGCATTTCAGTTACATTTGCCATACCACAGTCCTCAGTCATTGGGCCCCTCATGTTCAGTACATGCTTCTCTGAGGTACAGGCTAGCACAGAGGGACTTTCCCTGCCTAGCTTTACAACCCTCTGCATACAAAGCGCCATGATTGATCCACCAGCTGATACTGACTCCATCCATATGGGTGTCACTGTGACAGATACCTGATATGAATATCATGGCCTCAAGCTGCATGACACAAGGTGCATGAACATCACCTTTGCATTACACCATTCACCCACTGACTATCACATAGGTGGTAGTCCCCTACATACATGTCACATTGTACATGTTTGTAGTACACACTTGTGTTGCACCCACTCCTGTGGTTACCATATTGCCACTGTGGTGTGGATATCGTTCTACGTGGCCACACTTATCTGTACTGGGTGTGCAGCTGGTACATAGGCACCCATTGTACCTCTGAACTCAAGACTTCTACATACTTCAAGGGTACACCACCCCATTTAGGGTGCACCTTACACAACAGCTACAGCTTTACATACCACACCATTAACACGCCATGACATTTATTGAGCTCCGACAGTTAAAGTATGCGGCTGAACTACAGACACCACGTCTGTACACATTTGCATACTACCTACTCAGGGGTGACCTCTGCTGAACAGACAGGGCCCATGTCCACAACAATATTAATGGATATACTCCACATACGCGACATAAGCAAAAGCCACGTGAGCAACATACTCATGGATATGTGCACACACGCAACAATGAGTGGGATGTGCTTGAGGGTTACATTCCCAAACCAGTCACTCACCATGCTTTGGAACATGAGTCCTATGTACATCACGCAGGGACACTCAGTAGCACTGTTCATGTGATACCTCCCTTGGTGGTTGGGAGACACATGTACGCCAGGGATCACTGCAGTGGCTGTACTGTGCAGAGGTGCAGGTAACACATGGCTCTGCTGTTCACAGGACACTACCCTAGAGAGGTGTCACTGGTGTGAACACTGTAGTTGTGCTTACACATAGACTTGCCAGACTGCATAGTACCCCACTATGAACCTGTGAAGCTATTACATGTCCTTTGTGCATGGTTATTTGGTAGCCCTTCCATTTAGATTAGCTATCATGCTATTGATATGTCCCATGCCTACAAGCCATATGTATCTTGTTATTGTACATGCCAATAGAGGATACCTTTGGTATGCATGATATGCCTGTTATGCTGTGTAGATTATCTGACATATCTACCTACAATACTATACATTACACATATTTCACATAGTATCCCATAATGCAAAGCATACTTGCACAGTGGGACCACCTTAGACATGTCATTGTCGTTATGTGCCCATACACATGCCTACTGTGACAGTATATCAACATATACTATCCCCTGCTATGGCACGTACTTGTTGGACATACCCTACCACTGATGGCAGGTTGTATGGAATTGTTCTGTTTAAAGCCCTCATGTAGCATCCCTTGTGGTGTCTGTGATGTGTACCTTGTGGCCCACTGCTGGACGCACAGTTTCTACATGCGTTAGTATGCTCAGCAAGACATCACTACATAAATACCTTTTCCCACTTTATACATTGCGGACACTTTTAATTGATGCAAACCAGGCTATACATACAGTAAATAATTAATAAAAAACATGCTATACATAAACTTACATACTGAGTATTCTACATACCTTGTTATCATTACGGACTTTCGTCTCTATCTCTCTCACACTGCTTAAACAGATATTTTGTATGAGCATACGGTTTGAATGTCTGGCAAGTCATCCTTATATACGTTGATACCTGTAAGATGTGGTTTCCTCCTGCCAATTGGTGTTCCTGAGTGACTAATTACTTGCATATCAGCTGTGCAGCTACTCCATTCACCAATTAAGTGGCAACAGTGGGGTATAATTGAATTCTCCACTTGGGCGTTGCCCATTTGCCCTACCTTCGGGGAGATGGACTGTATTGTGTTTTGTTATGTGCAATTGCAACTGCTATGCATAGAGACAATTATACTTTGGATTCATGTCCCCCGTGGATTGTGTGTGACAGCTAGAGTATGTGGTTCAACATGTGGGTGTTCCTGTCATCCCAACATCTGATAATGGACTATTGCAAACAAAACCTGCAACATCGCAGTTTGTTCCATAATATAACGGCTGCAATTTTGCATGGCGCCTTTAATTGTATCTCTCACAAGGTATGTTGACGGTTCTGCAGATGTAATTGACTAACTGGATGTTTGTGCTGTTATTGCAGTCTGTATTGCTATAGTTTCTAGTGTGGGGGATGTCGGTGGGTGTACGTAGCATATACAGGTTTGTGGGGCTTGCATCTCTACATATTCCAGATATATGTGTGTGGGCTAAGTCCCTAATTAAAGAGCTATCAGTTAGTAGACTTATGTTACGGGGTTGTACATTGGGCCGTTGTTAATTGGTTTCTATATAGTATGCAGGTGAGGTTGATACTTCCATACCTCCGGAATTGCAGCGATATGTAAAGGGATATGTCTAACTGACAGCTATCCCATGTATTTCTGTCCCAGATATTTGCAGTCATTGTGGTAGTGTTGGTAACAGAACCTCTTTGCCATAGGTTGCCACCTTTTCATATGTCCATTGTTGGACACTTGCGGGACACACAGCAGTGTTTACAGGCCAACACATAGCCACGGTCAGTACACAGGTTAGCACATACTTTTATCCTCAATACATACCTATTGTGGGACTTTGGCTACTTATCATATTGCATGTAACATTTACATTTCTTACATACAGGCATAACTATTTAATGCAACTATTACATTATATATGGGACATATTAATGTCCTACAATCCCAGACATTTGTCCTTTGTAATGTTTTATGTCAGGACACACATACCCAGGGAGGGGCTGTCCCTCTTAATGTGGTATAGGTGGTAACCGTATGCCTACGGCTAGCTATACCCACACCTACCATAATGATCTACCTCCGAGTTGGCACTAACAGACACATGATGCGGACACACAAACACACATTACAGTCACACGGAGACACACACGGCACCCTCAACACACACATACACAGACTACAGTGCTCACAAACACAGTTGAACACAGTACCTACGTGGACCACAACACCGGCAGAGGTAACTAAATGTCCCTTCATATCATCATACTATTACTCGCAGTTGTACTGTTCCGGTACTGTGTTCTTTCGGTCTTTCAGCCTCGTGGTTACGCATGTCGGTATGTTACACATTCCATAGTTGGCGGTACCCTATTTATTTGTACCTCCAAGGTGTTATGAATGTCATTGACCTATCTATATATATTTGCAGATATTGCTGAATCTGTCTATATCAACATATATCACTCTATCGCCCTTTCTATCTGTATTATATATATATATATATATATATATATATATATATATATATATATATATATATATATATATATCTGACGGGGAAAGTGACAGGCAAGCTACACCTTTCATTGTGTACTTGTTGGTGTATACTGTTTCCTGGACTCCGCACGTTTGTGTCTGTACCTGTCACATTACACACCTGCCATAGGTTAGGGTTACCAGCTGTCCCACTCTGCGAGGGACGGTCCTTCTTTGGGCAGTTGTGTCCTGCAAAATATTTGTGAACATGGCAATTGTCCTGGGATTTTAGAACATACTTATTTCCTATAGTTTATGTAATAGTTGCATAAAACAGTTATTCTGTATCTGAACCACCTATATGTTCTAGAAACAGAATAAGTAAGTAAACATTACAAGAATGAGCTTTTATCTACGCAAAACAGTGAAGTTCTGAATTTCGTACTGGCCGGGTGTATGTGTCGGCCTGCAGACATCTGACGTATGTCCCACATTGGTCATTTGAAGAGGTGGCAACCCTACCATAGGTACATCTTGCCTAGCAATAATGTTAGGTGATTCTATACATGATTGCGTGTTCTACACCTGGCAGTGGTTGTTTTACCCTTCAGAGCAGGCGCTATTAGTACAGGGTTGAATAATGCTGGTTTCACCTGTTCTGGACATCATTGACCGTGATCTGCACGATATTCGGTGTAGCTTATCCCTGTTTCGCGCATATCCATATAGTCATATTTAAACGTTGCTTACCAGCAGTGGGCAATGCATATTCCCGGTAACGTGTGCTAAACATGATCTGCTGACCTGCATCCGACATGCATTACTCGTGCTTTCGGGATTACGTTACATCCCTTGCAGGACGTAGGACCGGGAACATGCACGATGGTCACTGCATTTAACATATGGCCATCTGGGATTTGTACACGTGTTATGTCATTTTGTACGTGGAGTATACTACGGCTGTTACTCCATACTGCACTCACATAGGTAACTCAGTTAGTTTACATATTGATGAGTCCAGTTAATGGTATGTCCATGTGATGTTTACTGGATGTGCTCCGGCATTGGGTATGTATATCTCCGTGAGCCACACACGATACTGTGCTACACCTTCAAATGACCATGGGTGGAGCATGCTGGGGTGACGAATACCTGTCATGTGTACACCCCATGCCTTGACACAACATCCATGATTATATTATGTGGAGCCCCTCATTAACGCAGCAGGGACTCTGTGCTGAGTGTGTGCAGAACAGTGCTTACACACATGTGCTCCCACAATTGCCTCTGCTCCTCTACGCGACAGTTGGTTACTTGATGTTGTGGCAACAGCGGACACTGTTTGCCCCATTTGGTGTATGGCCTCTGACAGTCGGCTGTGAACCTACCATTGTACCTGGGAACCTATACACACAGCACCACCATATGCTGATAGGCACATGTACTGTTCAGGTGTTGACATTCTTTGTTCCAATAGCTGTTGTGTGTACAATGTTTGAGGGCTGCCTATGTGGGATTCACACAGTGGGCCACCTATACATTACAATTTACAGGTGGTCGTGCTTGTTTGCCATCCATTTTACTGTGTGTGCAGGTGGAGAGGTGTGTCAGTCCATAGGGGCCTACACTGTCAGAGTATGTGCTATACGTTTCCTCTTTGCCAAGGCGTAGGCATATTGGGCACACCTTCATCTGCCTAGTGGGGCTGGCACAGTGTGTTCATGGTCTGAATCCCTCTGTGCCTGTGATGGCCTTGGCAATTGCGGTGGGCTATGAGGGCCTTCACCTTTTTGTCCCTGCTGCAGCTGTTTCCGCAGGATCATATTATGTAGCATGGCACATACTATGACAATGTGGGCACACGTGCCTGGAGAGTACTGCAAGGCTCCACCAGATGTGTCCAAGCACCGGAACCGTGATTTCAGCATCCTGAACACACGCTCTATGATGATTCTGGTTTGTGCGTGTGCCTCTTTATGGCATTCTTGCATGGGTGTGTGTGCATTTCTGATGGGAGTCATCATCCACGGCTCCAGTGCATAGTCAGCATCCCCCACAAGGTGGCCATGTGGGATGTCCCCCCTGACAAATACCTGATACAGCTGTGAGGCATGCCAGATATGGGAGTCATGGTAGCTTCCAGGGCTGCCAGCACACACATCCATGATAATGTCTGGGCATTGCACATGACCTGTCAGTTGATGGAGTGGAATCCCTTGCGGTTTATGTAGCACCTACCATGCTCACCGGGTGGTGACTTGATTTGTATGTGCGTGCAGTCTATCGCACCCAGTACATCCGTGTAGTGTGCTACACGGTGGAAGTCACGCATATTGCTGGCCAACTCCTCCTGAGTTCGGGGAAAGTATATATGCTCACTGGCATGTGGTAACATGGCATCCAGGAACTGGTGTAGTACCCTGGATGCTGATGCCTGTGAGATCCCCATTATATCTCCAGTTGGCCTTTGAAAGGTACCTGTGGCTAGTATTCGCATGCTTACACATACCTTCGTGTCCACTGGGATGGGTTCCCCTCTGTTATTTCTGGTTCTCAGGCGTGGTCGGCACAGCTCCACTATTTGCTGTAAGATGTCCCTGTCCACCCTGTAATGCTCTACTATCTCCAGATCATGTAGCCCCTGGTAGGTTACCCTTGGTCTGAACACTCTTCTCCTCCTCCGGGGCCTGCGGTGGTTGTCGGCATCATCCTCCACAACACCGTCAGTCTCTAACACATGCTGATGAATCACAGCTATGGCAGCTCCCAACATGTACATTTTAAAAGTTCCCCGTGTGTTTACACCTATGGTGTAGTGTTTGGGAATTCACAGGTGTGTGTAGGGTGCTTTCACACTTTATACTATTGTGCTGTGAACACCGATGATGTCATAGGGTGTGTATGTACGATCATAGCTACAGGGTATCTTATGTGTTTTACTACTGGAACTACTATTGTGGTGCCTTTGGTGTTGAATTACATTTGGCTGCCGTGGATTACCTCTTGACCTTCCCTTTACATTTCTGCATGTTCCAACTACCATTTTCTGGCATGCATCCAGCAGCCTGCTTTCATTTGTACTTTCCTAGACCTGGAGTATCTTGTGTAATGTGTGCTATTGCCGGTCTACTGTTGGTTTGCTTTGCTCTGCTATGACAGATCTCCTATCTTTGCAATCCAATGCCTCCCCTCCTTTCTTTGCATTCCGATGCCTCCCCTATCCTGTTTTGCAGGTTTCTGCGAGCAGACTTGACAGCTGCCGTCGATTGGCCACCGTGAGTTGATTGGTGTTGATTGCTCATTAGTGCACCAATTACCCTACTTCGGCATTTCCTTCTTTTCTTCCCCCGACCTTCCTGTTTGTGCTATTGTTCGTGCCACGTGCATCCTCTTACTGGGTTTCGGGCACGTTTTCATCCCCGTACACATGTGTGCTCTCAACTAAACGATTCTATACCTTCCTCCCCACCCCTGTCCTGCAGCTTTGCTTAGCAACGGCCAGGCCAGTTTGCATTGCTCCAATGTGCTTGCTGCTATGGTGGCACACCCCTCTGCTGATGTCATGTATCTCCCCTGAGCCACTCCTCGGTATTATAGTGCTGCGCTGTATGGTTCATTCTTCATCCGGTGGGACATTTGCGATTCAGTATTATCTGCCTCATTTGCATGGCATTGACTACTAATTCATAGTTACCATGCCGAACACTGTTGCAGGCCCTTAGCAACCCTTGCACCTTGGTTGTGGTGTTCCATGCCTACCATTGTATATTATGGTGTAAACCTGCTTTGTATGACATTGCGATTTTATGACATTTTTATATATTTTCTTTATGTTCCAGTTTGCGCACACATGCCCTGCAGTTGTACTGTGCGTTACTGTGGACATGACATTAAATGTTGTTTTTTAGGTGTTGTGCATCTTTTCTTATGCCATTGGCTGTGTATTTAGCCATTGGCATATGTTAACTTTGTAATACATGAGTCTGGTCCGCTTCCATAGCTCCGTTGTTCTGTTTGGGAAAATGTAAACCGTGTTTTTTGGTTTACATTTCCATGGGCTTACGCTACACCTGCACCACTTCATGAATCACTATCTGCCTTCATTTGCATGGTGCGATACTGCGCATGGGGTGATTAGCATACCTATGCTGAGGGCTGCGCAGTTCTGGCGTGCGCCGGTAGTGCATGTGGTATTGGATCGTACCTGAATCGCTCGATGGTCATATTTGGTGTTATTCCACCTACGCTACGCCTGCGCCTGGCGCAAGCTTCATGAATCCTGGGTTATTAGTGATTTTGGTTAAACATACCTTTATTTCACCTTATGATAGTTTTGCATGCTTCATTTGTCATCGTGGTATGTCCAGTTTATCATTGTATATTCTATTTTTTCTTTTTAAGAGGCTATTCTTAATAGTACAAAGAGTAGAAAGACAAGGAATGCCAATTCCAAAATAATTAAGAAAATAGGTTTCACAAAATTACAGATGTGTTTGATTCACATTGTGTCAATACACATTTTTGTAGCATTCCAGAAGTCATGCAAGGTTCATAAAGTCCAATGCAGCAACACAACCTTCCATCAAATGATAAAATGATCATCTATGGGGAGCAAGTTTGTTAAATATTACTTCTTGGAGTCAAATTTGTCTTAGCTCCTCTCCTATATAAATGAGGAATTAATTTCAAAGAAAAAAAGTTTCTCTCACCTACCAATAGGAAATATCTAACCTTTCCACCTTCATGTCTGATCTTGTAAGCGTTGAATTCATTCTGAAAGAATTTGAAAATAATCTGGTTTAAAGTCAAAGAGATTCTTGTATGCATTCATAGCCTCTATCAGTGAGCTTATCTTATATTGATTATGGCTAATTATGAGTTTAACAAGTTGCTTCGTTTGATATGCCTACCTCTTCGCCTCTTCTCTGTTAAGAACAAAAATGTGAAAGTTTTTGTCACACTGCTTTAATACGCATGGGAAGGTCTTGAATAAATTTCAGCTTCTTGTCATGCTAAGCCAGTTCCTTTTTGACCTTTACTGCTGCCAGTATTTTGGTTATATCTGTGTAGTTTGGGACTTTTATGTAAATCAGCCTGGGTTTATCTTTTAATTGTGAGGAACTTAGAACTTTATGTGATCTTTCTATGGGTATATGTTTTGCTACTTGCCATTGTCAATGTAGGCAAAGAAAATGGATTTACTGTTTGTATCAATGCATAATATTCACATCTCACAGACAAAAATACTGTTGCATCTGCTATGAGCTCCTAGGTCCAAAGGTTTTTCATTTATATCTGTGATCTCCTTAATGTGCTTTTTTTTGATAAAATTTCATCCATAAAAAATATAACTTACAAGCAGAAATACAATTTTCTGATGTATCCATTTTTTCAGATCATCAATCAGGAATGCATCAATATTAATTAGTTGTTCAGATGTTTGTTGCACAGTTTGTTGCACTAGTTGCAGAGACACTTTGAGCTATTCAGGCACAAATGACTAGCAGAGCTTTTTATAACCGATGTGGTTTTCTTATTTGCCAATCTGGATCTCACCCTGGATGATTCCTTTTCTATTGTTAAGATAGCCGATAGTTTAGTATAGGTTATTTGTAAATCCATTTGATCAAAGTCTCAGAGCATCTTGTTTGAAGTTATATCCAATAATTTTTCATATAAGAAGAAATATTATGAAGCTTTATTTTTGCTCTGTCTTTAGGTATATCTTGAACCCACTCCATGTGCTTGCTGAGACAGAACTCTCCAAAGCAAACCCCTATATAAAGGTTTGTATTTGTCAAAATTCCAGAATATGACTAAACAGTAGCAATAGTATTTAGGATTTTTTTATAGACAAAACCAAATTAGAAACTGGTTGCTAAGAACATAAGAATGCCTTTGATTTTTTTTTTGCAGTTTTCAGAGCTATGTGAAAGTATGATCATAAGCATCCAACATTCTATTAGGCACCAATAATTTGAATTCCAGCAGTAAATTACCCTGTTTCATAAAATAATCACTAGCAGTGTTACACTGTGGCCCCCAAACACTGCCAAACTAAGCTGTGCCCAGTTAGCAACATGCATTGAAATCAGTAACAGAGACAAGGGAGTGCCTCAGATGTTAAATGACAATTAAAACATACTTCCCTGGTATTTAAGAGGACTGAAAAAATAGTGAAATCCAGTAAAATCAGGCACAATCTTGTTGCATTAGGAGTTCAGATGCACATTTCAAAGCACTCCAGATAAAGGTTAAACAAGTAATATAATATGCTACTGCAGGCCTCAGGCCTTCCACACCTCTTGAGCCTAACAGCTTTTTTGTTTTATCCCACTCTATGATCTAAAGTTCAGCCTTCAGACCTCAACCCAATCTGCCCTGTTCAAAATCTGTGCAGAACTAATACCAGCCCTTTTTAATTAAATAAGCTACATGATTACAAATCAATGTTTTGCAACACCAAAATTATGATTATTCTACTCTCTGTCTCCTGCTTGAGTCAGATATTCATTAACAAAGCATGCACACATTCCTTAATTGCTAAGCAATTGCTGAAAGGGCTCTGTTTTTAGAAGTTTCCTAATGGAGTCCAGAAGGACACTGAATTTTATAATGCATTGATTGATATCTTTAAATGGACTGGGTGTGAAATGATATACCTTATAAAAGAGAACAACATGTAATTAGAAAAATTGTCTGGTAAATTAGATGTATTGAATTCGAACATTACTAAAGATGTGATATTTGATAATTTTGAAATGAATTATGCCAACATTCTTCATAAAGTAGATAAACGTTGTGACCAGTTTTTGGAGATTAAAACATATCCTGATCAATCACAGCAGATCAGGGAAGGCAGGAACCAATCCATTGGTAAGATGAAGTGAGGAATGAGGAAGCAGAGAATCAACCCCCTAATGAACCACGATCAGGTGAGCAGTCCGAGTTAAGGAGATCGGAAAGGATCTTAGTGAAAAATAGTCAGGATGGAGCTAATCAGCATGCAAAACAGGATTTTTATTTACAGCAAGGGGCCAAGCCAAAAACTTTTATGGGAATGAAGAAGAACCATTCCAAAAAATGGTAAGTGTTTCCAACTATGATGTGGGTACTATTGAACCTGAGAGGATACCTCTCAACTGCATAAATTTTCACAGAATGTCCAGATTTTTGCCTAGTATTTTTGGTCTGTTTCTCATAAAAATGTGGTTTTCTGGTAAATCATTAGCTAAGCATAAAGGGTTGAAGTCAGAAAATAATGACAGCCATTTGAGTTTCAGACTCCATACACTTCAGAAAATTCACACTAATACAAAACCTGTTGTTCTGTCTACTTTCTAAGCTTGTAAGAGCAATATTTAAAAAGTGCCCTATTTTTGGACCTTTGTCCCACCATTATTTCTGGCTTTGTCCAAATTTCGTGCTCTTAAAGGTTGAGAGGTATGCCTGAAAGAACTGAACTGCTTGAAAAAGCAGAACTTCCTGACAGTTATTAATACCAGTAATGACTTTACATTGTATAATTATTCTACTAAACATTTTACACAGGCCTATGCTGACTTGTTTTTAAAGGGAATGAATTTTGTCCCTATGAATAGGGTGGATGTAGTGGGGGCAATTTTGGACTTGAAATTATTCACTAGAAATTTGAATTTGTCCTTATGGTTTAATTCATTCTCCCCCAATGTTGGTCAGTACCAGGAAGGGATAAGTGTTTGTTGAAAAACTAGTACTTTTAATCCACCCAATACCATACTGTTATTTTAATTGAAAAACTATGTGAAAGTGACATAAGGAAACTGTTGAATAAACATCCATGTAATAAAGCCTACAACCTGACCCCTCAGGAGCGTTAACTGCTTTGGGAGGTATCCCAAAATAAGAGTATTAGATTGATGAAGCCTGATAAATTGGGTGGACTGATCATTATGGATGGTAGTGATTATAGTAATGAGGTGAACAGTCTTTTATTTGGAGAAACTTGTGTGTAAATATCCAGGAATTACTTCATATAGTCTGTACAAATATTGACATGGGGATGTATGATATGTTAATGCAAGGTCAGATTAGTAAAGACAAATTTGATTTTATGGAAAATCAATGGTCAGCAGTGGCAGGCATTGTTTGAATACCTAAACTACACAAATGCTTGACTGACCCACCCCTTAAGTTTATTGTAAATGCTAATAGAAGTAAAACTCACTATATTTCTAACTTTTTGGATAGCTTATTGAAGGAGTCTGTTGCCAAGCTTCCACAGATATGTCATGACTCGTGGGATTTTTTTAACCAGAGTTTCTGATATTGAGTTTAGTGAGCAGTGTTGGTTACAGTTGGTGTGTGCAACTTATACTCTTGTCAGACCACACTCTGAAGGGCTGAGTTGCTTGGAACAAATCCTATTTGAAATCAGCATACTTGATGAAGATGGCATCAACTTGGCGGTTAGTGTTATGGACATGGTTCTTTCCAACAACCTTTTGTTTTTTGAAGGACAGTTATCAAAGCAAGTTAGTGGGGTAGTGATGTGGGCAGGCTGTGCCCCCAGCTTCATTAATCTTGTTATGGCTAACTGGGAATCAAAGTATCTTTGTAATACTCCATTCTGTGGTTGCTGGAATTATTACTTAGTATTATTATTATTATTATTATTATTATTAGTAATAATAATAATAATAATAATAATAATAATAATAATGAATTATTACTTTTTCTTAAGCTACAGGAGCCATTTTTTAAATCCCCTTGGTGTAGTTGCTTGTCTTGTCAGATGGAGTGTTCATACCTAAGCTTCTCCTTTTAATCTACTTTTCCCTGGATTCCAGCCAAGCTAAGTTCAATCTACTGACCTGCAGTGCTCTTTAACAGAACCGGGCAACCTCAGGATCAGTGTTGTTTTCAGAATATACAGAAAGTAAGTTTTATCCTTTGGGCACAATTCATTGCCAGTCCTTGTTTAATTTCTATTTTTAACTAAAGCACTCCACCACGGACATTAGCTTGTCCCCCCCCCCCAGTCATGTACCTCCTAACCACAGTCTCCCCTTTGCCTGCTGTTTTAACTATTTGAAAACTCTGCTGTTCTTCTAGCATTACTAAACTCTTTCTCCTATAAATTGTGGTCTTTCGAAATCCCACATCCTCCTGGTACAATTGTTTTTTATTTTATTTCAAAAGAAAGGTATGCAAAACAAGTAAGCCCAAAGTACTTACTGTTTTTCCTGATTGTTTCAGGACATTAGCTGCCCCCCAATTCTGTACTTCTAACTGCAGTCTGTCTTTATATTCTGTTTTAACTATTTGTATGCCCTGCTGTTTTCCTACTTCTACTAAAATTCTTGTCTTTCTAATTTCCACATAACTCCTTGGTAAAATTGGTTTATTTTATTTCAGTAAGAATGGTATGCAAAACAAGCAAGTTAGAGTACCTACTGCCTTTTCTTATTGCTTCTGTAGACTTGCTATCTGTGAAATCTGGGGCAGCACTTTTCATCATACTATTGGCTATCCACCACTATTCTGGTCTATTCAGATCTTCCTCCTCCCCCACAAGAACAATTACGACCTAATTAGGGCCAGTCCTTTTCATCATACTATTGGCTATCCACCACTTTATCTGGTCTATTGTGTCCTTTCCCACAAGACCTATTACAGCCTAACCTAGCTTTCTTAAGCTACAGGAGCCAGTGTCCTGGTACTGCTTTAACATTAAGTTTAGTACCCAACTGTGTCTTAGCCCATCCCTTATTTGAAAGCTTACCTCTGCTCCTTGCTGGTCCCCACATTTAACTAACTTTATATCTTACAACTGGCTTCTCAGTAGTCAGATTTCAATAAATAAAGATTGTATTGGTGTACCATACTCTCATTAATCTTACTGATAGTCTTATTTGAAGATCCTTACCTGCAGACCTCAGTGCTGCCTCGCTCCATTTGCCTCGCTAACACTCGGGATCAATCAGCTCCCCTACCCTGCCCCCATTTCCCACACACCTCCACTACCCCTAGTCTTATAGATAGCCATCGCCACCCACCAAAACTCCAACCAATCACAGATTAGACACTCCCTCTCACTACCCTCCATTATCCTATACCAAATGACATCCCCTTCCATATCCCCACCTACAATAATGAAACCATCACATAATCATAGAATAACCACTATCCTTTCAGGCAATCTTACTATCCTATTTATCCTAACATTAACCCTCTACCTCACCTCTTACCAAACCACACTAAATGCTACCTATGCTACCCCAACAAAAGATATCTCCACTTTTATTCCTCATAATCCTCACTACAGCCAACATATATCCCCAAGCCTATACCATCACACTATGATAGCACCTAACTCATTCATTTTACTACCAATCACTCCTAGCTCACCAACAAACAAGTATATAGCCATCCTAACTAAACTTTCCAAACTCTTACACCATATAAACTACCAACTGATCCTAGCAGGAGACATACACCGAAATTCAGGGCCTAACCTTATGCAAACTAATATAGCTAATTCAACCTTTTCCTCTAGCCATCTACCCACTATTAGACCAAAAACCAGCCTACTAATTCTGAGCTTAAATATTTGACATATTAACAATAAGGTTCCCTCATTGCATGCACTACTATCCACCTATTCCCCTGATAAATTATGTCTGACTGAATCCTGGCTAAAGCCCACCACAGCAGATAGTGAGTTCCTTCCTACTGGATACAATGTACTATGCCAGGATAGACTGTCTAAAAAAGGGGGAGGGTACCATTACTTTATAAAAACACCCTAGATATTACCACTATTAACCCACAAATCACTTCCTTCATTAACTCTGAACTCCTCCTAGCTAAACTCAAACTTAGCGACAAAAAGTCAGTCAACATTATCACATACTATATACCACCAGGTAATAACACCCCTACCCTAGAAGCCTTCCTACAATGGACAAGTCAAAACTTTCCCCAGGAAACTATCATCTTTGGTGACTTTAATATAGATTGGAACACATGTTCAGCTATTAACTCCACAAACCATATCAACCTCTACAGTTTCTCACAAGTCATCCAATCAAGCACTAGACTAGGAAATGCAAAAATCAAAGAGCCTCCTAGACTGGATCTTAATAAATAAGACCAACACCTCTTACCAAGCAGGTGTCCTCCTAGACTCCCTTAGCAACCATCCACCCACCTTCCTATTAAAATTCAAATCCCAGGCTGACCCTACCCCCATATTACACACAACCCATAACACAAAATAATTTGACCCCCAACAAATTCAAACTCGAACTAAAGCACCATAACTGGAACATACTAAAAGCACTACCTCCAGAAGAAGCCATAATTCACTTCAATAACACTTTCCTAGAAATCATAAATGCCCACGGTCCAGCCCGGACCACTAAACTCAAAATGAAAATAGTCCCCTGGCTTACCAGAGAGACTAAAAATAGAATATCAGAAAGGAACAAAGCCTGGTATCACTGGAGAGCCAGAAAAACCCCAGATAAAAAAGCAGCTCTAGATAAAAACAATGATTTCCTACAGCTACAAAACAAGCATCACAACAACCCCAAGAAATTATGGTCAGGAATAAATAAGCTATTCCACCCTGGCAGACCATCCACCCCATCTCCAACCTCCACTAGTGAAATCACAAATATACCAGACACATTTAACAAATACTTCATAGAAACTATTTCTAATCTTGTTCAAACACAGCCCACATCCACCACCACTAATTACCCATAACCTGTAGATAGACCCAAAACAACCTTCAAATTTCAACCCATCTCTACCAACTATGTCAAAAGGTTGCTATCCAAATTTTACCCTACTATACAAACAGCTGATGCGATACCTGCTGAATACCTTCAGTTGGCTGCCAATGAACTTGCCTTCCCTATATCTATCCTTCTAAACATATCTATCTCAGAAACCTCAATACTACCCATCTGGAAGACCTCCTATATTATCCCCCTCCATAAAGGTGGTACCTCCACCAACCTCACAAACTATCACCCCATAGCCATCTTGCCTCCACTAGCTAAAATACTTGAGAAACATATACACCACCAGCTTATGTCATACCTGCTCAACAACAAACTTCTCTCTCCTACTCAACGTGGATTTCAGCCTTCTCATAACACAACCAGTGCCTTACTCTCATTTACAAACCTCATCAACCAAAGCAAATACACAGGCAATCTAACTTCTGCCATATTCTTGGACCTATCAAAGGCCTTTGATATGGTCAACCATCTTAAACTAGTACAAGCCCTTACTGACCTTGGCCTTAGTAACCAAGCATTAGCTTGGTTTCAGAACTATTTACAAGGAAGACAATAAGCAGTTTGGTGGACAACAACGTATCCACACTGCTACTCATCACCACAGGATTCCCACAAGGTTCCATTTTAGGTCCCCTCCTATTCTCCATTTTCACCAATAACCTCCACAGCATCTGTCAAGATGCAACATTTATACAATATGCTGACGACTCAACACATGTCTGTTCAGCCAATGATCCTTGGAAACTCATCTCTATAACCCAAAAAGCCTTCCATACCACTGAAAACTGGTTTCTTATTAAAAACCTAATACTAAAGCCCCCAAAAACCAAACTGTTGCTATTTACACCTAACAAATCTACCACAATACTCAGCCCATTTAATATTGCATCCAGGGATAGGACTGTCATCTCCCCTGACACTCATACTAAATTGTTAGGAGTGACCATTGATAATAACTTCAGATTTGATCAGCATATAGATCAAATCATTAAAAACATCCACCAAAAATTGGGCAATCTATATAAAAAAACACTTCTAATACTACTGCTAGGATAACAATTGCTCAAACTCACCTCCTTTCCACACTATTTTATACCTCATCCATTCTTACCAATGTACCCAAAACCAAAATTGTCAAACTCAATACCTGTTACAATCAAACTGCAAAATTTGCTACCGGTGCCCCCTACTGAGCCCACCACTGCCATTCCCTAAAATAACTTGGCTGGCTTGAATTCCCTAAGCTCCTAAATCATCAACTTTCCTTTGCTCATAATCTCCTACTACTCCCAGACAAAACTCCAGTTCTGGCCAATCTACTAGAACTACAAGCTAAAACTGGACAACTTTGCTATATTGACAAAAGATTAATCAAGGTCACAAAGACCAACAACACAGCAGGGGACTCCTTCTTCCCTAACTACACAGGCAACATTTGGAACAACCTACTTACTGCTATTACCTCAGCAGGCTCAAAGATTGCAATTAAAATACTCCTGAAAGAGCACCTAAAGAACACATGGATATGCACATGTTCCCCACCTGGCTGACCTCCCTTACTCTTGCACTCTAAATTCAGCTTCATCATCAAAAGAATGCAACTTCTCTAGATTCCTTCCAGTTCCACCTCTAATTCATACCCCTTATTCAATGCCCACATGTCACTGCTAGGACACTGTTATCTATCCACTAAACTTTACTTTTCTCTTTACACCTCTACTCTTACTCTATACTTAAGCTACTTCTTACTCCTGCTTTTCTTTTTTAACCTGTTATCCAGTTTCCCATCTTTGTCTCTTCTCCTGCTACTATACTCCATACTATGTCTAATCTTTGCTCTGTTTGTTGCTATACTGCCTACTGTGGCTAACTTGCTCACAAGTCAACTGTATAAAGCAAAAAATGCAACCCCTACTAACAATGTTTACCATTATGTAATGCCTCAACCTAAAACTGTAAAAATGTGTTCAGTCAATGGGCCAGATCCACGAAGGCTTGCACGGAGTCTAAGAGTAGAGTAAGACTCCAGACAGCCAATATGTCTGCCGAACATTCCAGGAACAACCGGCAGGGGCGTGCATGAGAGTTCCTAAAACGACTCTTGCACGGACAGTGTTAGGTTATGCAAATTACCTCATTTGCTGCTGAAAGCTATGCAAATGAGGTAAATTTGCGATCCAGGAAACACTAACCTGTCCGAGTAAGAGTAGTGTTATTTGTAGAAATGTACTCCGTTGGTAACTGAGTACCGTTCTGCAAATAGCAAAACGGAGCTATGGCAGCTCCAAATAAAGGATGCATCCAGTTGAGGAAGCATGCTAATGGCCAAATATAAGGCCATCGGCATTTTTATGTGTTGCAAAATAATAAAAAAATATTTTTCCCCCGATCGCCAATGTTTAAGCATAGCGCAGCACCGCGCAAACGTGCAGCGCTCTAAAAATCAGAAAAAAAAAATAAAATCCAAAAATAGGCATTTTATTAAATATATTCATCTGCCATGCAGGTGAATGCAGGTTGAGGACAACATGGCTACTGAGTAGTGTTTGCTAAGGGGGGAAGCTCAGTCTGACAGATGTAAACGAAGCATTAGTAGGCAATCCTATGCAAATGAGTATAAGGATTGTGAATCCCAATTTTCCCTGCCATGTGAACCATGTCCCTAGAGTGTAAGAGTAGGATTAGGGGAGTAACAGAGTAGAAGATAGTTGACATCATGAGGGGGTATGTATCAAAGACTGTAAGCTTATTGGAGCAGAGTGGCATATGTTTGCTGTGAGTTACTCAGGACTGGGAGAGGCGTGTCTACAGTTGTCTGAACTGAAACCCAGAAACCAAAGGTGTACGCCGTGGCTATCACTAAAGTTTCTTGCAAAGATGCTTACACTGTGTCAGCGAGTGTGCGCGCCTGTAAACCTGCCTAAGCCTGTGTGCGTGTGTGTGCGCCCGTGTAAGCCTGTGCAAGGCTGTCTAAGCCTGTGTGCACGCATGTGCACCCACCTGAGCCTGTGTAAGCCTGTGTAAGGCTGTGTGCGTGCGTGTGCGCTCTTGTGCACATGTTTGCTCTGGTTTGCGCTGCGCTGCCCCCTGTGGAAACAGAAAGGGAAAAGGAAGAAAAAGTAGTATTATGAAGTTAACCAAAGAGAACTAGCAGAGCTGCCAGGTGAAATCAATCAGAATAAGCCAATTACACAGGCAGTACACTAGCCCAGCCCAGCCCTTAAAACTCTGCAAACAACATTCCCCCATGTTTTACTCAGAAACACTGCAACACTGCAGTATACAAAGAGAAGTGAAAACTTAAAAAGCTTAGCTGAGACAAATAAATGTTAGGGGCTGCCATTGCTATTATAAGGCAACATGTGCAAGATGCTGAGGGTGGTGCCATTGCAAATGCTGCTGAGCAACCCACAGTGAGGAGACGGAGAAGAGTGTACAGACCCAGGGTAACCTACCAGGGGCTACATGAGCTGGAGATAGTGGAGTGCTATAGAGTGTACAGAGAGCTCCTGCAGCAAATGGTTGAGCTGTGCAGGCCATGTCTCACACACAGAACCAATAGAGGGGAACCCATCCCAGTGGAAACCAAGGTATGTGTTGGCCTAAGAATACTAGCAACAGGTACCTTCCAGAGACCAACTGGTGATATGATGGGGATTTCACAGGCATCAGCATACAGGGTACTGCACCAGTTCCTGAATGCCATGTCAGCACATGTTGGTGATCATGTATATTTCCCCAATTCCCGTGAGGTATTGGCCAGCAATATGCATCTTTTCCAGCAAATATCAGAATACCCTGAGGTAGTGGGTGCAATTGACTGCACGCACATACACATCAAAGCACCAGCCGGTGAGCGGGGGTAGGGTCTACATCAACCGCAAGGGCTTCCACTCCATCAACTGCTAGGTCATGTGCGATGCCCAGGGCATAATACTGAATGTGTGTGCTGGTTGCCCTGGAAGCTACCATGATTCCCATATCTGGCATCTGATGCAGCTGTACCAGACATTTGACAATGGGGACATCCCTGACGGTCACCTAGTGGGGGATGCTATATATGCACTGGAGCCGTGGCTGATGACATCCATCAGAAATGCGCACACACCTGAACAAGAACTCCATAATGAGGCACATGCACAAACACAAAATGCAATCGAGATGTGTTTGGAATGCTCAAGTCACGGTTCTAGTGCCTGGACACATCTGGTGGAACCTTGCAGTACTCACCAACTACATGTACCCAAATTGTCATGGTATGTGCCATGCTACACACTATGATCCTGCAAAAACAGCTGCAGCAGGAATAGCATGGGCCAGGGCCAAATAGCCCCCCACCATTGCCAAGGCCTGCAGAAGCACAGCATGACTCGGAGGAAGAACAACCTGAGCCTGCCCCAGTAGGCAGAAGGAGGCGTGCCCAGTATGCCTTGGCCTTGGCAAAGAGGCAATGCATAGCACATACACTGGCTCAGTAGGAACCCTGGAAATTATATCTCTCTCTAACTCGGACATAAAATAAAACGGATGCCTAACTTGACACTACCTGTTTCCAAACATGTACAGGGAGTGTAGTATGTGCATCCAACATAGGCAGCCCTGCAGCACCACCTGAGGCATGATTTCCATGTTTTAAGCAATATAAAGCAGTGCTAAGCAGCATTTACCAATATTTAGTATATGTAAACAAAATTGCCTGTGCTAACTAGCGCAATGTTGTGCAACGTTGAGCAATGTTGGGCAAGGTTGGGCAAAGTTGAGCAAAGTCAGGTAAACATGCTCATATTTGCTTTACTGTTCCTTAAGCAGTCTGGTCTGCCCAGCATGAAAATAAAAAGCAGTGACAGGGCTCAAACCCAGGATACTGAGCACTATAGTCACAGTACTGAACCACTAAGCCATGATAGCATTTCAGTGGCACAGACACAGCAGGACAATTCTACACTAATGTAAACACAAAGAAATGTTGTATCATGCCCCTAAAGAGGCATATGGGTAACCTCCCCCACAGGCCTATGCAGACAGAGAACATCAGGCCAGGCAGTGTGATGTGGGTTGTGTAGGCTATGAAGTCGCAATCTAATATACGTGACATTGGATGCTAGGATCTGTAGCACAGTAGTATGCCTCAAGCCAGTATGATAAGCAACAGTACAGACTGAAATGGTGTACCGTACATAGCAGTGCAGGCAAAGCAAATGTGTATAAGTGTCAGGTGAAACCCTCATCCTATGTACACCCACAGTAACAATCAGGTGTGCCCCAGGGTAGAAATGTACAAAGAATAGCTGTCCCCCCATATGTAGATATGTAGATAAGTCTATGCAAAGTGTCTCATGGAAGCCCTGCAGGCACAGCATGATCCCTGTTAATCTATGACACAATAGTGAGCCCTGCTGTAAAAATACAACTTGATTTGCCATACACATATAGTATAAATGCCTATACTGGGTGTGCTCACACACTCCAACAAATGTAGTGGATTTCATTCAGCATCACACTGAAAGGTCATACTGGGCATGCCCACACACTAATAAATGAAGCAAATGTCAGGCAACAACATACTGAAAGGTCATACTGGGCATGCTCACACACTTAGACTAAATACGGATGTGATAATAAGGGATCTATGGACAAATGTGGATAGTCATCTCTACTTCCAGAAACACATTCACAAAGTGTTCAGAAAATCATGCTATGTGTTCACACAAACTGCCAAGGTCTGAGCATGTAGGTCAAAGGAGGTCCCCACTACTCAGCAGTCATCAGACCCATCAGAGAATACCACAACACACTTGCGATGAATCTGACTAGGCACGTTCAGCAGCCAGAAAGACCACTGAAGTACCTTAACAAGAGGATTACTGGCCTCAAATAGTTGCTGCATGCAACAAGACTGAATGTAACCCAATCTGTACTCTGCTGCATACTGTCTACTCAGGAGATCTCTGCCCAACAGCAGGTCCATGCCATGGCTACACTCAGATCTGTTCTGAGTTACAGCTCAATGGCACTAAATATACAGACCCAACTGATATTGCCAACATCCTGGCAGATAGGATCAGTGTTAACTTTACCCCCCTCTCACCCATGAAAGAGCACATCTCTATAATGGAAGACTGCAAAGTTGCTGTCATCGTGGCTGCACAGGTAAATAACACTATCCAAAGCCAGTATCACAGCAGCCATGGGACCAGATAACTTCCCAGGCTGTGTAGTATCTACTTCCCTGAAGTAAACTTTAACATGGAAGGTCTGTGGCTACTGAAGTTTCCAGAGGACTGCAAACTAGGAGCCATAATTGTAAACACTAAAGATGTGGACATCCTACAAAACGGCCTCACTGAGACAGATGGCTGTTGTCAAAGCCATGGGCTCTAGCTCAATGCCAAAAGGTGCATTGTCATCCCCTTTGTTAAAAACTCTGTAGCCAAGAACTACAACATAGGTGGTAGTATACTTCACACTGAAAGTGTGACAAGAGACCTTGGGTCACAGGTGGACAGTGGACACAACTGTGATAACCACATTCCCACAGTAGTCAGGAAACCCTCCTATGCAGCACACCTCATCACAAAATGTGTATCATGCAGAATAGAAGAGGACATTGTTCCCCTCTACTCATCACTCACTAGAACTATAATAGTGTACAACGCCACTTTTGCTATGTACCTCACAAGACAACCACAACAACTGGAAAGCCTGCAGCAATACCTCACAAAGAGCATTAGCGGCCTGAAATACATGCCATACACAGACCATCACAAAATGCTCCATCCATACTCCCTTGCATATCGCATACTCAGAGGTATTCACTGCCTAACATACAAAGCTATGTCAGACACAGAGCTGTTGGATATGCTCCACGTAAAACACTCACAATCCCTCTGACCTTCGGACCCAAAACCACGAGTGAAATACAAAAGGAAGGGGTGTACCCATTTACCTTATGGATACTCACACCTTCAGGTTAGTGGCACTGCATGAGGCCTTGGAGACCGTGCAAGTGCAACTAACATTGGCCAAAGCTGCTCATCAGATTGTAGCCTGCTACAGATCATGTACCTTGTCTCAGGAACCTCACTCAGTATTCCTGAGAACAGTGGGAAATACAAAGGTCCTATCAAACACCAGTATATGAGGAGATTACAACTACCCAGACATTGAGTGGGAGAATTGCTCGTGTACAACGTCCTTTTCCTAATGTTTCCTAGAGTTTAAAAACTAACACCCTGGAACAGCTGGTCACCATGCCCACTAGAGGTGACAACATACTGGACATGATCATCACCAACACGGGGTACCAGTGTTCCACAACAGAGATAAACCCCTTGCTGATATTATCAGATCATAAAGTAATCACACTGGACATCCACATACCACCCCCCCAGTCAATGAAACCACTGTGAAGACATATTCAAAAGCAAACTGCACACTTCCCAAGACCAAAGTGGAACGCTCCAAAGACCTCTTGCTATAGGATAATGGTATACAATCTGCCGAATCATTTACAAGTGCATCCTATG
Organism: Protopterus annectens; assembly: GCF_019279795.1. Lineage (NCBI taxonomy): Eukaryota > Metazoa > Chordata > Ceratodontiformes > Protopteridae > Protopterus > Protopterus annectens. The sequence goes on along the minus strand of NC_056738.1, from coordinate 292,055,532 downwards.
AGCATCTACAGGGATGCATGGAACGAGATATCACAAATAAATCCAAGATGCACTCCTCCAAAAATAAGACAACAATCAGGTGGTTGTTGCCCATAAATAAACTAGACAACAGAAGGAGGAAACGAACACATGATAGAGCCAACTTCACTAAAGGAAAGGCATCACTGATCATTATTAGGAAGAAACAATGATCGCTCATAAAATAATCCAAGGACAGTTTCTAAAGACAAATAGCCAAGGAATGTAAGAATAACAACCACAAAGCCTTCAGTAGCTATACCAGACATGTAGGTGTCAATTTCCAAATATGCTGTCAGCTACTGAAAAATGGAAAGAAATACACTGAACCAACTTTCATTGCCCACATCCAGGGGGACAAGTTCAGTGTAAACTCCCCCCATCACCCCCAAATGGCCCTGAGTCCATCACAGAAAGATGCAGAGCCCCAGACATCATGGACATGCAGGTAAAGACAGCCCTCTCCAAAGCTATGAACACAGCATCAATGGGACTGGATGGTGTCCCAGGCTGCATCTTACACTAGGCCCAAAAGGAACTACACCCTTACCTACATCCACTGTCCAGACTCAAGGATACCACAGGCTATGTACCCAAAGAATGGCATACACTAACAGTCATCCAGCTCCACAAAGGGGGTGCCACAACAGAACCTGGAAACCATTGCCCTATATGCCTACTCAGCCTGGTCTACAAAGCTATTGAGCAAATTGTCATGGAACCCATAAACAGAAACATTGAAGACCTCCAGACACTGGACTCTACACAACTTCGCCTTGTTAAAGGCAGATCCTGGCTCCTAAACCTAGTTGACTTATTTCAAACAGTTACCAAGGACATAGATGGAGGTGAAAGTAGTCCACACAGCCCATCTGGACCTCACTAAGGACTTTCTACACCATTCCCCACTCTGTCATCATGGACAAGTGTACCAGCTTGAACATTAACAGCTATGTCACAGGATGGGTGGCCAAGTGGCTCACAGATCAAACACACATGTTCAAAGTTGTGGGTGCTATGTCTGACTCTAAGCCAGTCACAAATGACATCCCACAGGTCTTGGTCCTGGGAGCCCAGCTGTTAAGTAGATACTGCTCAGAGGTACAGGCAAGCACGGGAGTTGTATGGCTGAACAGGTTTGCAGATGACTGCTAACTGTGGTCCATAATCGACTCTATGTCTGACACAGACATCCTCCAGAAGTGTCTTACAGAGACTGATACTTGGTGTCAAAACAATGCCCTCAAGCTGAATGCCAATGAATGCATAGTCATCCCCTTTGGGTATAACATTGTGCACACAAATTACCACATAGGTGGTAATCCAGTATGTACGGAAAAAGTCATTATGGCCCTGGGGACACAGGTAGATAGTAAACTCCCCTTTGATGGTCACATGGCCAAAGTGTTTAGACATTCCTTCTATGTAGCCCACCTAATGTAACCCACTTTGTATAGTCTGATGATGTCACCATCCTACAAATATACCTGTGGAAACAAAAGCTAACAGTAATGTGTATAGCATGTTGTGTAAATGCATAGTATCATAAAGTAGTTAGGTAGGGGTTTGAATCCTGCACTTGACAAGTGCTTGTGTGTGGTCTCCTTGGGAAGTAGCAACCTTTTTGGAGAGTAGTAAAACACCTTAAAAGTGGTATACTAACCATTGTCAAGTCTGATGATGTCACCATCCTACAAATATACCTGTGGAAAAAAAGACTTCCCAATAATGTGTATAGCACTACGTGTTAATGCGTACTCCTGTAGTGTCATGAAGTATCCTAGGTAGGGGTTTGAATCCTGCACTTGGTGTGTGTGTGTGTGTGTGTGTGTGTGTGTGTGTGTGCGTGTGTGATCACCTTGGAGAAGAGCAACCATTTCGGAGAGGAGCAGAACACCTTAAAAGTGGCATACATATCTATGTCAAGTGTGATGATGTCACCATCCTACAAATATACCTGTGGAAAAGAGAACTCCCAGTAATGTGTATAGCATGTTGTGTTAATGTGTACTTCTCTAGTGTCATGAAGTACTGAGGTAGAGGTTTGAATCCTGCACTTGACAACTGTGTGCATGCATTTGTGTGTAATTACCTTGGAGAGGAGCACCCTTTTTGTAGGGTAGTAGAACACCTTACAAGTGGTATACTTATCTTTGTCAAGTCTGATGATGTCACCATCCTTTTTATTGGGAAAAAAGACCTCCCAATAATGCGTATAGTGTGTCGTGTTAATGTGTATTCCTCTAATATCATGAAGTAGTTAAGTAGGGGATTGAATCCTGCACTTGGTGAGTGTGTGTGTGCTCTATGTGTGTAACACTGTTGGTCAATGTGTTGTGGGTTTTTCTTTTACTACTGTATGACATCAGTATACATTGCAAATGTGAGGTAGCTATGTGGCAAATACAGATACGTACATGTTACCTCAATTGTTGCATGTGTGGGAACCCTGCTTTCTCCAAGAACACAGCTGTCATCTTTGCCAGACTGTGCTGCTGCTTCCCAGACCTTAGTTCACATCTGTATGCTTGTGACAAGGCCAGCCACTGCAGTGGTCCCTGGCCTAGGTCATCCGTGTCACACACACTCATTACGGTTTCTACTGAATTGTGTGAGTGAGGGTTTATGGCCGAGGTATATGTCAGACCTGTTCAAACGCAGCAAAGTCCGTCAATGATGACTATTCATTATAGGTGTACAACAACCTTTGTGGATATGCATGCAGACCCCTTATTGCTTATGTGATCCACTGAGGGATTTCAAAATACCTTAGGAAATGTGATTATCAAAGGAGAGATGATGTAACACTAGGTTGCATGTATGCATTGGTACCTGTTCATCATGTTGGTGGCTACTACCTCTGTGGTACTGTGGGGATACTATGTTCTGTAAAGGTGGATGACTATGCTTAGTTTGGCTTATAGCTTTACAGCATGGGTTTGACAACATGTATCTGTCTGTATGATATCCTTGTGGAGGATGTGTTTGTCACCTGGAGAATGCATTATAGGCCACAGTATGCATTACCAGACGTGGAAGGACATATCCCTACTGTGATTGCTTGTACCTAAGAGAGCTATATGCCAAACAGGAGTGGTCTCAGTAATGGGTACAGGTAAATACCACTGGTTACTGGCATGGTATGGTACTGTGTGTCCTACATCTGTGTGTCAGTTGTCAAGACATCATCTAACGATTGGTTATGGTCAGGCTGTTGAAGTTATGTATACTACCAGAATGCAAAACAATGACAGATAGTAACAGTATCACCCACAGCACAGTGTCAAACCATGTCATACACACATGTGTAGTCAGGTTTCAAAATGTGTGTAGTACAATGCATACTGGCCACCAATAGAAACTATGGAGTGTTACTGTGTAATACAGATCATGTCACCCTGCCCATGTGTCCACTATGCATGTACATGCAGACAGTACACTTCCACCATGTTCACAACTGTACACCTGCAAATCTGTGCTACACACATCCCACACAAACTGTCCACTCTCTAACACATGCTGCCAATACTGCACACATCAGCCAAGTGGCACGTGGGCAGACAATACACTATTGGAACTAACACTGGTGTAAACAACACTACAATGACAATCATAGCTTTAATGCACCATGCCTGCTCAGCTACACCTTCAAGCATATCATTACACTCTACTGCTGACAACATGCTAACATTGCTATACTGCTATAAAGGCACCCTGTGCATCAGCACCATGGTAGCCTGTTTTTCTGCATCGATGTTACAGATGACAGGAGGTGGCACAGGTTTCATCATATGCACAGGGTGTGTTGTTGGTTTGCCAGAGGCCTACAGTGAGCCATCCAATCGACATGTATGTGTGTGTGTGTGTGAGGGGCAAGAATACTGCTATGGGCCAATGTTGATGTAATGTGTGTGGGTATGTGTTAGCCCTAGGTGTCTGGATTATGTGTGTGTGTCTGCATGCACACAATTCCACCATGTGGCTGCCATATACGGGTATTTGTGGGACAGCCACAGACTGTACCTGTGAGGCTTTACAGATCACTGTCTCTGGCCACGGATATGGTACCTGTGCCTGGCAGGGGTGCTACTGACACTATCAGGTACTAAGTCAGACTGGGTACTATCCCCAGAGGTAGATGGATGTACACTGGACTCAGTTCCCGACTGGGACTGTCCAGAGCCACGTGCACGTGGTCTTCTAGGATGTTGTATGGACAGCCCACCCCCAACATTGCTGGGGCTGGTACTGGCACTACAGGAGCAGCTGTGGCTTGAGGGATGTCCACGACGACTGCCAGATGCTGATGTTGCTGGCATACGTCCATGTCGACGACTCAACCATCCCGCACTGTCCTGACACATGGACATGACATTGCGGAGGACATCTAATGTCTCTCCCCAGCGTCTATCAGTGACCTCAGTGTAATTATGGATGGCACCAGCTAGGTCATGGATACTGTCAATTATGGGGTGTTATGTGCCCTCTGTGCCCTTAGTCCCTGTCTGGTGAACCGTTCCATACATGCCTGTGCCTCCATGACAGCCTGGGACATGCGTGAGGTTGTAAGACCTGTGGCACGTCTGCCAGTGGCATGATGAGCAGCAGTGCTCTGAGGACCCCTGGACATCTGCCTATGTGGTACCCTTCCAGACATCTGGGTATGGCTGCTGTGTCGGGATGCATGTGCCATGGATACCACACTGTCCTGGCCAATGCCGACTGTATGCTGTCCCTCAGCTAAGGGCATTGGGGATGGATGTATTGGCAGTATGACTGTGTGCATGGATGGAGTGGACATTTGTGTACTGTCGATTGGTGGCCCAACGACAGACCCTGGAAAACATGCCTGTACCTCAATACACCGATCATCATTATCACTATTTTGCTCAGTGACATCAGTTTCCCTGCTGCAGTGAACCAGCCCAAAGTCAGCACCTGTCAGAGGAAGACAGGAAACACACTTTACGACTTGTACATGATGTCGGCACACATGCACACATGAACACATGCACACATGCACACATGAACACGAACACATGCACACATGAACACATGCACACATGCACACATGAACACATGCACACATGCACACGAATACACTCCTCACTAAAACACACACACACACACACACACACACACACACACACACACACACACCACCAGCAATCCAGAATGTACTCAATATCAGGTGATGGTGGGGTACAGTATCACAAGGCAAACAGTTATATCACATGTGTCAGCATGCAGGACATGTGTTGCTCAACAGCATGCAGTGCGGGTGTAGACAGCCCTTGCTAATAACAGTATACATGGCTTTGATGCATGTGTGTTGTTGTTCAGTGATTGGCCTCACCCTGGAATGCAATGTGTACATGGACACAACATTGCTGTGTAAGTATTAAAAGCTCTGCAATGTCCTGTGCACCATCACCCACAGGTATGCATACCATGGCTGGATGTGTATCTGTGTGTCACAGAGATATCCATGTCTGATTAGAGTGTCTGTGTCTTTAGCAGATAAATGTGGACACAGGTTTAGCACATGCATGTTATGTATACACAGGATGAGTGGTGCATGTATACCTGATTGAATACCATTGCTCAACATAGCCATTGTACAGTGGTTATGTTGAGTATAGGACATATTGTGGACATGCCAGTGCCAGCCATGACATGGCATGCTACAACACAACTGCAACATTAAACATCACACATACACAGTGAGTGTCATGTGACCTATACACTCAATAGCATTACAAGACATATATGTGTCACTTTGTACAAATGGTGATTGCTATGTATATTGTGTATCGGTGCATATGTTTGCACACACACAACATTAAGGTGCATAGCAGTTAATGCTATGTGTAGTACTGTGGTCACTGTAACTGGATGGGGTGTAGTACCATGAGCCATCATCATGCAGCATCATGTGGTCACTCAAGGCTACTAATGTGTGCCAGACCAGCACATACCATGCTGTACCAGAACTGCTGTACCATGGCTACATTCACCATTTCACAGCCAGTTGTTATATGGGTTTGTATGGTGCCCAATAGGGGGCATTGCCTAACATGAATGTGTTATGTGTTGAAGAGTGTCGCACAGCCACATGAGAGGCATCTACCCCTCAGATATATTATGTGTGCTGTGCGGATGACATTTGGGATACTGGAGTGTGACCTTACAGCGGGTATCTGAATACGCCATGTGTAGCATGTGAACGTGTACTGCGTATGACAAAGTTGTGTATGTTGTGTGCATGTGTATCACCTCTGCCTATCAAATGTCTACTACAGTGTTGCCACAATTGTGTGGGATGCTCTGTGTATTGTATGTGTTTTAGGCAGCTACCCACATTACTGGGATGTGCATAGTCTCACAGCAAACATGCACAGCATGCATTATGCGTAGGTGTATTACGTGTACATGGCCTACAGCTCACCTATGACATGCACATTTAATTAGCAATATTAAATGTAGAACACACTCACCAGCATGGGTCTGCTGCCTTGCTGTCACACCAGAGGGACCTACAAGGATATGAGACAGTTTGTCAGTGGCAACAACTGTGGCATTGCTACTGTGTGTTTGCAATCTTACAGTAGTACAATGGTTGACAGTCACAGGCCTACAGATTACATTCCTAATTATTAGTATTGCACAACACTAGGCACCACAACCTCTAACTACACAGTACACATCTCACATGAGCATGCTCTACCAATAGAGGTAACAGTAGTCTACAGCTATGCCATGTTACCTGCACACTCCGTGCCAACTTGCTGGATGGCTCCGGCCTCCATGATGATACATGTTACTTATTGTTGTTGGCCAGGAGCCACCTGGCTCAGGAGCAGCTCCTCCACTCTGGTGAGGGGAGGATGGATGGGTACCCCACCACCTGTGGCAAGCTATTGTCTATGGATATCTGACGCACGCTGCTGGATATGTCTAATTAAATCACTGCAGTGATGGCGGACCTGCTCATATGTCTGGTTATACATGCCTATGTCATTTACCCTACGGACAAGATCTTGCCACAGTGCAGTCCGCTCATGCTGGTCCTGGCTGGTTCTGGAGAACAGCAGGGCATAGTGCTGCACTAGGCTAGTCGTTATCTGTTCCTCCTCTGCCGGGCTGTAAGTGGGGTTACGATGGTGGGCCATTACCCTGGAAGACAATGAAACAATATGTGTGAGCAAGTCATGTGGCACACTTAACATTCTAAAGTACAGATATCAATTAACTGCCATATATAGCAACCTATTTGCTGTCAGAGGATACACACATTCAATACCACATATCAGTGCTCAGCCCACAACTGCCTGACAGTGCCTGGCACACTCTATATATCAAACCATGTTTTACACAGCAACAAAGATAAACCAGTATGTAAGACTATACAACAGTACATGGCACACTGTATGCGACACAATACACCACCTAGCCACAGTAGGTATATATCAAGCTAATGCATCAAGAAATATGTAATCCATTGCAATGATTGTAAAGTCCTGTTACAGTATTACCAGTATACCACACTAGTCGTTGATAGCAAACCCCTGCCTACCATATGTGCACATGCATTAATATAGGTGGCATACTGCTGTACTATACTATACATGTTGCTAGATATGCACTTATATCCTGTAACACACATATGACCGAGGCCATGGTACAGGCATACCCACACACACATCAGACATACATACTAGACACAAAGGTATGGCAACCCAGATGACCTGTACCTGTGTACCATACAGTACTGTGTGTCAGTAGTTAAAAAGCCTTATGCCTGAGGTATGTAATCTGTGAGGACTACAGAGAACACACAAAACAGTGGTTCCAAGAAATGTGGACATACACCATACTGTGGTGTTTAGGCATACAGCTTCAGGTAGTACTACAGTTCATACAGGAGTTGGATTCACCAGCAGTAACACTCAATAAGCATACATGTACTGCTTTAGCCTACAATGGGACACCCCTGTCGACACCAAGGGACTACGTTGGACCGTATGGCATACTGCTTTTTCTGCCTAGCAATTGCATACACATCTTTTGCTGGGATCACAGCTAGGACACATAATACCATGACAGAAACAGTTTCCCACTAAGCTATCACACATATACAGAACTCTGACACATTCACCAACACATTCACCATCACAATCAGTCAACCTCACATAGCAATTATTGCAACAAGTACATGTGGGTGTGTATCTCTTCATAGGTAGGTAATAGGCTATAGGCCCTAGGGCCTATAGAAGTCTAGCCATACACTACCCTGGCCTTTGACACACAGGTAAGCATGTTTCACATGCCCTGTCAAGCAGAGCCACAGAGGTGATTCCCTGGGTGTATTTCCTATCTCCCATACACTCTCCAGGATTATTTATGATGACTGCTAATTAGGAGCTTTGTTTGCTATTGATAGGTGGTTTGTTCCAGAGTATGGTATGTCTCTGAGATAGGAATCTATCCCTCCAGCATGTGCTGTTTATTGAGGTCACAAGGTTTAGGTCCCTAGAGCGTGTAGCTCGTAGGGATTGTGATCTGTTTACATGGAGCATGTCCAACAGCTCTGGGTTTGACATAACTTAGTATCTTAGGCAGAGGTCACTTCTGTGTAGGCGGTATGCGACACAGTCTAGCTGTGGGTTTGTGAGACGGTCTGCATAAGGCATCTGTTTGAGACCGGTATTACTCTTTGTGAGGTATGTCTGTGTCATTTCCAGTTGCTGTAGATGTCTTGTGAGGCACATACCACATGGGGCATTGTATTCTATAATGGGCTTTATGTGTGTGGAGTAGAGGGGAACACTGACCTATATTTCCCTGGATGACACACCTTTTGTGATGACGTGTGCCACGTAGACAGATGACATGACTAGTGTGGCACTGTGATTATCAAAGGGGTGACTACTGTCCACCTGTGTCCCATGGTCTTTTATCACACCTTTGGTGTTAAGTAGACTACCAAGATTTTAGGTGAGAAACCATTTTTTTGTTACAAAAAGGTCACTAGTATTAAGCAAATTCTAGAATCCAAGAGAAATCAGATCACAAGTTCAGTTGGAAGTTTTTCATGTGGTAGATGCAGACAGTGTAGACACATGAGTAATGTGTCTAGCTTAGAATTTAAACATTTGAAAAGAAAGTTTGTGGCTAGAGCGTGATATGATTGTAATACGACCAATGTGGTATATTGTGCAACATGTGATACATGCCAAAAATGTTATATTCGGAAAACTATTAGAGCATTAAACAAAAGAATTTATGGGCATAGTTTAGCCATAAAGAAAAAAAGATGGCAACAATGCTCTTGCTGTTCATGCCACAGAATGTGTTTTGATTAAGAAGTTTTCTTTTTTGTTTTGGAAAGGGTCGACACTGCCTTGTTCTCTGGGGACTACAAGACACTTTTGGAGTGTAAGGAAAGTTTGCGGCAAATATTGTTAATAGCTAATGTACCTCCTGGCCTCAATGGGGCAGTCAAAATGAAATGTTTTCTGCAGATAGCCAGAATTAAATAATTGTATAAATTTAATTTTTATTTGTTAATTTATGCATATATATATATTTAAATCATTAGATTATATGTTAAGTCAGAAATATGTACATTAATCATTTGATCAATATTATTTATTTTTAAAAAAAACATTTGAATATAAATAGAAAGGTTACTTTAACGTTTTTAAATGGAAAGTGATGTGATCTGATATCAAGTGATATTTAAGCAGTTTGTAATGAATGTAATGTTTGTTCTGATGAAGCTCATGTATTAAAGTGAGTGAAAGCGCTTAACAAAGTTACTCTGGTGGTCCTGCGGTTGGATTTATTGTCTCAGTTCAGTTCTTTCGGTGTTTTATTTATTTATTTATTTATTTATTTTATAATATTGCACAGTGTTGTGCGAAATGCATTGAAGGTGTTCTCAGCCCATGTAGCTTTAGCAGGCCTTACTGGCTGCAACACTGCAAACCTGACAAATCATACCCACAGCGTTTAACCACCACATGTCATATGCCAGCACTGTATGCTGTCTTGTTTGCCACATACTACAACCTACATAGAAATATGCACATAACAACCTTCAACAACATATATATGTCCACCCTTCACAAACAGTTGCAGTATGTCCCTTGCTCTATGCACGTGTACAGATGCTAATATATCTGACACAGACAGATCTCTCCGTATGTGTGTGCCATGCACACACAAGGTCCACACTGTTGTAAGTTCGTGTACCTCACGGCTGACCTGTTGGGCCTTGCTGCAACATGACCAGGTGTCACATGTGAGCACACAGTAATATTAGAGGGTGTATATATAGCTGCAAATGCTAGATTAGCATACTAGCCTGGTACAGCTGCTGCCAATGCTAAGCTACACATTAATATGACTATCATGCATTTGTTACTCTGTCACATCCATGTTTATATAACCGTATGCGCTACTCCCCCAAACAGACATTGTACACACTACTGTACAGAAAACAGATTACATGGATCAGATGTTTGACATTTAATGCTGAACTACATATGTCACAGTTATATCCCACTGCACACAGCTACACACTGATTTCTCCATGCCAGTAGTTATGCAGGGCATCTGTGCATAGATACATACTGCTGCCACATATGGATGATTCAAACCATGTAGAGTACTCTTCATAAACATCTACTACATGCCAGTAAATACATAGCTGTTACATACCTTTCCTTTGTATGTGTTTGTATTTGTCGGTTTCGTGTGTTTTGTAATAACTTTTCTTTTTATAGCTTATTATTTTTTTCGAGATATAGATTTTTTTCAATATAATTATTTTTTTCTTTTCAATATATTATTTATTTTTCAATATAATTTTTTTTCAATTTTTTTTCAATATATAGTTTTTTCAATATATTATTTACTTTTCAATATAATTTTTTCAATATATTTTTTTCAATATATATATTTTTTTCAATATATTATTTATTTTTTAATATATTCTTTTAGTTTTTCTTTTTTTTCAGTATATTACTTTTTCTTTCAATATATTTTTTGTTGATTTTTTTTTTTCTGCTGCTGTTGTCTGCGTCCATCTCACTCTCTCTCTCTCTCTCTCCATACTTGCAATGAAATGATTGCATGTGTGGACAGCAAGTACAGCCTGCTTTTATAGGTATCTGCACATGTGCATGTGATGGCCTCTGCACCAATTGGTGGCCACCATTTTGCAATTGCATGTAGCCTGTTGTATGGTACTTGCAGTACTCACTGTCATAGCAACCCAATGCTATAAATTGCTAAGTCAGGTAGGTGTAGCCCTTTCAGCTTTCCAAAGTGGGGACCATGCTTGTTTGCTGTGGACACCGTTGTGTAAGTCAGAAGGTTGATATACTTCTCATAACTGATGCTAGGGGTGTAGCCAGTGATTTGAATGTTGTACTTAGACCTGAATGTTGCCACTTCCAGTACACAGTTGACAGTGTAGAATTGTACTCACCCCTACAAATGCTAACACAAGCTACATGGGAGTATGTAGTTTCTTTTCTACTTATACAATTAGCTGCCATACATACGTAGTTATTGAGATGTTTCCATTTGGCACATGAACTGTTTGGGAACTGCTGTACTGTGGATATTAATGTACTCACTTCTGCACAGTTTGTGTTTTTCTTTTGATGACATTATCACAGGATGCTAATGAAAACTGGACAATTCCAGTAAAGAGTATGCCTACCTACATCCTTGCTGTACCTTGAACACACAGGTATTTTGTACATTTGAGTGGGGATTGTGTTGCTATGATACTGTTTGGGGGTTGTAAAGTGTTGCTGCAACATTATTTACTGCAAGAATGTCTGGTTCTGTTATCACAGTCATGTAATGCAATTCCACAACAACTGCTGGTAAAGTTCCACAGAACAGGTTTTGTGTTATGGCATTCCTATCTTTCCTTTACATTCACTCATTCTGATATATATATATATATTTCAGAAGTGACCTGCTGTATATCTACTGTGGCTTAGTGGTACTTCATGCAGTCTAGTGTTTCCAAGGTCCGGGGTTCGAGACTGACAGTGGTGTTTTATTTTGCTGCTGAGCAGAACAAGGCCCCTCATATGCAGGGTGACTAAGGCACTTTTAAGCAGCTGTAAGTGGGTTTGCGCAGGTTTGCACAATGCTTAGCAATACTTAGCTAAGCGCACACAAGTGCACACTCGCGCAAACCTGCTAACTACTGCTTAAAAGTGCTTACTCCCGCTACCCCCCGCACTCATTTCTTTGAAAGAAAAGAAAATGGGGAGATAAGAAAGTGGTGAAAAAGGGGCACAAATAGGGAAAGACAGTAGTAAAAACAGCTTGGGATGTGCAGGACGGGTGTAGGGAAGGTCCATAGCTGCCCATTTCTTTAACAGCAACAGCTGTGCATATACTAGTAATTTGGAGGGAAATTTGAAACCTTCCTCCCCTGAGAGAGAGGTGAGGACAATGAAGTATGTTGTACTGCCAATTAAACTTCAGTTTATGTGGCCAGCGGACATGTGTGCAAAATGGGCAGCAATGTATGGGGCGTAATTTTTTTGTGGGAGCAGATTGCCCAATTTTTTTTTCAGGTGAGAGTGGAATGTGGGGTAGGGGAAGTAGGTATATTTTGGGAGGTAGGTTGGGGGAGGTAAACAGACAAGACAAACAAGATGCATACAGGGACGGAATATGACACATGGGGTGGGTGAACACCATTGACGGGGATGGATGTTTGGAAATCGCAAGCCCATGAGCCCACAGATGACAACAGTGGAACTGAGATCCCTACCCATGGGCAGTCACCACTGCACCTTCACAGCCCGGAGGGTGGCTGTGCTGGGGGCTGCGTAGGAGGGGCAGGCTCACCCTTGAGTCGCGCCACTCTTGCCTCGAGCTGGCATAGAGGATCAGCGACTGAACGCTGGATCTCCCTACACACCACAGCCCAGACCATTCGGAGGGTGATAGGTGGCCCTCCTCTGGCCTCGCTTGCATGGGGGGAGAGAGCCCCATCCCCTGCAGTGCTTCCACCCGAAAGTGGCACAGGACCAATGGAGGAAGAGGTCCCGGGCTGGGCACCGGACCTGCTGGTGCCAGGTGCCATCGCCAGCTGAGGTGGGACAGGTGGGTCTGCTGGGACCGGCCTTCCCATACATTCTATGTTTAGGAGGCTTTAATGACAATATGGGTTAGTAATAGCCAACAGCATTCCAATTTAGTTGTAACAGCATACAGTAGTATTCCCATTAACCCAACACACCAGAGTTCCAACAGTTGAACAGCAAGCGTAATACATGCATATATAGAACAACAGTGGACATTCCAACAGCATGCAGGATTGATTAGTGGCAACAGGCCACCAAGATTGTGGTATGTGAACAGGGCACATGCATCATAGTAAATGCAGATATTTATAAACCAATAGGACATATGTCCCATCAAAAGTTATGAGATTAGACATACCCATTGAGGTGTGGAATTGCATTGTTTATGCACATACAGTAGGGTGTAAAAAGATACCTCCATTAACAACTTATACATACTTATAAGTTTACACTACATTCCTATTGACTGCAGTTATATATCCCCTACATGTATTAGTACACTAGGCAATGTCTGTTAAATTGTGAAATGGGTTTTGCTAGTTCTTGATATACCTGACCTGTATCTGACATACAAACTGTCCTGGATGCAGATGTTACTGCTACATATTTATATATTTCATTTATATTTATATACTGCATATCTGGATGTGTTCAGGTGACATTATCAGGTATATGTTGACAGCCCCCTACATTTCTAGCAGCACAATGACATTTCTGGGGAACACAATAACAAGCTACTCATGTGCCAGATTAACCTGTACATGCTAGCCATGAACCAACAGTTGAGGACTGTATATATGCTTAACAGCTACTGGCACTCCCTTCATCCACTTTATGTGGGCCTACCCATGTGTGGGTTGACTGCGCTTAATACAACAGTACTATTTCTATAATGCAAGGGTACAACAACATATCGAAGAAAGTGACATGGACACACTCCAGGAATTATACCTTCATTAAATACATTACACACTTTTCTAGTGGCTCTCTCATTTATTTGATATATCAGTGCATGCAGAGGTCTTTTATTCAAGACATATTATCCCTTTATTAATGGGTTACACCACCTTTTCACACTGTCTCACTTATTTTATATAACAGTACATGCAGAGAAGTTATTCAACACTTATTGTACCTTTATTAATGGGTTACAACATTCTTTTTCAGGCCCTCTCACTTCTTTTATGTGACAACACATGCAGAATAATTACTAACCTGCCTGGTGGTGCAGCTTTAGCAGCCTATCTGCATAGGCTTGCTGATTCGCAGCATGGACACCTGCAGCTGTGAAGTAAATGAAGGGATATTGAGACATACCTATCCATAATATAGACTACAACAGCAATTCTTACATACTTCTTTCCATGGCTACATACTCAGTAGTGGGACATTTTCCATTTCACAGGCTTCCTGTATCCACTGGTTCAGTCGGTCCTCCTTGTGTCTCTTCAGGTCTGAGTAGTGGTGTCTGACCTGCTCATCAGTCCGTGGGACGCCTGTGGCACTGGTGAGATCATGTGCTAGACGGTTCCAGGCTTCCTCTTGGTACTTAGTACCCTGAAACTGGCCCTGCAGGAGTCTTGCATCATGATGATGGACGAGGAGCCAAACCATTACTTTTGACTCCTCAATGCCCCACCGTTGTGCTTGAAAACGAGAGCCCTCTCTGACACCAGCCATACTGTCTGCAGATGGGAGCTACAACCAGTTATGGCAATTATTCCTGCCTATGCAGCTTAAATATGCCTCATTTCCCGCACTTGTTTGTGATTGGCCGGTTTTGAAAAATCTCAGCTAAAAGCAAACCTGCTTAGCAATGGGTAAACTTCCATTGATATATATGAGTGTGTTGGAAATGCATCCATATGTAAAGCTGTCATGGCTTAGTGGTTTAGTACTGTGATTATGGTGCACAGTATCCCGGGTTCGAGGCCTGTCATTGCTTTTTATTTTACAACTGGCCAGACCAGCTAGGAGGTGTGGCTGTGTTTAGCTGACTTTGCTCAACTTTGCCAATGTTGCTCGACATTGCTCTACGTTGCCCGACGTTGCCCAATGTTGCGCTAGTTAGCACGGTGCGCAGCTCCGAGCAAACAGGTTTTGTTTGCGCTAGTTGGCGCGATGTGCAGCTCCGTGCAAAGCCATTGTGCTAGTTAAAGCAGTGCTAAGCTATGAGCAATTATACTTAACTGTGCTTAATACTAGTAAACTTTGCTTAGCAGTGCTTCACATTGCTTAAGATACGTTACTTATACATTTATCAGTATGCATGACTATTCCACCTTCATATATATATATATATATATATATATATATATATATATATATATAAAATATCGTTCACTACTACATATGCCATTTCAATGCACTTTACTAAAATTTAAAAGGTAAATGTCAGGAGTTATTTTTATGCACAGATTTCCTACAGAAAATGGGATGGGGAGTGGTGGGACTCGAACCAGGAATGCCTCCTCTTTGTGCGAAGGCTCTACCATTACGCTATTGCTATTTGGCTTCATTTGCCTATAAGTAGTTTATTATCCTCTTCGATGTCTACACTGCTAACTGTAGCTAAGCAATGGGCAAACCCGCGCATACATGCGCAAATACGGGCAGCTATATTGGGAATAAAAAAAAAAAAAAAAAAAAGGAAAGCTTTACATTTTAAACTTGTACAGGGATTTAGAATGTGGGGGAGTGTAGTGTTGGGTATGTAGACATTTGATCTGACTCGCTCATTTCACTTGACATTTGCAGTTTAGGCACTTGCAGGGGTGTGGATATTTGGACTGCTCAGCTGTCTGACATGCCCCCTGCACTCGTGCACACTCCATGTTAACCTTAGAGTTGATTCAGCACACCCTCATGAATATGCATGACGCGCTGACATCATACTCTTAGACTGCAGTTTCTGAGTAAGACTTAGTTAGTCTTACACGGAGGATTAGTGAATCTCAGCCTATGTAAATATGTTAAATCTTAAGTTTCAATGCTGTGTCACTAGTAAATGTTAAGTTTGGTACTATGTAAATTTGAATGCTTCTGTATAAACCTTACATTTTCCTTAAAATTTAACTGGGGAGATTTTCTCCCCGAGCTTCCGCTGAAAATGGACATGCATCCAGTTGGACTTTCCCAGTCAACAAATGTAAAATAAAAATAAATAAATACATTACACTCGTTTTTTGAATGACATTTTTATTGTGCAAACTGTCACGGAAGAGAAGCCTTTTAAAGTTTTCTTGTTCATATAACATTGATTCTATATTGTTTTTGGATGTGTTCTTGTACAACAGCTATGGAAAATAGTTTTGTTTCTAATGTTCACAGAAAGCCCAGTTTCTCTAACAGCTATCTTCATTATCAGTTGTCATCTGAAATTTCAGAAAAAAATCTGTGCTAAAGGGCCAGCTAGTGAGGTTGTCCCATATGGTTTCAGAGGAGGTAATATTTGTTGTATAGTGTGATAAGCTGTTAGATACGTTCTTAAAGTGGGGATATCCCTTTTTAATTTTTGCTTGAAATTAAGAATGACATTCTGAACAAAAGACAAAATTGAGTATACCACCCCTTGTCATGTAATTCATTTCATACAAGGGGAGGTAGAGATTTTAGTATAGGAATGAATGGCAAATGAGGATTGATAAGCCCTTTATTTTAACTTATTCTGTGGATACATACAGCATAGTGAATTGAGTTTTGGACAACTGGGTTGTGTTATCTATAGATGCTCATTTGAGGAAATTGTTAGGCGACAAGTGTAAAATTGTGTATAGAAAAAACTTGAGTTTTAAACAAATACATGAGAAGAATTATGACTGTGTTGAGTGTGTTAAGAATGGTATGTTCAAATGTGGTCATTGTAAACAGTGTAATTGTATTTTGATTGGTGAGTCTTATAACATCAGGGGACAGATTTACACTAGTTGGGTGGTCTATGCAGCATGTTGTGAATCATGCCCAGCTTTTTGTATATGTAAAAGTACTAGAAAATTGAAAGAGAGAATTTATGACATGAGCTGGATATTAAAAAGGCAAGAAACACTAATGGACTCTACAGACACATCCAAGGCCACTTGAACCAAAATTTAAATTTGTGGTGATTGAACATATCCAATGGGTTATACTATTGAAGAGCATTTAATGTTAAAAGAATTAGTTTGGCAATTAAGATTAAATGCTACAGCTGGACCTGGGTTGAATGAGGCTTGTTCCATCACCCCATTAATTAAGCTCAAAAGTTTACATGTTTAATAGTTCAAATGTTTTTAATTATGTTTATATTTGTATTATTTAGTGTGTACAGAATGTTTATAGTGAATGTTAACATTTTATAGAATATTCATTAATTAGTTTTTAGTAGAGTCATATGACACCAGAATAGTATTTAAGATGATTAGCTTAATTAAATGGTAGTTCTGAAGAAGTCCCATAGGGGGTGAAACCGCTTAGTACTACTATTTTATGTAATAAAGTTTGGCTCGTGTAAAGATGAGTTTGCTGTGTTTTTCCACTACATGTTTTGGTTCCTGGTTTGTTCATGTGCTTTCCAGTTTATTTTGAGATTTATATGCTGTGTTGTTAGTAGGAGTCAAGTGTTACAGAAGGTAAGATAGTTCACTGTTGATGAAGCTAGACATAGGATAATTAGGAAGAAGCAGGGAAAGATCAGATAGATGTTAAGAGATAGTGGCATGGTGAAGAATAAAATAATCATATGTATGTTATTAGGTGAGCTATTTCTAAGGGGAACAAGTGGAGCTTTTGTGAGTAACACAGCTTCTAAAATGTGTATATACTTGTCTTTTGAGCCTGTCCTCAGGAAACAATGGTATAGAGGAGGAGGATGTTATAGCACTGTGTGTTTTATCAAGTGATTTAATGCTCGAGGAATGACTGAAGTACTTCCAAGTAGCTCTACTACTTAGGTGGATAGTTTTTCTATGAAATTAGTATATGAAGGCATATTAAAGAGCTCAGGAGAAAAGAATCTTACTGTTCAAGGGTGATGACAAGGAAGTATTGATTAGCTGACAACAGTGATACCAATGATCTGAATAACATTTTGGTGTTTTGAACCAAGAGTGATGGTGGTATGGGGGTGGTTTTAATTATCAGATTACTGTCACGCAGGGAGGTGGGATTAATAATGTATATTTTATGATTCAGGGGAGGAGTAGCAGTTCTATTATTTCTTTAATAGGATACCATTTGGCTCATTGGTGAGTGACATGCTAGGGTTCATGTTTTAGGGAAACTAGCAAAAATTTGCAGATATTGTTGGAAAGTGTTTCAAAATCTCTCAAATATTTACTGGAAGTATAGTCTACATAAAGAAAATAATATTCTAATTGGGTTTGAAGGATTTTTTTCCCTAGTAATTTTTTTTCCTTCTGGTGAAGTAACGGAGTGATACAATGTCATCCAAGAAGGATTAAGTTGATTTTTGGGGTGTGTATTAGAAGCACAAAAATGCTTCTGAGCGAATATGGAAACAGTGACACATATTCATCGAATCGCATTTAAGCGATTTGATGAATATGTCATAGGCAAGTAGATAGCTGTCCAACTTCACAGAGTTGCCCTTTCCTTCTCTATAGTGCAATCTCAGAGTTGGTATATTTAGTTAGTGGGGTGTCGGGGGTGAAGCCCCCCACCTGTTTATGATGTTAAATTATTTTTTTTTAGCGAACGGTCACATAAGTTTTTCCCTAGGGAAAAATTTGCTTATGTGGCTGTTCACTATTGTTAGGTTTTGTGCATTATGTGTCGACATTTATGTAGTTGCACATATGCACTTTCAGTCTTATAATATAGACTTGATTTTTGCATATATTGCTAATAAATGGTGATATCAAAGCTGACACCTAGCTATTTGAAGGAGGTGGCCTGTTCAACAGGCTGTGAATCATAAATTAGAGGATTGTGGAGTGGTGGCAGTGTGTTCAATTTGTGGTGCTAAAGAGCATTAGCTTGGTCTTTTTGGGCCTCATTTTTAGTTATTTATTTGTTGCAATGACTGTAGGTTTTTAAGTGTTTTGTGAAGATTCTCTTTCATTTCATTGTGAGAGGTAAAGTAGTGATGGAAAACAGTATCATCAGTAAACAGGAAAAGACAATATCAGCAGCATCCAGGATGATGTATGATGTATAAAGGCTGGCAGGAAGGCAGTTGTTGAAAATACAAAAAAAGAATGTGAGCACTGATGGAACCTGCTGGTACTCCTGTAGTGATTTGATCTGGTAATGAGAATGAGCCACTGTATTTACAAGATAATGTTCTGCTAGTGAGATAGCTGGTAAATCAGTCTAGTGTAGCATAGCCAATTTAATAACTGTGAGGGAGTCAAGCAGTAATTCATTGAGTCAATATCTTTGCTGAGATCTATTAATATGGTTCTTTATTTTTCTAATTAGTGAGTATTTCATCTGTAAATATTTGTGGGGCACTTTGGGTGCTTCTTTGTTTCCTAAAGCCATATTGATGGAACAAAAATATATCTTATTAGTATGAGAGCCAGGAGCTAGGAACTAAACCTTCTATTTAAGGGGTAAAATAAAAACATTTCAGAGCTTTACTAGAAAGGCTCACCTGGACTCTGCTACACTTTGCTGTGAGGGAAAGGTTAGTTTGCTTTTTATTTGTTGTATTTTGTATTACTTTATTGCCTTTTTCTATTTTGAATACTGTGATTTGTTTTCTTTACCTTGTGTTTTACTTGTATTCTGCTTTTAACTGCATATTAAAATGTGAAAAGAGACCACAGCTCTGTCTCTTGTGAATCAGGCAGAATGTTTTTCCCCAACCTCCCACCCAGTTACTGTTGTGTTCTTAAACATCACTGTCTTTCTAGTTGCCTGCTCCATATGTTGATTTGATCATATATCTCATTTCCTCTCTGCTTTTACTGGCTTATGTGAGTAAGCGCAAAATTATCATTTTCTGAAATCACTCCCCTTCAACTATTTAAAGTTATTGTCCATCCTACTGTATTCCATAGTACCAGAATACAAAAGTGACCACCCCCTTTTAATCTATCATGCTGTTTCAAAAATAGTGACTCTCCACTAAAACTTAACTTTTTAGACAGGTAAAACTTAAGTTACCTACTTTCACATCTAACTCCACTAGTGCACACAGCAGTGTTTAGGATAAACCAAAACACTAGGAAGCCTTAAACTGATACAAGCACTCATCTCTCCTTGTTAATAAGGAAACATTAATCATAGCCACTAAATAGTCTATAATTGCAAAGGACCTTGCTAAGGTAATGGAAAACAGCTCTTGTACTTTACAAAAAAAAGCACCAAGCCAGGCATGTCCAAGGGTCAGCCTCCGGTCATTTCTCCTGTCCACCTGGTGAATCTGGGCATACTGGGGCAATGCAGCAATTGCCTCATGTACACAGACAACCCTCTGCTCCTACCACCCAACAGTACAACCTGCAAGAGATGCACTTACATAGCCAAACTGGAAGCAAAGCTCTCGCCACCCAATATTGTGGTAGACAGTCAAGAGGAGAAGGTTAACACCTGCACTACACCGCAAGCAACACATAGCCCTTCTAAATCCACACCACCAACACCCTCATATAGCAACACTAAACCCTCATATGTGGAGGCCCTTAACAGTAACCTGCCCAAGCAACAAGGACCTCCGAAGCTGAAACGCAAACAAACACCAATCACAACCAAAGTGTCACATAGCTCACAACACCAGTGTGCCACCCAACAACAGCCCCTAAGGCAAGACAACATACCCAACACTTTAGTCATAGGTGACTCTATAGTCAGGCACATTGATGCACCACTCACCAGGCTGAACAAGGAGAAAACTACAGTCAGCTGCCTGTCGGGTGCCAGGATCCACCACATAATGCATGCACTCAAGTCACTCCACAACAAGTACAAATATGACTCTGTTATTGCCCATGTTGGAGTGAATGACTTGAGATGTACCTCCCTGGACTACATGAACAGAGACATGGAAGAGCTCTCAGATCATGTGGCCCTGACAGGTATGGCCCTAGCCATGAGTAGCATCGTGCCTTCACCCAGAATGATACCACAGTGTAAGGACAAAATGATTGACTTCAACAATTGACTAATTTTCTGGTTTCATTCAAAGGGGATCCAGTATCTGTCTGCCTGGGACGACATGATCGATAGACCATAATGCTTTGCTAGAGATGGTCTGTACCTGTTGCCCCTGGGATTCAGGTTACTGGCTAAGGCTCTTGCCACCCCTATAGTGCCTTTTTTAGGCAAAGTTCAAAGGACAAAACCATCACTGTAACAGGTACTAGCATGCAAAATCTGAAGGTAATGTCACTTAATGCTGGAAGTCTAAACCTCAATATGCACTCTCTCGAGGCACTCCTAAAAATGGAGAACATTGAGATCTGTGCAGTAACTGAAACCTGGTTCAAGGCTCCAGAGAGCACCCCTGCAATACCAGGCTACAACTCTTACCACACTTTTCGGCCACCAAACCAGGATCAAAACATTAAAGATGGAGGAGTGTCCACCAAGGATATTCACACCATCAGGCTAGTTGCCCAACACAATGTCTCTGAAATTCTCCAGGTGCAACTAACACTAGGTAAGACTGCAATCCAAACTGTAGCTTGCTACAGATCCCCCACCATGCTCCAATATTCTCATTACACTTTTCTAAACATACTGGAAAATATTAAGATACAAACACCCTACTACTGGGTGATTTCGACTACCCTACATTAACTGGAAAAACTACTGGTGTACTAACACCTTTGCCCAACGGTTCTTGGAATTCATAAATTCCAATGCCCTGGATCAGCTAATCCATAGTCCCACCAGGGGCTCCAATATCCTAGACCTGGTCATTACCAACATGGGAAATCGATGCTCCACACCTATGGTCACCCCGTCGCTGGTCAGGTCTGACCATAAGCTAATCACCATTGACATCCACATCCCTCTCCCACCAGTAAGGAAACCTCTGTAAAAAACTTCTCCAAAGCCAACCTCATGTTACTCAAGTCAGAAATGACAAACTTCATGACAGCCATGCAGATGGGAACTGAAAGTTCAACAGCTGAATCTTACACTAAGTCACTGTATGAGCACATCCACTCATGCATGAATTGTGCCACCCCAAATAGAACCAAGATGCTCTCCTCCAAAAACAGGAAGCCAATCTGGTGGTCCTCTGCCATAAACAAACTTTACAACAAAAGGAAGAAAAGAGGAAATTCCCAGGATGCAAAAAACTCCCTTACCAGCCTCAGTAAGAAGCTGAGATCCCTCATAAAATCCTCCAAAGCTAGTTATGAAAATAAAATTGCTAAAGATTCCAAAGACAACCACAAGGTATTCTATAGCTATGTCAAGAATCTAAATGGCAATCCTCAGACCTGCTCTGAGCTACAACAGAATGGCATTAAATGTACTGATCCCAAGGATATTGCCAATATCCTGGCAGATCGATTCAGTGCCAACTTCACTCCCCTCTCTCCCCTAAAAGGCCTATCTCAATACCAAAAGACTGCCAAATTCCGGTAATAACAGCCACACAGGTAAAAACCGCACTCTCCAAAGCTAAGAATACAGCATCCGTGGGAACAGACGACATCCCAGGTTGTGTACTACATGAACTACAAAATAAACTAGCACCTCACCTAAGTGTCATGTTTAATCATAACCTCACCTCAGGCTTCGTGCCCACTGAGTGGCACATAGCTACAGTTATGCCACTCCACAAGGGGGGGATCCACCTTGGATCCTGGGAACTACCACCCCATCAGTCTGACGAGCCTGATCTGCAAGGCCATGGAACGTATTATCATGGGAACTTATAAACAAAGACATTGGCAACCTTCAAACACTGGACCCCACCTAGTTTGGTTTTGTGAAGGGCCGATCTTGTCTCCTGAACTTGATTGACTTCTTTGAATCAGTCTCCAGAACTGTGGACAAGGGTAAGGCAGTCCACAAAGCATATCTGGACCTTGCCAAGGCCTTCGACACCATCCCCCACTCTGGAATCATAGATAAACTTACTAAGCTGAGCATTAATCCCTACATCATTCGATGAGTTGCCAATTGGCTTACTGACAGAGCCCACACTGTAAAAGTAGCCAGCTCCAAATCCAGCTCCATACAAGTGACAAGTGGAGTACCTCAGGGTTCAGTCCTGGGACCACTCTTGTTTGGCATCTACTTCTCTGAAGTACAGGCCAACAATAAGAGACTCTGGCTAACAAAGTTTGCAGATGACTGCAAACTGGGAGCCAATACTGAATCCCCAAATGATGTGGATATTCTACAAAAGGGACTTACAGAAACAGATGCTTGGTGCCAGAGCCATGGGCTCAAGCTCAATGCCAAGAAATGTATAGTTATCCCCTTTGGGAAAAAAACATGTCCCCGTGAATTACCACATAGGTGGCAGTACACTAAACACTGAAAGTGTGATAAGACAGTTAGGGACACAGGTGGACAGTGGACTCACCTTCAATAACCACATCACCACAAAAGTCAGGAAATCCTTCTATGTGGCACACCTCATCACTAAGGGCTTTTCATCCAGAAAAAAGGGCGTCATTGTCCCACTGTAATCATCCCTCATTAGACCCATTATAGAATACAATGCCCCGTTTGGTATGTACCTCTCAAGACATCTGCAACAACTGGAAAGGCCACAGAAATACCTCACTAAAAGAATCACAGGCCTAAAGCAGATGCCCATTGCTGACCATCTAAAAAACCTCCAGCTATACTCTTTCACATATCGTCTACTCAGATGTGATCTCTGCTTAACACACAAGGCCATGTCAAACCCAGAGCTGTTGGACATGCTGCACTTAAAGAAATCCTAATCCCTCAGAGCCACACTCCACGGATCTAATCCTTGTTATCACAATGAACAACCCATGCTGGAGGGATAGGTTTCTGACTCAGAGACTCCCCAGACTCTGAAATAGACTGCCCATACATGTCAAGCAGAGCCCCTCTTTGGCCCTCTTCAAAAGGAACCTTGACGATTGGATGGGAGATAGGAAATTCACCCCGGGGATCACATCATTCGCACTGCTAGACAGGGGTCCAGGGAAGTAAATATTGTGGGAAGAAATTGTCAGGGAATTGTTATGGCTAGGCTTGTATAAGCCCTAGGGCTGATAGCCTAGTACCAACCTATGAACATGAATGAATTTAGCTAGTTGTAAACTGCTCTTTGTAATTGCTTGCCAAGGTGTGGTCATAGAGATGTAAATCTGAAATTACAGGCTTTGAAAGGTTTCACAGTTTTTGGGGATTATGTTATTTTTTTTTTTCTCAAATGTCAGGGAAGATTTGTTGAGAGAGGGAGAGGTTGAATATCTAGTGGATATGTTGTAATATGAGATCTCATTAGAGAAAGGGGCTATCATAGCCTGGCAGGACACTGTTTGATAGGGATTTTAATAATGCATCCATTTATTTTGGGGAGATTTTTCTGAAGGAAGATGGCATAGATATGGTTTTAATTGTGAAGAAATAATGATATTGGGTAGGGTATTTTGGGTGAGGATTTTACTGCATTAATTTGTAAAGTAAGTAGCAGCTACAGTTTATATGATATGTTGTTTTGGGGTATGGCCACTTAGTTGATTTTCTTCATTTCAAAAGAGTTTAAGACTGGAGAATCGGCTGGTTTGCCTCTTGTGGTAGCAAATTACATCAATGTTTCTAAGTGTTTTAACCCAGTTGTGCAGATGAAATAGTCTTGGGTGGCACAGGATTGTTTCCAACCTTTCCAGGCATTATGTCTGTTTTTAGAGAAGCTGTTTGAATTTGGGAATTAGACATGGCAGATATATGGCTTTAGATAATCCAAGAAGTGTGTGTGTGTGTGTGTGTGGGGGGGGTTATGTTACAATGGGACTCACTAAGGAAGGTAGCAGCTTCATTAGCATCAGTGATGAAGTACAGCATTGACTGGTTTATGTTATTAATAGCATGGTCATTATGTCCTGAGTTTGTTGTGGTACTGATCTGGAAAGGAAATAGGACTGGCAGAAGTTTGGGCTTCCTTACTGAAGAGGTGAAGGTAATGTCATGCTGGTTATTAACATTTAGGGGTGTGCACTATAATGGATGACATATATTAAAGTGAATTTGAAACAAGTAAGATAAGAAGTATTATTTCCCTGATTATGTTCCGTGGGTTCTGCAGTTACTTTGCAAAGTGGTGATCAGAAAGTAAGCTGTCTTTTGTATCCTAGAAAATTATTAATAAAGTCCTCTAAGCATACCTCTCAGCCTCTTAGTGCAAGAAATCTGGACAAAACCATAAATAAAAGTGAGACAAAGGCCCAAAAATAAGGACAAGTTTTAAATATTGCTCTTAAAAACTTAGGAAGTTGATAAAATAACAGGTTTTACATTAGCATGAATTTTCTGAAGGATATGAAGTCTGAAACTGAAATCGCTTTCATTACTTTCTAACATCAATATTTAATGATTTGCCACGAATCTGACAGAAAACCACACTTTTAAGAAAAATGGACTAAAAATATAAGACAAAATTCTGGATATTCTGCAAAAATCTGTACAGTTGAGAGGTACATCTCTAAGTGTGTTATGTGCATGTTTGAGTGATTGTGAGGTAAAAGGAAGTTCATATGGGTTTTTAAGTATGTAAGAGAGGCAGGTGTTGGGAAGTAGACTACATCAAAAGTGAGTTATACTTTTTTAGGTAGTGAGAACCACAAAATTATCAAAATTGGTCTGAGATGTCAGATGTGAATGGGTTAACAACTACACTGTAGATTATAGCTTATCTTGTAGGGATAATAAAACCTCCACCTAGATAGTTTCTGGGTCTGATGATGCCCTGGATGGTGATGCAAATACTCTTGACAAGATAGTGTGCATACCTACCAGAAGTTCAAACATACTGGACCTGCTATTCACCAATGTGGGAGAAAGCTGCCCCCCCCCCCCCAAGTGTCATGTGCTTACTGGTGAGGTCAAACCACAAAGCTATCTCCTAATAAAAATCAATTTGGTAATCCTAGCAATCCATGCAACACTTATCTATTTTCGAGCAAACAACATCATATTAAGAGATAATTTGTCAAAATTCAATGCTCCTCCCAGCTCCACGTTCACAGCAACCTAATAGGAGTTTTTCACATAGACCTTGTACAACCATGTAAATGGCTGTATAGAGGCTGTTGTACCTACTAGAAATAAGCTCAAGATAAACTCTTAAAACAAAGCACACTGATGGAATTTTAACCTTAATAGCATAAATAACAAAAGGAAAAAAGTCATGACTAAAATCTAGGAAAAGTAGCTATCACAATGACAGGAGTTCTCTAATTAAACTAAGAGGACTAATTAAATACAGCAAGACCAAATAAAAGGTCAGTATAGCCTCACAGGCTAAAGACAACCACAAGGCCTTTTATAGCTATGTCCTAAACATCAAATGCAGCTGAACTGGTTGTCAGTGGTGCCACTTTTATTGAGCAGAGTGTCATAGCAAATTTGCTGGCTGACAAATTCATCTCAAACGTCACCCCACACTCCCCTTTGCTCCAGCCATGAAATACCTTCTAGCATAACGTCATAACTATTAGGAGGAAGCAAGTTCTGGAAACACTCACTAAGGCCAAAAACACAGCCTCAGTGGGCCCTGACAATATCCTGGGATGCCTCCTAAATAGCTTGAAAGATGACCTACCAGGACCACTTGAGTTACTCTTCAACTATAACCTCAAAATAGGCTTTGTACCATGGGAATGGAGGACTGCAATAGTTATTCAGCTTTACAAATGTGGACTATAAAAAATGATCCCAGAAACTACAAACCTTTTACTTTGACTAGTCTAATATGCAAAGTCATAGAATGAATTACATGGAAATGATCAACAAAGACATAAGCAACCCGCAGACACTGGACCCAACCTAGTTTGGCTTTGTCAAGGGAAAGTCGTGCCTATTAAACCTGATCACCATGGCAATGGATGAGGAGAAAATGGTGAATACTGCCTACCTGGACCTAGTTAAGGCACTTGATACAATATCACACTCAGGTAGAGCTGACAAACTCATAGAACTGGATACAAGCCCTACATAACTCACTGGCATGCCATCTGGCTCACAGAATCAGGAAGTCAGGTTTAGTGAAACCACTTCCACTAAAAGACCTGCCAGCAGGGGGCACCTCAAGGTTCTGTGTTAGGTAAAGGCTAATGTCAACTGTCTTTTGCTAACCAAGTTCACAGATGACTGCAAAATGAGAGCTATCACAGATTCCCCCCATAACACAAACATAACCTCTAGAAACTTCCTAATTAATATGAAAACCTCCAGGTTGGTTAAACAGATGATACCATGGAGCTCATCCACATGCAAATTATCATAGATAAGTTCCCTCATTATATTATGGCAATCTACAGGTCACCATCTATGTCCTTAGAGTTTCATGTCTCTTACCTAAACCTACTAGAGGCACTTACCATCCAACCAAACACCCATTTGTGGGTGACTAACTATCTTTCTATAAACTAGTAAATGTTCACGGACTCAGGCTCACAGGCACAACACTTCCTCGACTTTAACACAAACACTGTGGAACAAATACTGCATGTACATGCTCTAAACAGAGCTTCAAATGTACTGGAATTCATACTCACCAACATCAGAGAATGTTGCACCTCCCTCCCCATGATGTCAGATCACAAAGCTGTCAGATTTGAAGTAATAATCAACTCAGAAATTCTAGCTAAACTAGTAACAGTTAGGAACTATTCAGAGACAAACTGCGTCCTATTAAGTGACAGTTTTTCAAAATTCAAGACTCCCCCAATCCTAAGGCCACAGTTACCTGTGAAAAATTATTCAGAGTCCCTATACAAACATATGACTGGGTGCACAGAGGTTGCTATACATACAAGAAATAAACCCAAAAACAAATCCCACTGGTGGAATCCTCTCACCTAAACAGGGTATATAAAACAAGAAGAAAACTGATGACCAAATTCAGGAAGAGCAACTCCCTTAAATACAAGTGCTGCCTTATACAACTAAACAAGAAACCATGAGGGCTAATTAAGTCTAGCAAGGCAACAATAAGGTCAGGATAGCCTCACAGGCTAATGAATATCTGAAGGCCTTCTTCATCCTTGTCCAGAACCTTAGATGTAACACACACAGCAGTGTGCTGAACTGGTAGGGAATGGTACCAGCTTCACTGTTCAGGATGACATAGCAAATCTACTGGCTAATAAATTCAGCTAAAACTTCACCCCCACTCCTCCTAACTTCACCACATGAAATCCTCATCCAACACACTTCCCCAGCTATCAGCAGAAGCCAGGTGCTGGCAGGACTCACTAAAGCCAAGACCACCTGCATAGGTCACAGCAACATCCCTGGTTACCTTCTGAACAGTTTAAAACATGATCAGTCAGGATCACTTGAGGCACTCTTCAACTACAGCCTTAATAAAATGCTATGTTCCAAGTGAATGAAGGGCTGCAGCAGTCATTTCCCCTCCACAAGGGTGGACAATCAACTGACCTAGGGAACTACAGACCCATCAGCCTAGCAAGCCTAATATGCCATGGAATGAATGATCATGGAAATGATAAACAAGGACATTAGCAACCTACAGACACTGGACCCATCTCAATTTGACTTTGGTAACAGAAGTTCATGCATACTTAATCTGGTAGACTTCTTTGAGAGGGTCACCAAGGCAACTGATGAGGGTAAAACCGCATGCTGTGTTATCTTGACCTGGCTAAGGCATTTGATACAATACCCCACTCAGGAATTGTTGAGAAGCTGTTTGAGCTAGGCATAAGTACCTACATAACTCACTGGTTTGCCAGCCAGCACACAAGATGCAAGAAGCCAGGATCTGTGTGACTATCTCCACCGTGAGGCCAGTCATCAGAGGAATACCACCAGGGCTCCATGCTGGGTCCTTTCCTGCTTGGCATCTGCTTCTCAGAAGTCAAGGCTAGCATTCAAGGCCTCTGGTTCTTCAAGTTTGCAGATGATTGTAAGCTGAGAGCCATTACAGGTTCCCATAAGATATCAACATCTTGCAAGTGTGTTTAACACAGACAAATGATCAGTGCCAAAGCCATACCCTAAAACTCAATGCCAAAAAATGCATTATAATGCCCTTTGGGAAACTGTCAACCCAAGTTAATTACTTCATCAATAAAATGGCCCTAAGAACCATCCCATTAGTAAAGGATCTTGAGCCATATATAGATAGCAATTTAGCATTTGACCAACACAAGGAAATCATTTTATGTTGCCCATCTTATAGGAAAGAGCATCACATCCAGGTTCAAAGAAAATATAATACAGCAGCACTAGGCCCTTATCAGACCTATCATTGAATACAATGCCCCCTTTGGCATGTATCTAGCCAACACTTGTAACAGTTGGGACACCTACAAAGGTTTCTCACCAGGAGAATTCAGGGCATGAATATCCTGTCCTATACTCAGCGCATAAATGCTCTCTGTATTCAGTCTCTTACAGGCTGCTGAGAGAGGATCTTTCCTTGGATTACAGGGCTTACTCAGTCCCAGCCTTGATGGAGCTGTTGAACATGTAAAATGAGCAGTACCAGAAACACTAGATCCAAGAATCTGACCTTCACTTGTGACATTAACAGAGCATGCTGGAGAAACATGTGTGTCTCTCAAAGGATCCCTGCACTATGGAATAGGCTCCCCATCCATGGAAAACAGCGTTCATCCCTAAACCTATTCAAACAAAACCTTGACAACTGGATGGGAAAATTGTAAAAGTACCCCCTGTCTGGGTCCCATGTCCCTTATGGTCAGAGGTCATCAATAAGAAGAGTATAATCCTGTCATGCCCCCCTTACAAAGCCTTAGTTATCTCCCTACTATAATGGCCCCTTTATAGATGCCCATAGTACACTGGACCTAAATGGTCTGGGTTTATGGTTAGGCTTGTAAAAGCCCTAGTGGTTATTAGCCTACTAACCTATGGACCTATAAGAAAGTCAGGCAGAGTTATTGTTGCTAGAATGGAAAGTTACAGTAAAAAGGCATTTAGATAATGTGACTTTGGCATCTGTTTGGGGGAGGTATCGTAGCAGTATTGAAAAAAAAAGATAATGTGATAGGCAAATACTCTTTAATGTGTTTATCTGGTGTCACAGGAAGTGTGTGGATTTGAAAATTAGTGTGTGATGGGCTACTGCTCTACTTAGTAAAGAATGTGTGTTGGGTTGCTGTTCCATTTAGTATATCATTATCTGCAATTATCGTTTGCATTTCAGCAGGAGTTAAATAATCCTTGTAATACATGGCCTCAGGACTTCTGTACTTACCATGTTTTAAAGTTTTTTGTCTACCCCTCTACTGCAGGTCTGAAGCCTGCTGTTCTCAGTGAGAATAAACAGAAGACAAACTGAGCAACAGCACTGAACTAACCAGCCAGCACGAGGTATAACACCAACTGGTTATTTAGTTTCTACTTAACACCCTTTCTCCCTCCCCTTATTCTGCATCAGACAGTTGTTAAAATTAAGTGTACATACATTTGAGAATAACGTTTCCACTATGAGTAAACCAAAACAGCAAGTGAACTGAATGCCAGTGAGGGAAAATGGCCACCAATATAAAACAACCTAAGCTAAGCCACAACTAAAATGGAGCACAAGCTAGTAGGGTTACCACCTGTCCCACTTTGAGTGGGACAGTCCCTCTTTGGGCAGTTGTGTCCTGACAAAAAATATTACAAAGGACAAATGTCCTGAGATTGTAGGACATAATTATGTCCCATATTGTATGTAATAGTTGCATAAAATAGCTATTTCTGTATCTAAAATACCTAAATGTTACAAGAAACATAATACACAACTAAACTGCTACAAGAATAAGCTTTTATTTAGGAAAAAAAGTTAAGTTCTAACCTTTGTACTGACCATGGGTATGTGTCGGCCTGTAAAATTTGATGTGTGTCTCAAAAATGTCCCACTTTGGCCATTTGAAAAGGTGGCAACCCTACAAGCTAGGTGTTATGTGGCTAATTATTTTCTGCACTACAGTAGGGGTTAACAAGTGACATAAATACCAGTCAACATTTTTATCAAGATTTACAGTCCTTAGGCTTCCATGCATTCCATGCCTTATAGGTATTTTGCTATGACCTCCTCTACTGGCCTGGTGCACAGCACTGTCCCATTAGCCAATATAACACATGCATGCATTGGAGTATAATGTACTTTCACTGTGAGTAACCATAATATATGATAAATTAAATGTCAATGAGGAAAATCATAACTAGATCAAGTCAGAACCTTACATCAAGCCAGGTGACAGTTATAACTGATAAAATAACCATATTCTTTAATTCTTTGAAACATAACAGCAATATATAAATCCAAAATTCCACAGTTACCACTAGCTACAGCTAATCAGATTAGGGAATCTAATTAATTCAATGCCCAGCAAGCCGTATATATGTAGGTGTGTATGTGCATGTGTCTGTATGATATAGATATAAAAGTGTGTGCGGGGGTTGTCATTTTTGCTGAATGCTCATTTCACTAAATCACAAATTGTCAATCTCAACTTACTGAAAACTCGTTTAATTGAATCACAGTTTATAGCAAACTGTATACACAACAAATATACCATATTTTTTTAATACAAGGAGCATCCTTCTTATATATATATATATATATATATATATATATATATATATATATATATGTATATATATATTACACACTAATGCCATGGTCACACAATCTTGGAGAAAATTAAAACAGCCACACACAATAAATCAGTGCAGAAGCATGCACACAGACTACAGATCTGGGGGCATAACATGATGATGGCCAATCCAATCCACACATACTCTTGTAAACTACCTCCGAAGTAACCCCTATAATCAGAAATCATAACATCACATACAGTATATGGACTTAGCTACAGCATTCAATAAAATGACATGTGTATATATCATTTTTTTTCTACATAGTGTGTTTTACATCTTTAGCTAGCAACATGGCCTGGTTCAAAAAGCAATAGAATCTGCCTTCTTGTTTCAGATCACCACACCCCCACAATGAAAAAAAAACTCTCTCTCTCACCATCCTTTTTTTCTTTCAAGTAAAACAATTTTTACTTATAGCAATGCTCTAAATCCAATTATCCATTTGCATCAACAGCCCAAGGCCCCATTTCCTTAACTCAGAATTAGTTCTCCAACAAACAGGCTAGGTTCCTTCAAGTAAGCCAAATAACTGGGCCAAATCTTACTGCTTGATGCAATAGACAATGTCAGTACTCTACTTCCATAATATACCTGACAAGGCCAACAGAGACAAGAACTCCCAAGAATGACCTTTATGTAATCCATGGAGCTTGTCTGCCCTCTACTATCCTAGGTTGCCCCTTGTTTAAATTTCCAAAGCTAACCCCACCATCTTCCTGATTGTTTGACAGCTATCCTTATAGGACTGTATGTGCATGCACTCAAGGAAAACATTGGGGAGCCTAGACCAGTTTATTGACAGCTCATAAACTTAATCCTCTCCTCTACACAACTGCCAGACTGGAAAAAATGACTGCCCATGCTGGGAATCAAATAGGTGGCATGCACTATGAGGTAACGGTGCTAACTCAGTGTTGCTATGTTCCTGCTGGAGCTAAACTCTCTCCTCCACCTAAAGCCCCAATGTCTGGGCTGCTAGGAAGAAGTGAGTAGATTCATGATAAAGTAGACTCATGTCAGTTTACTTTTGTTTTGCTTACCAGCATTCTCTGCATTTTGTGAAGATTTGTGCGCTCCCTAAGTTATACCTTCCTAAACTGCATTAATGACACATTTTAAACGTTTATGTATTAGTATGATCCACATTTCATACATAGAAAATAAAATAAATGCATGAAAACATAAAAATATAATAATTTCCCTTTATCCTACAGTCTTGCAGGCACAGAGTTGTTTCATGCATTGACAGACTATGATTACTGTACTGTTCTCTAATAGTTATACATTACATGAAATGCAAAACTTGAAAAACTAAAAACTAATGCATACTACTGTATAAATAGCCCATTTTCTTAATATATGTAGTAATTTGCAGTTAAAGCATTTACAAGTAATGTTAATGAGCGCACATTTTGTCTGAAGCAGGAGTCATTTTCATATACTAGCTCTGCAGCATAAGTATATGTGTAATAATAAACACATTAGAATTTTATCTTGAATACAGAACAGCAATAATGCTTAATGAAAGGTGAATAGTCACTCTATTAATGTGTCACTGAATTTCATATGGTAGGAGAAATGAAAGTACGTTTATATGTTAAATTTCTAACCTGAATTATTAATGGTTACAGTTTACTAAAGATAGCAGCTGAAAGTAGACTACATATGTTTTTATTTCATTGATGCTGTTTTAATTAACAGTCACTGTTTTCTTTATATGGATGGTACGGTAATGTTGCTTAAGGAATGTTTGACATGATCACATTCATCCAGTCGTGAATTCTCCAATACTCACTTTATCCAGATGAGGATTGGGAAACCCAGAACTTAATATGGCAGTCACCAAGTGCAAAGCAAAGCACACACACACACACACACACACACACACACACACACACACACACACACACACACACACATCAATCAAGTCAGTCTCACACACACACACACACACACACACACACACACACACACACACACACACACACAAACACATATCAATCAAGTCAGTCTCACATGGAATGCAAACTTATTGGCTTTTTATGATTATGTATTTGCCAATGGTAAGTCTTTGGTATGCGACCTGAAATTGGAGCATCAAATAAAAACCTCTGCAGAAATGAAAGGCATTCAGAGTCTGGAACCCAAATCTGGGAACAAAGTCATATGAAGCAAAAATGCTACTTTTTCCCATCTTTACACACAGAAAGAGTAACAAAATAATTGTTTTTGCCTGGAGCTCACTCATGATGAATATGAAAGATGGCAGTGCAGTTTTTCTTGATAAGAATTTAAGTGTAGACTAGAGGTGTATTTGTAAAGCAAGCATAAAAAAATATTTAAATCAGATTCAGATATGTGAATGCTGCCCAATTATATTGGTACACTGCGTGTCTGAAGGGTATAATATCCAGAGTAACAATGCAAGGCTATTTTATTTCAGTTATTTGTTTAAAATGTATGTTTAGTTCACAGACAAAGTTTTTCATCAAGAATAAAGGCAGAAGGAATGTTCATGATCTACTGCCTTTTCTAGCTTTAAGAATTTCTCCCTTTACAGGAGGGGGTTGGCATAATGGTTAAGGTGTTCACCTTATAGACACAAGGTGCAGCGTTCAAGTCTCACATGACATAATTGACTAGCCTTAAAAAATGGCCCACAGGGGCAGTTAGCCTAGTACTTATCTATGAAGAACAATAGAAGACTCTTGACAAATAAGGTTGCATAATGGTTAAGGTGTTCACCTTACAGACACAAGGTGCAGCGTTCAAGTCTCACATGGGGTAATTGGCTAGCCTTAAAAAATGGCCCACAGAGACAGTTAGCCTAGTACTTTATGAATCTATGAAGATCGATAGAAGACTTTTGACAAATAAGGTAAACTATAGGTTTCTTTAAACATCTTTATTGAATTTACACATTTTAAGAAATGGTAGAGGTACACATTCATTAATAGAAAAGAAAAGCAACTATATTAACGCTTTTCATTATTTCCATGCACTTTGTATATGGTTTCTTTTTAATAATCATTCACTGCATTCCCATTATTCTGAGTGCATTGTTCCTCGAATTCTATTTATATGTATATTGTTCCTTCTGTTTTCTAAAGTTCCCATCTTCAGTTATTTCATCTCCTTTACAATATTTAGTACTTCAGTTACAGTTGGTTTAGATTTTCTAGTAATTCCTTAGTATGTCTGGGCAATTCAGAGTCTTTATCGCAACTTAAAAGAATCAAGGTTATGCAAGAATCATTAGATAAGCAGGCCTATCCCATAAGGCCAACCAAGTCTTCTGCCAAAGAGATTAATATCTATCATTGATGACTATATAAATAGACATACAAACTTCACTCTCAACAGACTGGACAGTAACAGGAAGGCTAGGAGTTGCCTGTCTGGTGTCAGAGTCCACGGTGCCACAAAACGACTAAGGTTGTTTAAACAAGACAAGACAAGTATGAGTATAACCAAGTGGTGCCCACTTGGAATGGATGGCCTGGGGTTCTCCACCCAGTGGGACAAGCCTAAATATGTGACTGAATTCACTATGCATTTGTCAGAGGCAGGAAAGACACCAGTCTTAAGTAGTATCTTGCATTCAAGAAGGAAGCGTAGCTACCAAGACAAGATAATTGGCTTTAATTGGCTAAATAGATGGTGTCATACAAAGGGTGATCCAGTATGTGCTGTCCTGGGATGAGATGGAAGATAAGAATTCTCAGTTTCACAAGAGATGGCTTACATCTCTGTTACCACTGATCTCCTTTAGGCAGAGTCTCCATACTGGATATTTCTACATAATAAACTCAAACTCAATCTAGACAATGTCATGGTGGCACTACTCAGTGCTAGGAATCTAAACAGAAAAGTGCCAGATCTTGGGATCCTGCTTCAGATTGAAAACATTGATATTTTTGTAGTTACTGAGACATGGTTTCAGTGCATTAACAGATGTCTCTCCACGCCAGGGTCTAGCACCTATTATGTCTTCATGTTCTTGGGTAATTGTGAAGGAGCATCTGTATTTGTCAGAAATACCATTATGTCACATAAAATTACCCAAAAGCCTAACTTGGAGATCTAAATCACCCTTAACAAATCCAACTATTACTTCATTGCTAGCTACAGATCCCCATTGATGCTTCCCAATGATCATGGAAATCACCTTAATATTACTGAGTGGTTATATATTTAACCAAACACATTCTTTGTAGGGAACTTCAATTAAACAAGCATTGACTGGCATGCACACACCTCAAGAAATGGATATGATCAGCATTTTCTAGACTTTGTTAATAAAAATTCACTAGGGCAAATTATAAAATTACTAGGGGCTCTAATATCCTTGGCCTAGTCCTTAACAAACCAGTGTCCACCTGTATCCCACCATGTACCTCCTCATCCTTGGTAAAATCCGAGAAGAAATCAGTTACTTTCACTGTTAGACTTAATGGGCCCACCAAACTATGAAAGCAAACCATCTTCAGGGACTTCTCCAGGGAAAACCTATTTCACTCGTACACCTACATAAAATTCTGAACAATTCCTCACAAATGGACCCATCTGCGAAGGTCTGCCACATTCACTTCCAGTTTTTGCCAGTATCTAAACAGCTGCATAGAAAGGTTTGTACCTGCCTGCCCTAAATATAAAATTACATTCAGGAAGTAACACCTATATTAATAAAATGTAGAAGAAAAGAAGGAAATAATGAAAAGTTGAAGAAATTCCCATCTCCCATATCTCTAGACCACATTGAAATTCAAACATACTAACTAGAAACATAAGAACACTATTAGAAAATGTAAAGCAGAGCACAAACATAAGGCCACTACAGATCCCAAAGAAAACTGCAAATCTTTCCTCAGTTATGTCATGAAATTAAGGAATAATGTTCAACAAGGCTCTGAGCTCACCCATATTAATCATATATTCCAATCCCAATCATCAAATATATAGTAGCAGACAAAGTGCTAACTTTTCCCTATCTACCCACATTGCTGAAGCCATAATTCCCTGAAAATATAGTTTCCCCATTAATCATTTGGAAAGAAGACTTACAATCTCTGCCAGTTGGACCAGATAACATAGCAGGCTAGATTCCCATCAGTGCCAGGTATGCAGTATATGTTTCAGCTTAAACTGTTCAACCTCAACCTATCCACACAGTTTGCCATGAGGCCTGAAAAATGGCCACAGTGACTCCTCTACCCAAGAATGGCTCATCAACCTAGGTAGCCATAGGCCCATCAGCCTCAACATGAAATAGTGAAACTCATTCATGCAAACTTAGGTAACTTAACTGGTTTAGACCCCATTCAGCTGGTGTTGTGAAATACAGGTCCAGTCTCTAATCTTAATGAACTTCTTTGAAAAAGTTGCAGAGGCTATTGACAGTAGTCACTCCATTCATACTGCTTATATTGTCTTGACCAAAGCCTTTGACATTGTCCCCCTTTCTGGTGTTATTCAAGAGTTATACAAACTAAATGTAAATATCTATGTTGTCTGTTTTTTTTTTCTCAAAAAACTTTTTATTAGGTATATATAACAAGACAATAAGAGTATTGTACATGAGAAAAATTGTTGTCTGTTGTAATGCAAACTGGCTATCCAACAGAACCCACTTAGTGAAAGTTGCTGGTACCCACTCTGAGCATAAAATTGTAACTAGTAGGGTGTGGCAGGGATCAGTGCTGGGCAGACATCTGAGTAAAGCTAAGATTCCTGTACTGTGGTTAACTTCTAAGGTAATATCTTCAAGAGCCAAAGAAGCCGTTTTATCACTGTACCATGTCTCTCAACCTAGAAACATCAAAAATCTGGACAAGGCCCATGAAAAATAGGTACAAATCTGTACGCTGTTTAACATAAAATTTGTATACATAATTATGTAACCCAGCCCACTCTAATGGAATTGTGGGGTACCAACTTTCAAATGCAAACTGAAGAACAGGCAACCAAAATATGGCACAAGAGTCCCTCTGTAGCCATTCCAATGTCCCGTTACCTGGCTATTTGGTCCCATTTACCATAAACACTAATGTGTGCATACTGCTTTACTTCTACAATGATTTGGATTTTATTTTTACACTTTACAGCACAATGCACAAATACTAATATATATGTTAAACAAAGCAATACTGTCTCACAATGAAAATAGACTGGGCATTAAAACTTCTCTGCCCTTGAAACTCACATTCATTAAAATAGCTTTGAAACATATACCACATCCAAAGAAAATGCACCTGGCCAGTGGTGGATAAAGTTTACCTTTGGGCTATATAACTATTAAATTATATTCCATGTATAATACAGACAGCACACTTGTTAGAGCACATTTTAAATTTATTGTTTAAGCATTTTTTCAGGGGCAATAAAACAAAATGCATAAACCAGTAATGTCACAACTGCCCAATGGAGAACATTTCCATCATAAAAGTCTACTTCCACACATACTATACATATATATATATGTATATATATATATATATATATATATATATATATATATATATAGATAAATAGAATGGCAGCAGTGTATGGCATAAGTATCTTGCACAGCTTCTTCTTTTTTTTTTGGAGGGGGGGGGGGGCAAAGGCCAAAAACCAGGGACACATTAAAAACATTGCTTGTAAATTTTGGAAAGTTGCTAGAATAAAATGTTACCACCATACATTTTACTGGCAAGTCTTAGAGCACTATACCACTATGCCAAATCAGCAGCTTGTTTCCTAAAAGATAGGAAGACTGAAACTTAAATGGCTGTCATTTAGTGAAAATTCAGTTCTCACTTCACACCATAGTTCTCAACCTCTTAGCACAAAAAACCTGTACTAAGCCAATAATGGGGGAATACATCCCCAAAATAGGTACACATTTCAAATATTGATCTTATAAACTTAGAAAATTGCTAAAATAAAATTTTGTTACCATTTACTTTCTGAAGAATATGAAGTCTGAAATTCAAATGCCTGTCATTATTTAATGGATTCACCCTTCAGTGATTTGTCACAAACATCCTGAAAACCATAGATTTTATGAGGAACAGATTAAAAATATGGCAAAAATTCACAAGTGGTGGTGGCTACAGAACCAGTAGAACAAAGAATCTGTTGTGTTGTTTCCTTCAAATAATGTACAAAAAGAGTACCTTGCATCAACTACCTCCTTACATTGCACCAATAGTATTCAAATTCTACAACTACAAAACAGGAAAATGCTCTTACTGTTAATAGTGCAAAACATGCATATATAGCACTTACAGAAAGTGGACTTTCTAAACATGAACAAAGATTAAAACTTTAAACACTTCAAATACATTGGTATTACAGCATCTGTTGCCATATCTGCAGCACTGTTATTAAACAGAACCACAAACAAATGTCTAAGAATTCATAGGAAAGCAATTAATTTTTATAATGAAACCTGGGTGCCTGAATAGAATTTCAACCTTCCTGTTGAAACTTCAAGTGTCCTTCATTTTGCAACAACAAACAATTAACTACTTAAAAGGAATGGCTAACCAGCCTAGCAATTTCTAATGGTCATTATTAGCTTGGCCTGTCTCTGATAAAACACCACTTCCCTGCATCTCGTGCACTGTTCAGACTGGATGATCTTATCTAATGAAGTTCTAAAACTGATGCATGCATGCAATAAAGAAAATCCTTCACTAACAGCAACCATATTCGGAAAGAAAAAAAAAACACAAAAGCTTTAAGGAGAATTTTCTAGGTGTGCTTTGTGCTACCATGTAACCCCCTAAACAAACTGTAGCTAGGCTAAGAAAAGAAATATAGTAACAGACACACACACTTTATGATAACTGCTTGCAGCATGACAAAACAGCCATGAATCAAAAAGATTTTCTGCGATGACTGCTTGCAGCATTTAAACATATCCAAAACACACACACACTCTACTACTAGTTGCAGCATTTGAACATATCCAAAACACACACGTCACACTCCTTACCTTAACAGATATCCAAAGCGATGTTCTCGTCTGCAACAATAACTGCTTGCAGCATTCTCCAACAGCCATGGATCAAAAAGATATCCAAAATGAAGTTTTCTGCAATAATAATTACTGTTTGCAGCATTAGAACATATCCAAATTCCAAAACGACGTTGTCCGATGATAACTGTTCCCGCCCACTTGCAGCATTTAAACAGCCTTGAGAGCTCAGCCAAAAATGTGCGCAGAGCTCAATTCTGATAGGCTGGTAGCACCGACGGCACTGACGTCATCGCGGATGTGATGACATCAGCCAAAACAGCGTGAAAATTTAAACTGAAGTGGAAACAAATCGGAAATGAAGGGATGCCACTTGGGAATCTTGGCACCCCATCATTTGGACCCCAAAACTCTGTAAAAACTGAGTAATTTGGGATGGTTGGGAGGTAT
This sequence comes from Protopterus annectens, assembly GCF_019279795.1. Lineage (NCBI taxonomy): Eukaryota > Metazoa > Chordata > Ceratodontiformes > Protopteridae > Protopterus > Protopterus annectens. Next base: position 292,015,224 of record NC_056738.1, on the reverse strand, counting down.
GCATGGTACTCTTCTGTATGAAAAACTAGTCTCCTCCTTATTTCTAGACTTGTTTAAAGCCATCAGCACAGTTTGTCGCAGCACAATTCTACTTCAAAATGCCCTCACTAGGTCTCTCTCAGCCCACCATTCTATGGTTCACAAGTTACCTATCCAATAGGTATCAGTCAGTGAAATGATACTCCACCGTTTCTACATACTTATATTCCAAAAGGAACACTCGGACGAGCTGTAGCCACTGTAAAACTCTAGCATTTATTGAAAATTCACTGAAATGGCCACAGTTAAAAACACACCATTAACGATTCAAATCTAGTACATTTTCGACAATAGTATCACAAACTTCATCACTGACCCTAAACCAATCATACAATCCTTACATATCCTCTCTAATTAATTAAGACATAGTTCAAGCAATTAAATCAATTAAGTCAAATGGGAGAACATATACTTTACAAAATAAATTAAAATATGTACACTAATAAACATCCCTATTAAAATACTATTAAATAGCAGATGTACATATGTATATATGTCAAATAAAAAAACACAGATAAAAATCGATATCAGTTGTAAACATATAAATAAAATAATAGTCACATATTATCCAATTGTGTATAATCATTCATATAGCTTCATCGAGTGGTAAAAATAATAAAACCATGTAAAAGATCTCTACATAAAATATGTATTATTTAAAAACTGTTGCATTTCATGTACCTACTTGACTATAACTTAGCTGATCTCAATTTTAAGACTGGGGAAAGGTAAACCATATCATTCAAACCTGGCTATTTATTGGCTTCTAGTATGATTTGCTAGTACACTTCTCTATATTCTAGCTTTGTCTCCCATGGATCACCCCTAACGTCCATTTGGAACATTCTGTAATACAAAAAATACAAATCTAGCAGATGGACATGAGCGTGTGTGCTTATAAAGTGCATTTCTCTGATTTTCTTTTTTTTTATATCGTAATAGTCTTTCTACATGGTGTGTTTTTAACTGTGGCCGTTGGGAGTTGATTTTCAATACATTTTAGAGTTTTACAGTGGCCACAGCTCATCCGAGTGTTCCTTTTGGATTATCAATTGCATTTGAACACTTTTTTCCTTCTCTCCATACTTGCCAGTCACCACCAGTGTACCCCAAGGCTCTGTCCTTGGTCCCCTGCTCTTTAACACTCTCACCATCACCCTCCACACATCTGCATGACAACCTCCCTAATATGTATGCAGATGACTCCATGTGCATTTGCACACCTTAAAAAATTACTCAGACATGGCTTTATAACCCACAACTCATGATCAACCCTAAAAAATCCAAATTACTACTTTATCCCCAAATCCCTCTCCAGTGAAAAAACAAAATGTAAAATCCTTTCTCAATAATGCAACCACTGAAGTCACTTCTCATAGCAAAGTATTAGGGATGATAGTATGATAGTAGATGATAATTTTAAATTTGTCCTGCTTCACAGAGCCAAAAACTTTCTCACAGAGCAACTAAAGCTACACTTGCCACTATTTATCTTCTCCTCACATGTCTGTATGATGTCCCCATCCTTACTAACCTTCAGGCATCATAAAAATCAAAACTTGAACAATGCTATAAGAAACTTGCTAAATTTTCAGAAAATACCACTTTTGGAACCCATCACTATATAGCACTAAAAGACTAAATTGGTTAGAATTACCCCATATAATATAACATATACACAGCTTATCACCCATAAAGTTATCCAAAACTCATCTGCTTGTCCAGCACTAAATAACATTCTACACAGTTATGTTCCTAGTTAGATATTACAATCCAATGTCCAATAACTCATGTATGTCCACAAACCAACCAAATCTGATGGGCACTGTCTGTACTCATACAATGTTGATATGGCTTGGAACTATTTGTCTCCATCCATCAGATCAATACCCTCCTTCTCATCCTTTAAAACCATTCTGAAAGACTTTCTAGCCAAAAGTTGGCTCTGTTCTTGCTCAACACCAGGATAAACTATATCTGTAAAATATGGACAAATACCTATTCAAATCTTACATCTTCATTACTCACCCCTCTTCATTCCCTTATTTACTTCTATCAGTCTCTCTCAGCTTTTTCCTGTAAATATACCATAAGCTTCCCTTTCTCTCACCTCACATTGCAATTACTGTTTGCATTATAGTAATTTACTTTTAATTTCTCTATAAACTGGTTAAAATTTCTGTAACTATTAAATCATTATTATATAACTTTATCTGTTCTTAACTAATGTTTTCATAGTATGTATAGTTTGGTTAATTATTTAAACTGCATTTGTTTTTGTATTATTTCTAAAGACTGTAAAATTATTCTTCTTAAAATGTTTTGTAATACTTTGGATATTTCTCTACAGACCTCCACAGAAAATAGGCTCTTACCCAGTCAGACTTTTCCAGTAATCAAATGCCACCAAAATAAAATAAATATTAGTATACCTTGGTGGAAAAAATAATCTGTAATTGGGGCAAATGTGCATAGATAATTAGCATGTCCAACGTAGTAGGTCACAAAACTAAACAACAAATAGGAAAAGGGATCAAGCCTTATGAACACAGAGAAAAAGCACATACATTAAACCAATAAATAAATAAATGTATATAAGTAACCATGTGCTCAAAAATGTAATGCAATGACCACCACCACCCCCAGCCAGCAAGGCAAGTAATTACTGTCCTCAGAAGCCAGAAAGAGAATACTAAAAACAAATCAAAAAGAAAAAAAAAACAAATGAGCAACTTCCAACCAGGGAACACCATTAAAAAAGGATAAAAAATAATAAAAATAAAAGAAAAACAAAAAAATAAGGATGATATTCTTCTATTTTGATCTTTTGATTTTTAGAATTATTTTTTAATTACTATGACAGTGACTACTTGTCTTGTCCTTATTTTTCTCTCTAATTGCTTATTTATAATACTGTAGGATGTTCCTATCTCACTGTAAATTACAATGAAAAATGTCACAAATTCAGTCAGGGTAATTTCATGTACCCCTACAATTCATTACAATGCATTTTCCATTCAAAGCAATTCTGTGCCATTTTTCAAAAATGTTAAATTATTAACAATTTGCATTAACAAATGTTGGGTTTTACTATAAGAAAACTGAAACTAAGAAACATTCAAAACAGAACATTGAATAAAATGTCACTGATAGCATCCTTTTCAGCTCTTTCATAAGTTTAAAGTTAACCTTTTCAATTATCCCTGTACAGTGGGAATTCCTGCAAATAATCTTGTATTGGTTTAGTGAGTCACAGCAACTCTTTCACAAGTTTACAGTTAATCTTTTCAACTATCCCTGTACAGTGGGAATTCCTGCAGATAGTCTTGCATTGGTTTAGTGAGTCACAGAACTTCACCATGGAAAGACTGTGGCTTCCTTTAATTTACATTTCAGAAAGACAGAACTAGGCCTGCCACAGATACTGTGCTTTCTGCTTTAGTTTGCATGGGAATCAGAGAACAAGGAATTGATGAATTTTATTTTTTCTTTTCCACCTTTTTCAGAGTTTATTTGACCTTGGAGTTTGTATATAGCGAGACTGGGGGTGTTGTAACATGCCCACCTACCAAAAATAAATAAATGTTTATAAGTATTGTTTGAATATTGAGGATTCATACCTTGGAGTGTAACATTTTTCCAGTTTTGGATCTTCTGGTATTATAAATCATATATCAATTAAATAAGCTACAGTTAATGATGTTGGGTCCACTACAGTGCACTGCAGACACTGGGATATTTTTAAGTGTCAAAAGCAGTGATGAGAATGGACAATTAAGTGGCTACTCTTGGACAAAGAATATTTGCTTATTAATATGGGAGACTGGTGTGGCGTGACCCTACACAACATGCATTTTCTATTATTCCATGATGCCCATACCATGATCATTGCTGCTGGAACATTGTAATCTTTGCTGAAGTTGAAAGGCAGGAGATGTAAAAGTATGTATTTCAATGGCAGAAATTGCAGAAAATATTAGTAAAACTGAGTTATGTTTCAGCTTATATCCCACACAAAAGTAAACTAAGAGCGACCCATCACCAATGATTTTCAAAAATTTCCCTACAAGTAAAATACTGATCCTTGAAGTAGCCTTCAGGGGATGGGGTATAAGCCTCCCAGCAGGGAGGAAAAAATGCCACTAGTAATACCCCTTTGGAAGCAGTGCTGCGGTGGACCACCCGAGAATGTGCTTATTAGATGCAGATTACTGTTTTCAAACAGCAAACTCAGAACCAAATACACCCTACTCAGCTGTAGAACAAACTCTCAGAAGTGCCCATGCCAAACCTTGGTCAGAAAATATCAACTATGCCCAAGACAAGAAAGATGCAGTCAGAATGTCATAGGAAGTCCATCACTTTTATTGAGCCATCAAAGCGCAGTTCCTAATATACAAATTACTATCTTCAGAGATATCTTCAGTAGAGCTTAGGAGGAATGCATGACTATTGTGAATACATGGTTGTCAACCTAACTGATAACTATAAGCAATAGGGAGACTATAGAAAATCCCAGTTGACAAGCTAAACCAGTGAGTGCAAAGTACACACAGAAAAACAACTTGGGGAAAAAAGCTAACAAACATAAAAATGTTTGTAAAGCTAGAAAGTAGCATGTAAAATCAGTTGTGACTGATGCACTATGGGAAATTGCAAATTATCCCAAAAGGATAATACATGTTACAGCTATTGTCTAATAATAAAGAGGGAGGTTAGGCTATTAAAACTTCATCAGGATGGCTATGGAATCCTAAAGGAAAACTAACAGGAATGACTAGAAGAAACAACCAATAAAACAAAATAACAGAACACAAAAACAAGAATACAGAAACAAAAATGGGCAGATGATAAATGGGAAAATATATTAAAACATAACATGCTGGCCTGCTAAGCACACCTAAGGCAAAAAAAAATGCAAGTACAAGCAATGACAACAGGCAAACTTTGCCAGGGGAACAAAATATGCAAAAGGAGGAATCCAAAAGTATGGAGATGCTGGAAGAATTAGTGTTGAATCTTTCGAAGATTTAGCACGGGACAATAGACTCCGCATAATTAAGTTCTGGTCTTTTTCTAGATTGTAATCTAATCTGCCAGCCCAGTTCTCCTTTCTCCAGCAACAAGTTGTAATCACAATTGTACAGGGTCTTTGGGATGTGGTCCAACACATGGAATTTAAAGCTGTTGTGTCCTGGAGTAGCTAGTGCGTGCTGAGCCAGTTGGCTGGTATGTTTAAGGTAGTGGAGATCATGTAAGTGTCTCACTATCCTAGTCTTCAATGTATTAACAGTTTTGCTAATGTAAAAAGCTGGGCATTTAGTGCAAGAGGCCTGGTAAACAATCCCTTCTAGGTTGCAGTCACCCCTGACGTTGGGGCGATAGACCTTCCTGTTGTTAGGGCAAAAGAAGTTTGAGAACCCAGTCATCTGTGAACAATAATGACAGGGTGGGTTACTGCACGCGTAGTTCCCTGGGGAATCCAATCTCATGGTGGCTGGGTGCTCTAGGAAGTCCCTGATGATCTTACCCCGCCTGGATGAGAAGGTGAGTCTGGAGGGGAAAATATGCCCAAAGCTCCTGTTACTCGTTATTATGGACCAGTTGTTGAGGATGATCCTGATGATGTTGCCATAGTCTGTGGAGTAGTCCAAGATGAGGTTTAATCTGTATTTCTCATCCTGGTAGCCCAGGACCCTGGTGCTGATGAAGGATTGGTATGGTCTTTGCACTCATTGAGTAATGATGGGGTCCAGGACCCTATCAAGTAGACTTTGGGAGTAGCCTCTGGCCAAGAAATCCCTCTGTAGGTTGTGCATGTTGTGAAGAAAATCAGACATTTCCCTGAACATGTCCATCGCTTTGGCTTTCCTTCTAGACCAAGAAGATGTCATCTATGTACCTATAGTAACAGGTCATGTAGCTGTAGTGGGGGGCATTGTAGATGTGGTCCTGTTCCCATTTTCTGAGCACCGTGTTGACCACGCTAGGTGCTATGACTGCTCCCATGGCAATGCCCATGCTCTGCCTATAGTATCTCCCAATGAAGTGAAAGAAGGACCTGTGCATGCAGTTACCCACCCTGTCATTATTGCTCACACATGAGTGGGTCCTCAAGCTTCTTTTGCCCTAATAACAGGAAGGTCTATTGCCTTAATGTCAGGGGTGACTGCAACCTAGAAGGGGTTGTTTACCGGGCCTCTTGCACTAAATGCCCAGCTTTTTATGTTGGCAAAGCTGTTAACACCAGGATAGCGATACACTTACATGATCTCTATTACCTTAAACGTGCCAGCCAACTGGCTCAGCATGCACTAGCTACTCGGGGACACAACAGCTTCAAATTCCATGTGTTGCACCACAATGGCGATTACAACTCATTGCTGGAGAAAAGAAACTGGGCTGGTAGATTAGATTACAATCTAGAAAAAGACCAGGACTTAATTATGCAAAGTCTATTGTCCCAGTGTTAAATCTTCGAAAGATTCAACACTAATTCTTCTAGCATCTCCATACTTTTGGACTCCTTCTTTTGCATATTTTGTTTCCCTGGTGAAGTTTGCCTGTTGTCATGGCTTGTACTTGCATTTTTTTTTTGCTTTAGGTGTGCTTAGCAGGCCAGCATGTTATGTTTTAATATATTATCCCATTTATTATCTGCCCATTTTTGTTTCAGTATTTTTGTTTTTGTATTCTGTTATTTTGTTTTATTGGTTGTTTCTTCAAGCCATTTCTATTAGTTTTCCTTTAGGATTCCAGAGCCACCCTGATGACATTTTAGATGAAAAGCATAGCCTAACCTCCCTCTTTATTACTAGATGATAGCTGTAACACGTATTATCCTTTTTGGGTAATTTGCATATTTCCCATAGTGCATCAGTCACAACTGTTTTTACGTGCTACTTTCTAGCTTTACAAACATTTGCATGTTTGTTAGTTTTTTTCCCAAGTTGTTATTCTGTGTGTACTTTGCACTCACTGTTTTAGCTTGTCAATTGGGATTTTCTATAGTCTCTATATTGCTTATAATTATCAGTTAGGTAGACAACCATGTATTGACAATAGTCAGACATTCCTCTTAAGCTGTACTGAAGACTCTGAAGACAGTAATTTGTATATCTAGAACAGTGCTTTGATGGCATGAATAAACATAATGCACTTCATATGAGATTCTGACTATGTCTTTCTTATCTTCGTCTGTGTGTGTTCAATTTGTTTTTTGGACAAAGTCAGTGTTTTCTGACCAAGGGTTCGCATGGACACTTCTGAGAGTTCATTCTACAGCTGAGTAGTGTGGGTTTGGTTCTGATTTGCTGTTTGGAAACAGTAATTTGCATCTTATAAGCACACTCTCAGGTGGTCCACCGCAGCACTGCTTCCAAAGGGGTATTACTAGTGGCTGCAAGTAAAATACTGGAAGAGAACAGCACCGAAGAATGCAAAAAAATGCACAATGTTATACAAGAAATATATCAGTGGTCATCTCCAAGGAGAAAAATCATATAGTAAAATTTATAGCTATTGTATTAATTTTAGTACACATATATAGCATTCTTGCAAGTTATTCCCTCCTGCATTGAGTGTTTGGTCCCTTTGGCATCACCCACATGAGAAAGTATATTCAGCTGGGAGCAAAATCTCACAATAATCTACTCCTCAGGTTATGCATTAAACATCTCTTACAACATTTCGGAAGATAAGAGGAGAAATTTAAGCAAGGAACATTGAATATTGCAACAACAGACAAGTGAAAAGAAGATCCTTTGCAGTTTCTTTACTGTGCATTACATGAGCATTATGTATAAGGAGTGCCTGTCTTTGCAATGATCCTTTAGACACGCCTGTTAACAGGGTCAGTCACATCATAACTCAGGCTGCCATTATGCCGTCAATAAAAAATGTAATTTATTAATTGCAAAGGCAGACAGTACTATGCAGAGAGGTGTGTGGCAAATTTATATTGAATGTCACAGCCTGCAGTAAGAAATGAAAATGCAGTTCATTCATTTCAACTTTACCCCTATTCTGACAGAGTGCAATAACAGAAAATGAGGTTGCTTCTTTGTTTCAAAAGTATTCATCATCTTATCTTTAGTGGGTTTTTTTTTTCCAGTTTAAAATTCAAAATAAGCATCTCTTCCATACATTATAAAAAAGTGCAGTGACTCTTCTTGTTTTAAGAAAAGTGTTTATTACAGTGATGCTTACTATCTATATATGAACACAGAATAACCCAGTTTTGGAAATAATTTTTGATATTATTGAGTTAAACAGCTTGTAGTGACATATAATGGATTGATTCATGACAAGACTGCCTCTTTAGAATTAATTATGCATGTTCAGTTTTGAGTAAATCTAGTTCTCTGCAGATTATATGATAAATGCATGTTGCTGAGCTCTCAGAAAATTAAAATTAATGATGTAAAGCTTCATTCAGTTTATTTTATTGTTCTGAGTAAAGGAGAATACAAACTGATGGCAAAAATTTTAAATCACCTTCAAAATGTAATAGTCTATTTTATAAAGCAACAAATGGGGCAATTAATGCAAATCTGAATAAAACTTCAGCGTATCTTTATTAGCAGATAATTTCATTCATGGTACAGAAATAACTTGCTGTCTTTTATGATTCCATTTACATACTACTATCAAAGTATCATATAGATTACAAGACAATATTAGAATAAGAACTATATTTCTGGCTAACTCCCACTCTCTATACCTCCTGCCTCCAAGAGGGCAAAATAAGTTTGGCTGAGAGAGAATTGATGTTATACCTAGTGTCAGGTGTACTCTCCAGTCCAACTGGTGAATCTCGGCACTTTGAGGCAATGTTACAACTGCCTCATGTACACAGACAACCCCCTCCTCCTACCACCAAACACTAATACATGGGACAGATGCAATTATATGGCCAAACTGGAGGCTAAGCTCTCTCAACCCAAGACTGGATCAGATAGTCAAGAGGAGAAGGAAAATACTTGCATCACACCACCAGTCTCACATAAACCCATTAAAGCAGCACTGGAAAAAACACACATAAATACATGAAAACATACTCGGAGGCACTAAATAAAAATCTGCAAAACCAACAGAGACATCCAAAGCAAACATCCAAGCAACCTCCACCTCCCAACACAAACCATGAAACACATACTTCACAAAACCAGTGTGCCATGCAATCACAGCCCTTAAGGCAAAATAACATACCCAACATACTAGTAATAGGTGACTCTATAGTCAGGCACACTGACTCCCACTCACTAAGCTGAATAAGGAGAAGATTACTGTTAGCTGCCTGTCGGGAGCCAGGATCCGCCACATAACACAAGCACTCAGGTCACTACAGAACAAGTACAAATATGACTCTGTCATTGTCCACGTCGGTGTGAATGACCTGAGCTGTACCTCTCTGGACTACATGAAAAGAGACATGGAAGAGCTCTCTGATCACGTAGCCCAAGCCGGTATGACCCTGACCCTGAGTAGCATCCTGCCCTCACCAAGAATGATACCATGATATAAAGAAAAAATTCTCAGTTTCAACAATTGGGCTAAGTTTCTGGTGTCGATCAAAGGGGATCCAGTGTCTGTCCGCCTGGGATGACATGCTCAACAAGTCATGCTGCTTCACAAGAGATGGCTTGCACCTGTCACCCTTAGGCTTTCGAATACTGGCCAAGGCTCTTGCCACCCCATAGTGCCTTTTTTAGGCAAGGCTCAAAAGACAAACCCCACACCGTAAATAGCACAAGTAACAAAAAACTGAGGGTAATGCCAGAAGCCTGAACCTCAAAATGCACGCACTCGAGGCACTCCTCAGTAAGGAGAAAATCGATATATGTGCAGTAACAGAAACCTGGTTTAAGGCTCCAGAGAGCACCCCAGCACTAACAGGCTACAACTCATACCACACATTTTGGCCACATAACCCAAACTGAAATACAAAAGGCGGGGGCGTATCCATATTCATCAAGGATACCCACGCCTCCAGGTTAGTGGCACAGCACAATGCTTCAGAGATCATCCACGTGCAACTAACAATGGGCAAAACTGCAATTCAAATTGTAGCCTACTACAGATCACCCACCATGTCCCAGGACCCCCATTCCACATTTCTGGAAACAGTGGGAAACATAAAGGTCCTGCCAAACACCCTAATATTGGGTGATTTCAATTACCCAAACATTAACTGGGAGAACTACTCAAGTACTAACTCCCTTGCCCAACATTTCCTAGAATTTATAAACTCAAACGCCCTGGTTCAACTGGTCAACACACCCACCAGAGGTAATAACATATTGGACCTGGTCATCACCAACATGGATGACCAGTGTTCCACACCAGAGGTCAACCCCTCGCTGGTTAGATCTGACCACAAACAAATCACTTTGGATATCCACATTCCGCCCCCACCCCCGGACAAAAAAAAACACCGTGAAAAACTTTTCAAAAGCAAAATTCACATTACTTAAGACCGAGGTGGAAAGTTTTAAAGCCCCCATGCTGAAGGATAACACTGTCCAAGCTGCAAAATCCTTCACTAATGCATTCTACGGGCACCTACAAGAATGCATGGATCATGCCATCCCAAGCAAAACCAAGACTCACTCCTCCAAGAAAAGGAAACCAGTCTGGTGGACTCCTGCCATAAACAAGCTACACAATAAAAGGAGGAAACTAGTACAGAAAAGAGTAAAATCCCAAGAAGGGAAGACATCCCTTATCAGTATCAGCAAGAAACTTCGATCCCTCATAAAATCATCCAAGGCGAGCTTTGAAAGAAAAATTGCCAAGGACTCCAAAGATAACCACAAGGCATTCTTTAACTATGTCAAGAATCTAAGTGGCAATGCTCAGATCTGCTTGGAGTTAGTGCAGAATGGCATAAAATACACTGAAATGACCTATATCGCCAATATCCTGGAAGACAAGTTCAGCACAAACTTTAACCCCCTCTCACCCCCAAGAAGGCCCATAACCATACCAGAAGAATGTAGAGTCCCTGAAATCACAGACACTCAGGTTAAAACAGCCCTCTCCAAAGCCAAAAACACAGCATCAATGGGACTGGACGGTGTCCCAGGCTGCGTCCTACACGAGCTCAAAGATGAACTAACCCCTCACCTAAACACACTGTTCAAACTCAGCCTCTCCACAGGCTAAGTACCCATAGAGTGGTGCACAGCAGCGGTTATTCCGCTTCACAAAGGTGGAGCCACAACAGACCCTGGGAACTATCACCTTATAAGCCTGACTAGCTTGGTCTGCAAGGCTATGGAGCGCATCATCATGGAATTCATTAACAGAGACATTGGAAACCTCCAAACACTGGGACCCTACCCAGTTTGGCTTTGTTAAGGGCAGATCATGCCTCCTAAACCTGGTGGACTTCTTCGAGACAGTTACCAAGGCTATAGATGAGGGAAAAGTGGTACACACAGCCTACCTAGACCTTGCAAAGGCCTTGGTCACCATTCCCCATTCTGGTATTATAGACAAGCCCACCAGCCTGAACATAAATCCCTATGTCACAAGATGGGTTGCCAACTGGCTCATGGACAGAACCCACATGGTGATAGTTGCGTGAGCTAGGTCCGACTCTAAATTGGTTACAAGTGGAGTTCCCCAGGGCTCAGTCCTAGGACCACTCCTGTTTGGCATATACTTCTCAGAGGTACAGGCAAGCACAGGAGGACTATGGCTGACCAAGTTTGCAGACGACTGCAAACTAGGGGCTATAATTGGCTCTCCGGCTGACACAGACATCCTCCAAAAGGGTCTCACGGAGACGGATACCTGGTGTCAAAATCATGGCTTCAAGCTAAATGCCAAAAAGTGCATAGTCATCCCCTTTGGGAAAAACAAAATACCCACAAACTACTACATAGGTGGTAGTCACCTAAATATGGAAGACGTGATAAGGGATCTGGGGACCCAAGTAGACAGTAATCTCACCTTTGATCATCACTTTGCCAAAGTGGTTAGAAAATCCTTCTACGTGGCCCACCTAATCACAAAAGGGTTCGCATCCAGATCAAAAGAGGTCATTGTGCCCCTCTACTCATCACTCATCAGACCCATCATAGAGTACAATGCCCCATTTGGGATGTACCTTACAAGACACCTGCAACAGCTGGAAAGACCTCAGAAGTACCTCACCAAGAGGATCACTGGCCTCAAACAGATGCCCTATGCAGCTCGACTGAAGAAATTACAGCTGTACTCGGTTGCATACCGCCTACTCAGAGGTGATCTCTGCCTGACATACAAGGCCATGTCCAACCCAGAATTAATGGACATGCTCCATCTAAAGAAAACCTTATCCCTACGAGCCACATGCTCTAGGGATCTCAACCTCACCACAACAATAAATAGGATGTGCTGGAGGGATAGATTCCTGTGCCAGAGACTTCCCATGCTTTGGAACAAGATCCTAATCTACATTAGGCAGAGCACCTCGCTAACACTCTTCAAAAGAAATCTTGATGAATGGATGGGAAACAGAAAGTTTATCTCGGGGATCAATTCAGTGGCCCTGCTGGACAGAGGCACAGGGAACTAATCTAAGGGGGTGGCGAAAGCCAACACATTCTGGCTAGGCTTATAAATACCTTCGGGCAGATTGCCTAGTACCTACCTATGAACCTATGAACCTATCTGTCAAGATTCTACTTAAATGCAGCTAATGTAGCACTCTTTTTAATATGTAGAGATAATTTATTCCAAAGATGCATGTACTGAGAGATTAATCTACCCCATAGCAGGCTCTATTTGTTGATGACTATTTCTACTGTTTATATGGATGTTTGCAGTTCCATTTATTTGAGGAGGTGAAGGAGGTAGAGGAGAGTAGGTCCTGCATGACAAAAAAAGCCAGACACAGGTTGCCATGGTGGAGTCTATATAAGAAAGTGTACAGAGACAGAGGTTTGAGCCTCTTCTGGTACCTTAGGCTATATCACTTTTTCCTATAAGGAACCATTGTGATCTTTCTAATTATGAGATATGTTTGAATATAAATATGGCAAAAAGCAGAGCTGTTGCACAGTTGTGGTAAAAATGACAACTGACTAATGTGTAGGCAGTCAAAGGGCATAATCAATGGCTTTATAGAAGTACCACAGTCTCCCTCCCTGCCTAGAAGTACGAGCAGTCCTGTAATGATTTTAAGAAGCCATAATCATGTGGTCAAGGCTGTGGTGGCCAAAACGACTGTGTGTGGAGACAGAGGAGATTATGTATATAAATAATATTGTTTTCATACTGCCAACTGCTTAAAGCACAGGTGCTGTTGGTTTCAAAGTTAATGGACTTTAATTTACAGTGTGTAGAAAACAGCCTTTCTTTGCTACACTCTATGAACGTGTTGTTATATGAAAGTATAAGCAACTAACTGCAGTGTGGCCTAGACAATTTCCAAGGGAATATCTTCAACATCCAAAGAAGTCATATTGCCACTGCATTGTACCCATCATTGAATATAATTCCCCCTTTGTTACGTGCACATCCAAGCTTTTCAGTCAAAGATTCTAGCAAAGAAAATTAAAGGTTTTAAATGCTTCAACTACCCTGATAAATCATCACGATTTTCCTCTTACTCATTAGCCCAACTACCCTGATAAATCATCACGATTTTCCTCTTACTCATTAGCCCAACTACCCTGATAAATCATTACGATTTTCCTCTTACTCATTAGCCCAACTACCCTGATAAATCATCACGATTCTCCTCATACTCATTAGCCTAATTAGCCTGTAGTCTGCTCTCAGGGTCCCATGCCCTGCTTTTCAAGATATGAAAGACACAGTACAATGTAATCTATTTCTTCCCAAAACCATTGTGTCTACTAACACCCACACTAAGTACTTAAAATGTGCACCAACAAATAAACAGGACTCAGCAGAGGGATAGGTTTTTAACTCTATTTATTCCTAGCCTGAGGAATGAGTTCTGACAACAAGGTAAATAAAGTACTACTTCTACTACCACCTCAACTATAAGATAAGTCACCAGAGGGGTACCTCAGGGCTATGTGCTGAGACCACTCCTATTTGTCACCTACTTCTCAGAGGTAAATATAACTGTTAAGGGTCTTTGGCTGACCAAGTTCACAGACGACTACAAACTGGGATCTTTCTTAGATTCTCCCCATGACACAAACATCTTACAAGAGGGTCTAATACAGACAAATGATTGGTTGCAAAGTCATGGACTAAAACTCAATGTTGAGACATGAGCTATAATGCCTTTTGTTAAAAGAGCAACCCAGGCTAATTACTTCAAATATAAAACACCTCTAAGAGTTAACCTAGTAATAAGGAATCTGAGAACATATGTAGACAGTAATGGGGCCTTTGACTGACATGTGGCCAAGATAGTAGGAGAATAATTCTATTTCACCCAACGTATAAGTACGAGCATGGTATTCAGGTCCATGGAAATCATAGTGCCACATTATTCATCCCTTATCAGACCCATCACCGGGTATGATGCTCCCATTAGCATATACCTGACCAAACATATGAAACAGTTGAATGCCCACATTCCTTACTGGAAGAATCCAAGATATAAACACATTGTCCTATATGGATCACCTTAAAGCCCTGTTTCTATACTCTGCCTCCTACAGGTTATTTACATGTAATTTATGACTGGCATACAGGCATCCGCGGATCCAACTTTCATGGACCTTTTGCACATCCACAAAATTAACAGCATCTGAACCACTAGCTCCAAGGATTTAAATTTTGCTTCTGACATAAATAAGACATGTCAGCAAGACAGGTATGTGTCTCAGAGGATTCCCTATGCTCTGGAAGAGGCTTCCCATCCATGTGAAGCAGAGTTCATCCCAAACCCCATTTAAGAGTAACCTTGGCAAATGTATGAGAAATTGGAAATTCAACCCTGGTCTTGTACATGTGTCTTTGATAGACAGAGACAGACAGTAATGTTCAAACTAACATATCTCCCCACATAATCTCAAGAAACTACCTAACATGCTCCCTTCTAATAAACACCCATGATACATAGGGATACAACTGTGTTGGATTGCACACCTAGGCTTATAAAGGTCCTGGTGATCATTACTTTAGTATACAACTATGAACAATGAACTATAGTCTTTATGACAGAAGGATAGCTCACATCAGTATCAGCATAGTGAATATTATTAACCCCAGGATTCACAAAACCTCCTTGTAAGACTTAATATGTCTTAATCGGAGGCTGCAGTTGAACGGTATGACGTCAGCGTTTCATGAATATTCATGAGGGCATGCTGACTCAACGGACCGTGTAAGAAAGCAGGGGGCATGTCGGACTGCCGAGCAGTCTAAATGTCCACGCCCTGCAAGTGTTTCAAAAGTAAAAAAAGCACACACAAGAGCGAGTCCGCTCAAATATCCCCGCACCCAACACTACACTCCCTGATATTGTAAACCCCTATCATAGTTCTAAAATGCAAAATATTAAATATATTTTTTTAAATTCCCAAAATAGCTGCCCGTATTTGCGCGTGTGTGCGCCGGTGTGACCATTGCTCAGCTGCAGTTAGCAATTCAGACATGGAAGAGCATAAGAAAGAATGTTTAGGCAAATTACACCAAATCGCAATAGCGTAATGGTAGAGCATTCACACAAAGAAAAGGCATTCATGGTTTGAGTCCCACCACTCCCCTTTGTATTTATGTTTTAAATCAGTATATGAAATAATACCTGACAAATATGTTTAAACATTACTAAAAAGCAGTGCAATGGCCAATGTATCAGTGAAGAAAATAAATATTTTAAAGGATCCTGATATAAAATTGCCTGCAGTTAAACAGCACTTCACCCAGCGCAATAGAGTTGCCAGTAGTTTAATAGCGCTTTACCGAGTGCAATAGAGGTGCCCACAGTTTAACAGCGATTTACCCAGCAAAATAGAGTTGCCAATAGTTCAATGGTGCTTTACCTAGTGCAATGTGTTTGTGCAGACGTGTGCGCCATGCCAACCAGGGCACCATAGGGCACCGAGGACCAATGTTAAGCAAAGTTGCTTAAATGCAGCCACACCCCCTAGCCTGTCTGGACAGTATGAAAATAAAATGAAAGATAAGGTTCGAACCTAGGACTCTGCACATCAGAAGCAAAGTACAGAACCACTAAGCCATGACAACACAGGGGAAACATCCACTGTTAACATTCATATACTTACGAATGATAGTTTAACCATTACTACGCAGGTCTGCAGTCAGCCGAGAATTTTACAAAACGGCCAATCACAAAAAAGTGGGGGAAATGCGGCATATTTAAGACCCACAGGTGGGAATACACGCCATAACTGATTGTAGCTCACATCTGCAGTTAGAATGTCTGGTGTCAGAGAGGGAACACACTTCCGAGCACAACATTAGGGCATCGAGGAGTCCAAATAGATGGTTTGGCTCCTTGTCCACCATCATGAGTCAAGACTCCTGCAGGGCCAGTTCCAAGGGACGGAGTACAAGGCAGAGGCTTGGAACCAGTTAGCTCGTGACCTCACCAGTGCCACAGGCATTCCTTGGACTGGTGAGCAGGTCCATCACCACCATGCAGACCTGAAGAGATGAAAGCAGGACCACCTGAATCAATGGATACAGGAGGCCCGTGGGATGCGTGATGCCCCACAACTGAGTATGTAGCCATGGAATGCAGTATGTAAGAATTGATAATGGAGTATGTAAAACAGATAGGTATGTCTCAATATCCCTTCATTTACTTTACAGCTGCAGGTGACTGTGCTATGAATCAGCAAGCCTATGCTGATAGGCTGCTAAGGCTGCGCCACCAGGCAGGTTAGTGATTATTCTGCATGTATTGTTATATAAAATATGGGAGAGAGCATGAAAGAAAGTGTTGTAGTCCAATAATACAGCCATAAAATTGCCCGAATAAGTCCTCTGCATGTACTGTCAGATAAAAATGTCAGAGAGGCAGAAAAAGAGTGTAGTAACCCATTAAGAAAGGTAACATATCTGGAATAATATCTATGCAGGCACTGTCATATAAAATAAGTGAGTGAGCCTGAAAAAAGAGTGTGCTAACCTATTAATAAAGGTATAATATGTCTTGAACATGTCTGCCATATACACCGTTAAAACAAATAAAGGAGTGAGCCTGTGAAAAAGTGTGTAATGTCATTAATAAAGGTCTAAAACCCAGAGTGTGTCTGTGTCACAGAGTCTGAAATGTTGTTGTACCCTTGCATTATACAAACAGTATTGTTTGAAAAGGTACTCAGTCCCGTATAAAGTGGGTGATGGAAGTGCTAGTAGCTGTGAAACATATATGCAGTCCTCAACAGTCAGTTACTTGCTGGCATGCACAAGTAAATCTGGCACACAAGTAGCATGTGAATATGTTCCCCAGAAAAGTGAGTGTGCTTCAATAAATGAAGGGTTCTGTACAAATTGAAGTGAAAATGTCATGTGAAAACATCCAGATATGTAGATAAAGAAATATAAATGCAACCATGGAATATGTAGCAGTAACATCTGCATCTTGGACAGTTAGTATGTAAAATATAGGTCAAGTAGATATATTGAACTAGCCAAACCCACTACACAACCTAATGCATGGTGGCAAGTGTAATAATACATGTAGGGAATATACACCTGCAGTCACTAGGAATGTAGTGTATAGTAAAAGTGTTCATAAGATGTTAGCAGAGTTTTTTTCTACACACTATTGTTTGTGCATAAACCATGCAATTCCACACCTCAATGGGTATGTGTAATCTTAAATATTTGTTGGGACATATGTCCTATTGTTTTATAAATATTTGCATTCATGTTGATGCATGTGCCCTGTTCAAACACCACGTTCATGGTGGCCTGTTGCTACCAAACATCCCTGCATGCTGTTGGAATATTCACTGTCGTTCAATATATGCATGTGTTATGCTTGCTGTTCAACTGTTGGAACCTTGGTGTGTTGGGTTAATGGGAATATTACTGCATGCTGTTGCAACTAATCTGGAATGCTGTTGTTTATGTTGTAATTAAACACACCTAATCACAGAACATATGGGAAGGCTGATCCCAGCGGCCCCACCTATCCCTCCTCAGTTGGCGAGTGCACATGGCACCAGCAGCTCTGGTGCCCAGCCCGGGCTCCCCTCCTCCATTGGTCCTGTGCCACCTTTGGGTGGAAGCACTGCAGGGGATGGGGCTCATCCCCTCCATGCAAGCGTGGGTGGAGAAGGGCCACCTGTCACCCTTCGAAGGGTCTGGGCTGTAGTACGTAGGGAGATCCAGCGTTCGGTCGCTGATCCCCTACACCAGCTTGAGGCAAGAGTGGCGCGTCTCTCGTATGAGACTGCCCGTCCTACTCAGCCCCCAGCACAGCCACCCTCGGGGCTGTGAAGGTGCAGTGGTGACTGCCCATGGGTGGGGATCTCAGTTCCACTGCTACCATCTGTGAGCTCATGGGCTTGCGATTTCCAAGCAACCTTCCCCGTCAATTGTGTTCACCCACCCCATGTGTCAAATTCTGCCACTGTATGTGCCTTATTTGTCTTGTCTGTTTACCTGCCCAACCTACCTCCCCACATATACCTACTTCCTCGACCTCACTTACCACTCTCACCTGAAAAAAAAAAAAAAAAAAAAAGGGCAATCTGTACCCAAAAAAAAATTACACCCCATACATAGCTTCCCATTTCGCACACATGTACATTGGACATGTACACCGATAATTCTAATTGGCAGTGCAACAAACTGTTGTCCTCACCCCTCTCTCAGGGGTGGAAGGTTTCAAATCTCACTCCAAATTTTCAACATATGCACAGCTGTTGCTGGTAAAGAAATGGGCAGCTATGGTCCTTCCCTACATCCTTCCTGCACATCCCGAGCTTGTTTTTCTACTGTCTTTCCCTCTCTGTGCCCCCTTTTTCACCACTTTCCTATCTTCCCATTTTCTGTTCTTTAAAAGAAATTAGCGCGGGGGTTAGAGGGAGTAAGCACTTTTAAGCAGTAGTAAGCGGGATTAAATGAGTGTGAGCATGTGTGTGCTTAGCTAAACGTAGCTAAACATTGGGCAAACCTGCTTACAACTACTTAAAAGTGCCTTAGTCACTCTGTATGACAGGGCCCTTGTATTGCTCAGCAGCAAAATAAAATGCACATGTCAGTCTTCAACCCCAGACTTTGGGCTCACCGGTCTGCATGAAGTACCACTACACCACAGCAGATATATAATAACTTGGTGCTGAAAGAAATATATCATACATTACAATGAGTGAACGTAAAGGAAGATTAGGAATGGCATAACACAAATCATGTTCTGTGGCACTTAACCAGCAAGTGTTGTGGAATTGCATGACATGACTGTGAAAAGAGAACCAGCCATGCTAGTAGGGAATAATGCTACAGTAGCACCTTACAAATCCCACACAGTATCAGAGCAGGATAAACACTGGCATATTTGAATAGGCCAGAGGCCAGACCTCCCAACTGTGACTGGTTTACAGGGATGTCCCTGATTTGCAAACAAATGTTAGTTGTGCCCCTCAGACACCCTGTGAAATGTAGTAACAGTAGGCAGAAAGATGGGGAATCCCACTTAATGATAAATGTTAATAAGTGAGAACAGACACTGCTTGCACGTCAGAAAAGGTATAGTAATACATATGCTCAGAATCCCCCAAAGTAGCAACTGCAAAATATCTGAAATAAATCACAGGTGTATCCCACTGATATGTACCTTTCCCTGAGGCTGTTCAAATATATACCTGAGATTATCTGCAGCCTGGAAGAGTCAGAAACACACAGGCATATCAGCCTGTCTGCTGTTACACACTCTGAGAATAGCTGTAGAATGAATTCCACAAGCATGCCCTTATGTAGGAGTACAACACAGAAATATCAAAGGATGTAGCCATGTACTGCTAGCAACCACATGTGACAATGCCATTGTTCAGGTGCTGAAAAGACTCGTGTGGTGCACAGTCAATGAATACTAGACTAACCTCTGTCTACCATCTGGATATGTCCACAAGTGGGAGCTACTCAGACAGATTACTAGCCTTTATAGACTTACAGGTACACAGCAACTCTGCATGTTCAGCAAGATAAACATCACACAATAATAAATAATGCACTCTGCAGTTCTGCACCCCTACCCAAAGGTACTATATACCCGTGTATTCAGGCACAACCAAGGGTGTAGGTAGGCATACACAGTTGTGAGATATGTCCAGTTGTCCTGAGCAGACTGTACCAATGTCAACACAAACAAACCACATACTGTTCAGATATGAGTAATGTACTAATGACAGTATAGCAGTTCACAAACAGTGCATGTGCCTGATATTCATAATTGGTAGTACAACATACTTAGTTGTCCTCACCACTCTCTCAGGGGTGGAAGGTTTCAAATATCCCTCCTAATGTATTGCATATGCACAGCTGTTGCTGGTAAAGAAATGGGCAGCTATGGACCTTCTCCACAACCGTCCTGTACATCCCGAGCTGGTTTCCCTACTGTCTTCCCCTCTTTGTGCACCCTTTATCACCACATTCCTATATCCCCATTTACTTTTCTGTCAAAGAAATTAGTATAGGGGTTAGCGGGAGTGAGCACTTGTAAAGAGTAGTAAGCGGGTTTGCACCAGTGTGCGCATGTGTGCGCTTAGCTTAGCATTGCTAAGATATGATAAGCTAAGCCAAGCTTAGCTTAGTACAGCTAAAATAAAATAAGCTAAGCTAAGCTTAGCATCGCTAAGCGTCACTCAAACCCGCGCAAACCCGCTTACAATTGCTTAAAAGTGCCTTAGTCACTCTGTATGACAGGGCCCTTGTACTGCTCAGCAGCAAAATAAAATACCCTTGTCAGTCTCAAACCCAACACCTTGGACTCACCAGTCCGCATGACATACCATTAAGCCACAGCAGATATACAATAACTTGGTGCTGAAAGAAATATAACATGCATTACAATGAGTGAATGTAAAGGGAAAATAGGAAAGCCATAGGAATACATTGCAATAACTACTGGTGTATGCCAGTTAATTCTCTAATTTGAAAAAGAAAATACATACTCCCATGTATCCAGTGTTAGCATTAGGAGGTGTGAGTAAACCTACACACCGAGAAGAGTGCACTGGAAGAAGCAACAGTCAGGTTTCAGTACAACATGCATTTCACTGGCAACAACCCAGCTGCAGATATGAGACATATGCCAACCTTCTGACTGAGACAACAGTGTCCACAGCAAACAAGCATGGTCCCCACATTGTGAAACTGAAAGGGCTGCATCTACCTAACCTATCATTTTATAGCAGTGTTCTGAAATCACAGTCAGAACTGCAATTACCACACAGCAGGCTGCATGCAATTACTAAATGGTGGGCAGCAATTAGTGGACAGGCCATCACATGCACATGTGCAGATACCTAGAAAAGCAGCCTGTATCTGCTGTCCACACATGCAATAGTATCATTGCACCAACTGGGAGAGAGAGAGAGAGAGAGAGAGCAAGCGAGAAAGACAGACAGAGACAGACAGACAGGCGGATACAAACAGGCAGTAGGAGACAGACACTGAAAAGAAAGACCAACACACAGAGGAAACCAAAACCAAAAAAATAAATAAATAAAAAAATAAAAACAAATAAAAAAACACTTACAACAGATGGAGGTGGGGAATACAAAGGTAAGGTATGTAACAGATATGTATTTGCTGACATCCGAATAATGTGTCTGAAGGGTAATCTACATACTATGAATCATCCATATGTTACAGCAGTCCGTATCTATATGTACATACACATTTGCATAGGGCAAGGGACATACTGCAACTGTTAGTGAAGGCTGGACATATGTATTTTGTTGAAGGCTGCTATGTGCACATTTGTAAGTAGGTGGTAGTGTGCGGCATTGCAGACAGCAAGCAGTGCCGGTATATGTCATGTAGTGATTAAACGCTGAGGGACTGAGCTACAGGCAGTGAGGTCTGCTACAGCTATATGGCCTGAGGACAGCAGAATGCATTCTGCACAGCATTGTGCAATAGTATTACATAACCATATGTCTCACAACTGTTGCATAATTGACATCCCCACCATGAAAGGTGGCCAGTATATGTGCCTAATAGCAATGGATGTTTAGATGTTTAGATGTATGTATATATATATATATATATATATATATATATAATTATAATATATATATATATATATATATGTGTGTGTGTGTGTGTATATATATATATATATAATATATATATATATATATATATATATATATATACATATATATATACATATATATATATATATATATATATATATATATATATATAGACAGATAGATATAGATAGATATAGATATACAGATATATATAGATATATACATAGATAGATATATAGAATTATAGATATATAGAATTATAGATATATAGATCTATATATATAGATATATGCGTATATAGATATAGATATATTTAGATATATATAGATATACATGTGGATACATATAGATATATATGGATAAATATAGATATATATCGATATATATGGATATATACATATATATATATATATATAGATATATATAGATATATATATATATATAGATATATATGGATATATATAGATATAGATAGATATGTATAGATATGTATAGATATGCATAGATATGGATAGATATGTATGTAGATATATATATATATATATATATATATATATATATATATATATCTATATATATATATATCTAGAGGGGGGGGAGACACGGGGTCATATGTACTGCAACAGGTGCCTGTTGTCCAAGGCATGGACTGAACACCAGTGTTGATACTGCAGTGCCATACCCCATTCCAAAGCACCTTATGCAGTAACTACCACATAGGTGGTAGCCTGCCTAACACTGAAGGTGTCAGAAGGGAACATGGGACACAGGTGGACAGTAGGCTCCCCTTCGATAATCACAGTGCCACAGTAGTTCTGTGATCTGTCTAAATGGTACGTGTCATCACAAAAGGTGTGTCAGCTAGGGAAATATAGGTCGGTGTTCCCCTCTACTCATTACAATGCCCCATGTGGCATGTACCTCACATGACAACTACAGCAAGTGGAAAGACCACAGACATACCTAATAAAGAGTAATACTGCCTTCAAATGCGTGCCCTATGCAGACTGACTCACAAAACCACAGCTAGAGTTCGTTGCATACCGCCCACCCAGAGGTTACCACTGCCGGACATACAGAGGTATGTCACACACATAGCAGTCAGCCAACCACCATGACAACACTTCACAGTCCCTCCGGGCTACATGACCTAGGGCCCTAATCCTTGTCACCTCACTAAACAGCACATGCTGGAGGTACAGGTTCCTATCCACAAATATGCCATACTCTGGACTAAACCACCCAGCATTAACAAACAAGGCTCCTCATTAGTATATGTCATACATACCCCTGATGATTGTTTTGGAGATTGGTAATATGCCCTGGGAGTCACCTCTGTGTATCCGGTTGACAGGAGCAAGTGAAATCACATTACATGTGTGTCAAAGGGCAGGGTAGCATATGGCTAGGCTGCTCTAGGCCCTAGTGCCAATAGCGTATTACCTACCTATGACACAATGCACACACACATGTACTCAATGCAATACCTGCTATGTGAGGTGGAATGAGTGTGATAGTGACTGTGTGCAAGGATTGTAAAGGTGTGATAGCTTAGTGTGAGGTTGTGTCTGTCATGGTATTGTGTCCTAGGTGTGAGGCCAGAGAAAGATGTGTCAGTTATTGGGATGCAGACATAGCAGGATGGCATATGTTGTGACGTAGTTCCTTGTGTACGAATGTGGTGTCCCATTGTAGACTGAAGCAATACATGTATGCACAGTAAGTGGTACTGCTGGTGAATCCAGCTCACATATGAACTGTTGTACTACTTGAAGCTGTAGGCCTAAATAGCACAGTATGGTGTTTGTTCACATTCCCTGATAACACTGTCTTGTGTGTTTCCTGTAGTCTGCACAGATTACATACCTCAGGCATAGGTATCTGTAAGTAGGGGCACACAGTACTATAAGGTATACAGGTAATGCTCTGTTTATGACTTCAACCATGATGGACTACATGGCCTTGCAGATCAAACTTCATAGGCATACTGGACTGTACTTACCATGGTGTGTTGTGCACCAACACTTGTGTGGAGTGCCATATGTTGCTGTAACACATTCAACAGTTACACATCCCGTGTAGGGGGGGAGGCTCAGCTGACTGTTCAGGTGCAGGACACAGTAGTTTATGCATGACACATATTGTGAATCAATGTATTCCACTTGCTGCCATGCTTTTGGCATTGGGGGTAGCTGTTCATCCATTCTACATGTGATATCTCCTGGTATGTTGATCTGGACTATCGTCAGTGGGAGGTGGGTCTGTATATATGAGCCTGTCTGTCAAGATGTCGGCATTGTCAGTCAGGTACAGTTGGCCCTGACTCAGGACATATATGGGTGTACATTGCTATATATGACATAGCTGTCGGAGGTGTCATGATTTAGTCAGGATTCCTTCTCAGCTACTCTTTACAGAACACCAACGAACCTGAGCAGTAATCCCTGTCATACTCTTTTACACATTTAACACCCTGCTGATCCTTTGTGATATGGCTACAGTGTATGTCATCATAATGTCCCGGCATGTCGAGGGGTCAGTTTCGTGTGTACTCTCCAGTCCATCTGGTGAATATTGTGATGTTGACACAATGTCACATCTGCCTCATGTACACAGACAACCCTCTCCTCCTCCCGACAAACTCAGCTATATGTGTGAGATGCACCTATGGAGACATACAGGGTGCTGAACTCTCTTGACCCATGACTGGCACAGTCTATCAGGTGGTGAAGGTAACCACACACACCATATATCGGTCTCACATATCCTCTGGCGACAGCACTCAAACCACATTATCACACATAGACATACTCAGATGCTGTGAATTAAATCTGCCTAAGCAGCAGAGACCTCCACAGCAGGCACACACACAACTGCTACCCCACTACAATACCCACATATCACATAGTTCACAATGTCAGTGTGCCACACAGTCACTGCCCTTCGGGCTAGACAACTCACCTAGTACACTTGTAATAGGCGACACTTATTGTCAGACACACTGACGTACCACTCACCAGCCCAAACATGGGAATAGTCACTTTGGGCTGTCTGTCGGGTGCCAGGATCTGCCACATAACACATGCAGTCAGGCCACTCCAAAACAAGTACAGGACCGGCACCATCATTGTCCATGCTGGTGCATAAAACATCAGACGTTACTCCCTGGACCACATGACATGGTACATGGAGGAACACTCTGATCATGTAGCCCAGGCCAGTATTACCCTGACTTTGTCTAGCATCTTACACCCACCAATTATGATGTCAAAGTATACAGACAAACATATCACGTTTAACAGTTGGCTAACAAATTGGTGTCATTCATAGGGGATACAGTGTCTGTCAGCCTGTGGTGACATGCTCGACATGCCATGTAGCTTCACTACGGACAGCTTGCACCTGTCACACTTGGACCTTCGAATGCTGGCTAAGGCTCTTGCTACCACCATAGTGCATTTGTTGTGCAGGGCTCAAAAGACAAACCCACCTCCATAGACATTACAGGTTAAATGACACTAAGGGTAATGCTGCTCAACACCAGATGTGTTACCCTCCTATTGCGGCCACTCAGGACTCTCCTCTGTATGGAGGATAGCGATATCTGTGCACTAACAGATGCCTAGTTCAGGCTCACATATGCACACCAGCACTACCAGGTTATGTTTCATACCATGCTTTCTGACCACAGGACTTGGAACGGACAACACAACTAGGGGGAGTATCCATATACATCACATATACACACACCTCCAGGTTAGTAGCACTGCACAAAGCATCACAGACCATACATATACAACTACCATTGTGCAAAACTACCTTTCAGTTTGTTGCCTGCTACTGACCACCCTCCCATACTCAGGAACCACACTCGGCATTCCTGGGAACAGTGGGGAATACGAAGGTCTCCACAAACACCATTATATTGGGTGACTTCAAATACACAAATATTGAATGGGGATACTACTCAAGCCCCAACACCCTCACCCTACAATCGCTACAATTTGTTAATTCATATGCTATGGCACAACCAGTCACCACAGCCACAAGGGGGCATACATATTGGACCTGATCATCACCAACATGGGGACTCTATGTTTCACACCAGTGATATACCCCTCATTGGTAAGGTCAGAACATACATATATCTCACTGGACATACATATACCCTCCATACACTCATCCTGGGTATTTTTGGTGAACTTCTCATGAGCCAACCTCTCACTTCACCAAAGCAAGGTGGTATCCTTCAGAGACCCTGAGACAGTGGCAAATATGGCTCCGACTGCTGAATCCTTTACATACATATTCTATGGACACCTAGTGGACTGCATGGATTGTGCTATCCCAAATAACAACAGGACTCACTCCTCCAATGGCAGGGGACCTGTCTGGTAGACCCCAGTCATTACTAAGCTGTACAACATCAGGAGGAAGCTACTACATGATAGAGCACAATCCCAGACAGGGAAAGCATCTGTGATCTGTACTAGCAGACAGCTACAATCACTCATGAACTTATCTAAGGGCTGCTTCTCACAGACAATTGCACCAGACACGTAGGACTATCACAAGGCCTTCTTCAGTTATGTCAAGAACCTGGGTGGATACTCACTGATATGCTGTGTGTTACTGCATACTGACTAAACTTACCCTGAACCCACTGGCATTGCCAACATCCTGGCAAACAGGTTCAGTGCAGATGTCTCGCCCCCATCCCCCCTAGGGAGCAACTATCCATCCCAACAGAGTATAACCTCCCTGACATCACACAGTAACAGGTGAGTGCTGCCCTCCCCAAAGCATAGATCACAGCATCAATGGGACCAGATGGTGTCCTGGCATGCATCTTACACAAGCTTCAAGACAGACGTAACCCTCACATTACATCACTGTGCAATATCGGAGTTACTACAGGATATGTACCCACAGAATGGCGTACAGCGACAGTGGTCCCACTACACAGAGTCGGTGCCACAACGGACCACAGACAATATTGCCCTATAAGACTAACTAGCCTGTTCTGCAATGCTATGGAGCATATTGTCATGAGTCTCTTACACATACACATCGGGAACCTACAGACACTGTGTCCTACACATTTCAGCATTGTTGTGGGCAGATCTTGCATCTTGAACATGTTTGTATTCTTTACACGGTTAACAGGTCCATTGACATAGGGACAGTTGTCCACACAGCCTACCTGAACCTTGGAAACCCCTTCCACACAATACCCCACTTGGCCATTATGCATAGGCTCACCAGCGTCGATATGGACACATATCTCACATGGTGGATTGCTACCTGGATCAGGGTTAGCACCCACATGGTCAGAATTGCAGGTGCCATGTCTGACTATACACCAGTTACACACAGCATCCCACACGGCTCGGTCCTGGGACCTCTCTTGTTCAGTATATATTTGTCTGATGTACAGGCTACCACAGGGGGAGTATAGCTGACCTTGCTCGCACTTGACTAAAAACTGGGTGCCATAATCAACTCTCCAGCTGCCACATGCATACTCAAACAGGGTCTCACAGAGATGGATGACTGGTGCCTGAGCCATGACCTACAGCTAAATACCATTAGTTGCATAGTCATCCCCTTTGGGAATAGCAACATGCCCACACATTACCACATAGGTAGTACTCCATTACATATGGTAAGAGTTGTTAGGTGATTGGGGACATGACTTGTTTGTACTGTCGCCTTTGACATTCACGTTGCCAAAGTGGTTGGACAGATCTTCTATATAAGCCACCTTATCCCATATGGTTTCACATTTAGATCGAGTGAGGTCATTGTGCCCCTATACTCATCACAACCATGCTTGGTTACAATGCCACATTTGGGGTGTACCTTACCCAACACCTGCAGCAACTGTACTGACCACAGAAGTTCCTCACCAGGCGGATGTAGGGACGCACACGGATGACCTGCACAGTTTGGATGCAGTAACTCCATCTATACTCAGTCGCTTACCACCTACTCGGATATGATGTGTGCCTGTTGTTTACAGAAATACCCAACCCAGAATCACTGGACATGCTCCACCTCAGAATATCCAACTCCCTTGGAGCTACACACTCCAGGGACATATACCTCAACACAGATGTTAATTGGACATGCTGGAGGGACAGATTCTTATCCCAGGGACTCCACTCACTCCAGATTGTGATCACAGTTTCACATAGGCAGAGCCCCCCCACTGACCACCTACAGGGGACATCTTGATGGCTGTATGAGTGATTGTATGTTTACTCCTGGGATATCTTATGTGTCCCTGCTACACAGAGGCACAGTAGCCTAGACGTACATGGGCTATCTTGTGTGACCTACTATTCACTGGCACAGTGTAGTAATCTGACAGGGTTGCAAAAGCCACACACACTCTGGCTAGGCTTGTACATGCCCTAGGGCAGATAGCCTAGTATCGACCTCTGAACCTATGCTTATGTTCGGGATGCACAATATTTATTGCTGATACTGTTTGCAGGTCTTTATTGACTTTGCTTTCCCAGTTTCTATGAACAACTTGGGTATCTGCAGAACATATTTGATTATGACAGGGTTTCACTATATTATATATGTGTCTGTTGTCATGTAACTGTGTGCACAGGGTAGATTACTGGATAGTGAGAGGTTCCTGGGTTTACACATGCAACTGCCAAATATGTGTGGCCCACTGCTGTACTCAGACATGGCCTAAGTGTGTGAGCATGCCCAGTTCAGGTTTTCCATGTTTTGTTGCCTGACATTTGTCTCATTTATTCAAGTGTGTGAGCATGCCCAGTGTGACCTTTCAGTATGTTGCGATCTGAGGTCCACTACATTTGTGGATGTGTGTGAACATGACCAATATTAACATTTATACTGTGTGTGTGTGTTGGAAGTCAAGTTCTGTTCTTACTGCAGGACTCACCTTTGTGTCATAACTCAACAGGGATTACGCTGTGCCTGCAGGGTTTCCATGAGATACTTTGCATAGACCTATCAACATTCCTTCATACTGGCTGACCACTGCAATACTGTCATGGTTTAGTGGTTCAGTACTTTAACTATAGTGCACAGTATCCTGGGTTCGAGGCCCATCACTGCTTTTTATTGTCATACTGAGCAGACCAGACTGCTTAAGGGCCAGTTAAGCAAATGTGAGCATGCTGGCTTTTGCTCAGCTATGCCCTACTTAGACCAGGCTTGTCTAACATTGCTGAATATTCACCAACTTTGCTGGACGTTGCCCATTATTACTCAACATTGACCACAGTTGCACTAGTTGGTGTGTGCAATTCTGTTTGCAGAAACTACATGGTGGTAAATGCTGTTTAGCACTGCTTTACATTGCTTAACCCATGTCAATCATGCCTCAGGTGGTGCTGCAGGGCTGCCTATGTCGGATGCACATACTACACTCCCTGTACATGTTTGAAAGCAGGTCGTGTCAACTTAGGCATCCCTTTTACTATATGTGCGAGTCAGAGAGAGGTATCATTTCCAGAGTTCCTACTGAGCCAGTGTATGTGCTATGCGTTGCCTCGTTGCCAAGGCCAAAGCATACTGGGCATGCCTCCTTCTGCCTACTGGGGCAGGCTCAGGTTGTTCCTCCTCTGAGTCATCCTGTGCCTGTGCAGGCCTTGGCAATGGTGGGGTGCTGTTTGGCCCTGCCCCATGCTGGTCCTGCTGCAACTGTTTTCGCAGGATCATATTATGTAGCATAGCACATACCATGACAATTTGGGTACATGTAGTTGGTGAGTACTGCAAGGATCCACCAGATGTGTCCAGGCACCAGAACTGTGACTTGAGCAGCCCAAACACACGCTCGATTACATTTCATGTTTGTACGTGTGCCTCATTATGGCGTTCTTGTTCAGGTGTGTGTGCGTTTCTGATGGGTGTTATCAGCCACGGCTCCAGTGCATAGCCAGCATCCCCCACTAGGTGACCATGTGGGATGTCCACATTGGCAAATGTCTGGTACAGCTGCGTCAGATGCCAGATATGGGAATCATGGTAGCTTCCAGGGCAGCCAGCACACACATTCAGTATTATGCCCTGGGCATCACACACAACCTGGCAGTTGATGGAGGAGAAGCCCTTGCTGTTGAAGTAGACCCTAACCCGCTCACCGGCTGGTGCTTTGATGCATATGTGCGTGCAGTCTATTGCACCCTCTACCTCAGGGTATTCCGCTATTTGCTGGAAGAGACGCATATTGCTGGCCAATACCTCATGGGAATTGGGGAAATATACATGATCACCGGCATGTGCCGACATGGCATCCAGGAACTGGTGCAGTAATCTGGATGCTGATGCCCGTGATATCCCCATCATATCACCAGTTGGTCTCTGGAAGGTACCTGTTGCTAATATTCTTAGGCCAACACATACCTTGGTTTCCACTGGGATGGGTACCCCTCTGTTTGTTCTGTGTGTGAGGCGTGGCCTGCACAGCTCAACAATTTGCTGCAGGAGGTCTCTGTCCACTCTATAGTGCTCCACTATCTTCAGCTCATGTAGCCCCTGGTAGGTTACCCTGGGCCTGTACACTCTTCTATGTGTCCTCACTGTTGGTTGTCCAGCAGCATTTCCATTGTCAGCACCCTCAGCATGTTGCATATGTCGCCTTATAACAGCAATGGCAGCCCCTAATATTTCTTTGTCTCAGTAAAGCTTTTTCAGTTTTCACTTCTATTAGCTTACTGCAGTGTCTCTTGTGAGAAACATTATGGACTGTTGTTTGCAGAGTTGTAAGTGCTAGGCTAGGCTGGGCTAGTGTACTGCCTGTGTAATTGCCTGATTCTGATTGTTTTCACCTACTAGCTCTGCCAGTACTCCCTGGTAGCTTCCTACTATTTGTTGTGCTTCCTATTTCCTTTCAGTTTCCTCGGAGGGGGCAGTGCCGTGCACACAAGCGCAAACACGCTCACAGCAGCTCACATGTGCGCACACATGCTTACATGGATTACAACTTGATTATTCAGGCTAAAATGCGCACACACCAGTGCAAATGCGCTTAAAACACTTTAGACTGCCTTATACATGCTTACTCAGGCTTATATGCGCACACTCACACTTACACGTGCGCACACAGTCTTACTCGGGTTTACAGGCGCACACACGCACGCATACCCGCTCAGCAAGAAACTTTGGTGTTATTCATGGCATACACCTTCCATTTCTTGCCTTTACCTAGCCTACCTGTTGACACACCTCTTTCAATGATGTGTAAATGACAGCTGACACATGCCACTCTGTTCCAATGAGCTTCCCTTCTTTCATACATACCCCACTCGTGATGTCATCTATCTTCTACTCTGTTACTCCCCTTATCCTGCTCCTACACTCCACTGACTGTGCTCATTTGCTATTTAAACCTGAGATTCACTATCCTAACCCTCCTTTGCATAGGATTGCCTACTAATGCTTGGTTACATCTCTTAGGATGTGCTTCCCCCCTTAACAACATCTACTTGGCTTCAGCCTGCCATTCCCTTGCATTGTAAATTAACAATTTAAATTAAATCCACGTTTGTGGGTTTTAATTTTTATTTTTCTGGTTTTTAGAGCGCTGCCCGTTTGAGCGGCGCTGCGCTACGCTTAAACATCAGAAATCGGAGAAAAAAAATAAATTATTATTTTTTTCATATTGCATCAGGAAACATTGCCATTGGCCATATATTTGGCCATTGGCTTGCTTTCTGCACTGGATGCAATCTTTATTTGGAGCTTTCATGGCTCCGTTTTGCTATTTGCAGAACGGTATTCAGTTGTCAACTGAGTACATTTCTGCAGATAACACTGCTCTTACTCGGACAGGTTCAGGTTTCCTGAATTGCAAATCTACCTCATTTGCATGGCTTTCGCCTGCAATTGAGGTAATTTGCATAACCCGGCCCTGTCCGTGTAAGAGCCGTTTTAGGAGCTCTCTTGCACACCCCTGCAGGCTGTTCCTGGATTGCTCGTCGGACATGATGGCTGCATGGAGTCTTACTCTACTCTTAGACTCCGTGCAAGCCATCGTGAATCCGGCCCTAAGTGTTTGAAAAGGGTGGCAAGAACTTTTAAGTCTGTGCATCAAGTAGAGATCCCCCATGATCACTTGCCTAACATGACTCTATACATTTTTCTGTTCATGTGTTCCATTGAAACTTTTTATTTGTCTTCAACTTCTACTTAAGGACTTGTTTCACCTTAGCTGGAAAAAAAATTATATATATATATATATATATATATATATATATATATATATATATTATGTATATATGTGTATATATATATATATATATATATATATATATATATATATATATATATATATATATATATATATATATATATATATATATATATATATATATATATATATATATATATATATATATATATAATTTGTCCTCTACTTTGGTTGAAGGGTGGGGACATCAGTAGAAGGAATCACACAGGGCACTGATTAACCTAACTAGAGCTGTGCCAAAAGGAGCATTGTGTTTCATAACTGGTCTGATGTGGACTATGTATAGATAAATATCCAAATGCATCTCATCAGAATTTAAAGAAGTTATCAGTTGGACCAGATAGTATTTTCTTACTATTACTGCAACATGGTGATCAACGGGTTAGGATTTTTATACAAAAGCACTAAGGTATATGATAGCTGAATCAACAGAGGAGTGTTGTCTATCGTGTAGGTAGCAGGAAAGTTATGTTTGCCAAACCTGACATTACTTCAGTTTTCTGCATTTAATGTGAATCCATTATTTTTATACCAGTGAATTACACAGCCTCGACTTACTGTAGCATTGTGGTATCAGAGGTTTACTAAAATACAACACTCATCAGCAAAATTAGCCAAAGGTCTGGATTTCTATCTTGAGGATTAGAGAATAAATACTGAACAGAAACGTCCCAGCATGGCACAATGACATACACCATTGGTCATGTTTTTGATTTCTGACATGACCAGTTATACTTGACCTTGACTACATGTCTTCTACCAGATAGCCAGTTTGTTTTCCACCTCATTTCATAGCCTCTATTACAGTTTTGAAGAATTTAGCTAGATTTGGTAGACCTGCCCTCCCTATGACAAAAGCAAATAGATTTGGCTACAGAACAAAAAGGTTTTAATGTCAATATTTTAAGGTATCTTTCGTTGCCTGACATATTAGTACTGCTAAGCTAATGGATATATAGTAATTGAGGTCTGAGGGAGGTCCACTCTTGTTTAGGGACATCACATTGGCCATTTTGTGATAGTGAGGGTCGGAACTTTGAATGTTGGCAGTATGACTGGTATAGGGAAGGAGCTAGCTGATATGATGAACCGAAGGACGGTTAGTATATTGTGTGTGCAAGAGACCAGATGGAAGGGGAGCAAGGCTATGTGTATCAGAGGCGGTTTCAAATTGTTTTATCATGGTATGGATGGGAGGAGAAATGGCATAGGCATTATCCTGAAGGAACAGTATGCTAAGAGTGTTTTGGAGGTGAAAAGAATGTCAGATAGAGTGATGTTTATGAAGCTGGAAATTGATGGTGTAATGATGAATGTTGTTAGTGCATATGCTCCACAAGTTGGGTGTGCAATGGATGAGAAAGAAAAATTTTGGAGTGAGTTGGATGAAGTGGTGATGACTGTACCCAAGGGTGAAAGACTGGTGATTGGAGCAGATTTCAATGGGCATGTTGGTGAAGGGAACAGAGGGGATGAGGAAGTGATGGGTAGGTATGGTGTTAAGCAAAGGAATGCAGAAAGTCAGATGGTAGTGAATTTTTCAAAAAGGATGGACATGGCTGTGATGAATATGTATTTTAACAAGAGGGAGGAGCATAGGGTGACATACAAGAGTGGAGGAAGATGCACACAGGTGGATTATATCTTATGTAGAAGGGCCAATGATCAAATGGTGGAAATTGAAAAAGGGTAATTGTGAGGTGATGTTCAGGGAAGAGTTAAGACAGGCACTGGGTGGCAGTGAAGAGTTACCGAATAGCTGGGTAACTACAGCAGAGCTAGTAAGAGAGATGGCTAGAAGGGTGCTTGGTGTGACATCTGAAAAGAGGAAGGAGGACAAGGAGACCTGATGGTGGAATGAAGAAGTACAGGAGAGTATACAGAGAAAGAGGTTGGCAAAGAAGAAGTGGGATTGCCAAAGAGATGAAGAAAGTAGACAAGAGTATAAGGAGATGAGGTGCATGGCAAAGAGAGAGGTGGTGAAGGCTAAGGATAAGGCGTATGAAGAGTTGTATAAAAGGTTGGAAACTAAGGAGGGAGAAAAGGACCTGTACCGATTGGCTAGACAGAGGGACCGAGCTAGTAAAGATGTGCAGCAGGTAAGGGTGATAAAGGATAATGAGGGAAATGTACTCACAAGCGAGGAGAGTGTGTTGAGCAATGGAAAGAGTACTTTGAGGGGTTGATGAATGAAAAGAATGAGAGGGAGAGAAGGTTGGATGATGTGCGGATAGTGAATCATGAAGTGCAGTGGATTAGCAAGGAGGAAGTAAGGATAGCTATGAAGAGGATGAAGAACGGAAAGGCTGTTGGTCCAGAATACATACCCGTGGAAGCATGGAGGTGTTTAGGTGAAATGGCAGTGGAGTTTTTTAACTAGATTGTTTAATGAAATCTCAGAAAGTGAGAGGATGCCTGAGGAATGGAGAAAAAGTGTTTTGGTACCGATTTTTAAGAATAAGGGTGATGTGCAGAGCTGTAGTAACTACAGAGGGATTAAACTGATCAGTCTCAGCATGAAGTTATGGGAAAGAGTAGTGGACGCTAGGTTAAGATGGGAGGGGATGATTAGTGATCAGCAGTATGGTTTCATGCCAGGAAAGAGCACTACAGATGCGATGTTTGCTCTGAGGGTGTTGATGGAGAAGTACAGAAAAGGTCAGAAGGAGTTGCATTGTGTCTTTGTGGATTTAGAGAAAGCATATGACAGGGTGCCTAGAGAGGAGTTGTGGTATTGTATGAGGAAGTCAGGAGTGTCAGAGAAGTATGTAAGAGTGGTACAGGATATGTATGAGGGTAGTATGACAGCGGTGAGGTCTGCGGTGGGAGTGATGGATGCTTTTAAGGTGGAGGTGGGATTACATCAAGGATCAGCTCTGAGCCCTTTCTTATTTGCAATGGTGATGGACAGGTTGACAGACGAGATCAGACAGGAGTTCCCGTGGAATATGATGTTTGCAGATGACATTGTGATCTGTAGTAAGAGTAGGGAACAGGTGGAGGAGACCCTGGAGAGGTGGAGATATGCTCTAGAGAGAAGAGGAATGAAGGTCAGCAGGACTAAGACAGAATATATGTGTGTGAATGAGAGGGATGACAGAGGAATGGTGAGGATGCAGGGAGTAGAGGTGGCAAAGGTGAATGAGTTTAAGTACTTGGAATCAACAGTTCAGAGTAATGGTGAGTGTGGAAGAGAGGTGAAGAAGAGAATACAGGCAGGATAGAGTGGGTGGAGAAGAGTGTCAGGAGTGATTTGTGACAAACGAGTACCAGTAAGAGTGAAAGGGAAGGTCTAAAAGAGGGTAGTGAGACCAGTTATGTTATACGGGTTGGAGACAGTGGCATTGACAAAAAGGCAGGAGTCAGAGCTTGACGTGGCAGAGTTGAAGATGTTAAGATTTGCACTGGGTGTGACGAGGATGGACAGGATTAGGAATAAGTATATTAGAGGGTCAGCCCAGGTTGGAAGGTTTGGAGACAAAGCCAGAGAGGCAAGATTACGTTGGTTTGGACATATGCTGAGGAGGGATGCAGAGTATATTGGGAAAAAGATGCTTAGGATGAAGCTGCCAGGTAACAGGAAAAGAGGAATGCCTAAGATAAGGTTTATGGATGTGGTGAGAGAGGACATGCAGGCAGTTGGTGTGACAGAGCAAGATGCAGAGGACAGGAAGAAATGGAAACAGTTGATCTACTGTGGTGATCCCTAATGGGAGCAGCCAAAAGAAGAAGAAGACATTGGCCATTTTGCTAGCTTCAGGATCATAGCGTTATGAGGGCTCCAATGGGAAGTTTTGGGCACTATATATTTAGGGAACCATGTTACCAAATACTCATGGACATGGTATTTTTGGCCTTGTAGAGGGCAGTTAAGATTGTTCCATGACAATCACTGGATGGGTCAGGGAGTCAGGAATCTGTGGAACTTCAATAACTGCAGTTGATAAGTTAGTACTCCTTAGGGTAATACAAGATAATGTCATTAGGAATAAGATCAGAGCATTGTGCAAGTTATTTCTTAGTTTACTAATGTAGTTGCTATGGTGTGTGTATAGTTTGTCAACGGTTGTGTTGAGTTAGTGGAAATGTGATTAAGCCCTCTTATACCTTTACATATATCATGAACAGAAGACAGACATTAGGCTTGCCTTGAACTTCTACTCCCTTTATGTGATCCTTTTAATATGTACATTAAGATTATGGGATAACTTTGTAAATACAGGAATGAAA
Source organism: Protopterus annectens (assembly GCF_019279795.1). Classification (NCBI taxonomy): domain Eukaryota; kingdom Metazoa; phylum Chordata; order Ceratodontiformes; family Protopteridae; genus Protopterus; species Protopterus annectens. Next base: position 291,978,561 of record NC_056738.1, on the reverse strand, counting down.
ACAATAAAAAACAGCATGCTATTATTAGGAAAAATGTCCTGCCTGCAATTAAGACACTGAAAAACCTGCTTTGAGATAGATAGCATTATCATAGATGAGAGGGTTAACTAATACTACCCTTCTGACACCTTTCTCCTTTCACTCAGTCAATAACTATTGATTATTTCTACATCACATGTACTGACAGAATTTTCAAGTGTATCTGACAAAGTCAAACATTTAGTTTTGAAAAATTTAACATCATAATATTAAATGATGAGCTCATATTGAAAACTCTGGAGGTTTCCATTTTGCTTACTTCCTGTATTATATCCAGACAGTTAGAGTATTAAGTCAGATTCTTGCAAGATCAGTTTCTGGCCAAAACCAAAATTCTATGCTATCACCAATTTTGTTTTTGGAAGGGATATCAAAGCAAAGCAGAGCCAATTCCATGATAATGAGGGATAAACCCCAGTTATGGCCCAGTGACCCTAGACTGATTAGTGACCTTGGTGCTGGAAGAATAAGGGTGTCAGGGATAGGAGTGTTCGGAAGATGCAGATACAGTAGCCCCTGTGGCTGGGGGGAGGGTGTATGAGTAGTTATGCAGAATCAGTGCATGAGGTTTATACACTAGGTGCAATCTCTATGTGAGATGGTGTAAAGCTGGGCCTGGAAATCATCACTTTATTGGATCTCTTGGAGAAGCATGCACTAAAACAGAAGGAAAGCATAGCAGTCTGTGCACTTTGGCTGCAAGTGACAAGGGAAGAGATAAGGAAAAGAAGAAAAAATCTCCAAGCTCCTTATAGAGTGTCAACCTGAAAGCCCTAACTCCCTCCTCCTGTCTCTTCTTTCCTTGGAATATGGGAAACAAGTGAAAAAATGGTCAAAGGATTGAGAATTGTGGTTATATACCACAATAAAGAGGTGTCCAAAAGAGTATAAAAAATCAACCAAACACAACCAACCAAATAAATACATAAGCTGGCAATGAGAGGATGCCTACTTTTGAGACCTAGAGAGTTGTTTGCAGATAACATTATCTTTTTGCTATCAAACAGACTATAGCACCCTGCTGAAGATAAATCATTAAAGCAGAAAACCGATACCTTCAGATATGAGGGTAGGGCACTCATGTTAAATAAAGACTACATTTCTCCTTTTGTGTGGTTGACTGACAGGTCAGACCCATGGTATGTGGGCATGTTCCTTGGTTACCCTGGATACTAGAATAGTCACTAGGATGAGCTGTAGGCCCGGACTGTGCAATGGAAAATGTGAATCACCCTAGTTGGTGTGCTACCATCAGACTTCCCAGCAATGATATGGATGAAAATTTGGCGACTGTATCTTGGGTTTTAGAATTGTTTCTACTCTACCTTGGAAAGAGTTTTGCTATTGTCCATCCCTTTAATTCATTCGCACCCAGTGATTTAGTTTTCAATAAAAATGTATAATATACTCGTTTATGGCATTTCAAAGTCTGTTTCTGCTTTTTCATTGCAATTAGTACACTTTCCAGGAGGAAATGAAGAGTTTGCACTCCTTTAATTCTTTATTGAAATTGCCTGCTGCTGCTATGACAAAAAAGGTTGACATCCACAGTGGAAGCAAGCAAACAGATTTAACACTTCATTTCTGTTTCATTTTTATTTGAAGAATTGTTTGTAAATGCAAAATAAAACAATATAAATTCAAGCAATGTCAAGGGATCAGGATCTAATGTTAAATATAAAACAACCCATAGTTGCCTACAAAATCAGAAAAAAATTAATTTCCCAAGGCTCAAAAAGACAAAACCTTAACTGGGACAGTAACGAGAAATAACAAGTATACACAAATTGTGTATGTGTGGTATGTAGGGAGATCTACCTGACTAGATCGACACTTCACAACACCGACAACAACTTCACCGACACCAAATCATCGACAGTTCACAAACACGACACCTCATACACTCGACACATCATAACAACAAACAAAACAAATCCCCTGTCCAAAACCCACAAACACAACACAAGCACACCAAAATCCTTACAAACCAACACTAACCCTTACATACACAACTATCTACAACCCTAACCAAAACCCTAACCCTAAGGTCCGTCACTATCGCACACTCACCTAACCCGCGCCCTAACACTAACTCACTTAACCCGCACCTAACCCAAAAAATATCACTACTGCACCCTTACCTAACCCGTGCCCTAACCCTAACTCACTTATCCCATCCCTATCCCTACAGACCGCCAACATCGCACACTTACCTTACTCGCACCCTTACCTAACCCGCGCCCTAACCCTAACTCACTTATCCCACCCCTATCCCTACAGACCGTCAACATCACACACTTACCTTACTCGCACCCTAATGTCCGCCACTGCCGCATACTTACACATCCTTTCCCCATCTCAGTGTTCTCAGCGTCGGTGTTTTCCTCCGTCGGTCTTCTGACTTGTCGATCTTCTGAGTCGTTGTCACTGTTCTGACTTGTCGATCTAGTCAGGTAGATCCGTGTAGGGAGGGGGTGCTGCTGAATAGAAAGACAATGAGAAACAGCAGCACTATATTAGTTTAAGTCTCAATTACCTTGACTAATTCAGAAGTAGGAAAAGATACTGCAAGTAAATCAATAGTGACTGAAATTCAGACAACAGATACCATTTGATTAATGAATGTCTATCATTCTTATATCAATAGTCTTTAGAAATTTGCATCCACAGTTATATCATGATAGTTTAGGTAGAGTATTTTGAACCATGATCTGCACAGAATGTCTTAACACAAAGTAATATCTAAATGTCACCATGGAATTATAAAGCTGACAATGTGTTACTTATGTGATAACAGCAATATCTAAGAGTTAGAAATTACACTTACAGTTTGTCTAAGAGTGAAACAGACAACTGCCACAGTTTGGGGTCTAGCTCACTTTTAGAGCATTCTGTTGAGTACCAGACTTCACTTATTCCCACCACAGACAGAAACATACACACAAGACATAATATCATCTTAATTGTATGTCACATTGGCACCATCTTACCATATTAACAGTATGGCATTTTGGAACTATCTCAACAAAAAAAAAACTGTCGTTTTGGAAAAAAAAAAAAGATTTACTAGACCCCTTTCAAAAATCCTTTATTAATTGTAGTTAGGAGAATTTAAATGCAACCTATTTCATTTTATAAAGCCACAGAAGCAGAAAGCAGAAAATTAATGAGTCACATAAACAGGGTTTATGTCAGCAAACTGCAAACTATAAATTAGGGTATGTAATAACAAGGAATTTCTTTAGACTGATAGGGAAAAATGGAATATACTGCTTAATGCAGATGTTTGTAAGACAGCAATGAGACCTGGAAATTGGGCTTAGAGTTTAAGTGAGAAGAAGGCCAGATCCAAAGTTCTTTGCCAGTAGCTAAATGACAGGAACATGAATAGCAAAATCCCATCCCTTACAACTATAGAATGAGTCATATAAGATAATAAATGTTTTAAGTGAACATTTGAAATGAATTTAGACTATCTTTAATCAGGTTATAACCTGACTCACTTACGAGTAAAGACTTTCAGTGAGGGACAAATGGAAATATTAAGTAGCTTAATACAGAAAGATGAAATTGTGACAGCTATTGCAGCGTTAATGAAAGGAAATTTAGACTCATCATGAATATATAATTTAACATAAAACAGATTACTCATACTAAGAAATGAAATATGGGGCAAAGTAGCATGACATAATTTGTGCAGCTTTCACAATTTAAGCCGATTTGGTCCACTTTGACAGTTTGTATGAAATTTTATGTGTAGGTATTAGAATAAAATAAAAATGTATTCATGTAACTCTTCAGCAGAAGTAAGTAAGGATTTGTGTAGTTAGTTGGAGAAAATGATGCTAAAAAATAGTTCAATGTTTACTTCAATGTACTCTCACTGTAGAAATATCTAGACTGATATTACTCAGAGGTTTAAAGGCATTTAAATCACACTGCTCATAAATATACCACAGAATGGGTCCAAATAGTTATGGAATTATATACTAATGGAGAAATTTGAAGATTTACAACTATAAATGAAATATTGTCTTTCTGCAATGATATGAATTAAATAATTAAATAAGTGAATGCCAACTAAAATCAAAGATTTAGAGGATTGCAATAACAATCATGCTTAGCTGTGGAAATCTGAGAACCCACGTACAGGCATGATGGTGTTAAGTATGTGAGCATGCTGCAGAACATTAAGATTTTGATTCACAAGAACGGTGCACAGGAAATAAATTAGCAATGAGTAAACCAAGATCCTCTTCTATCTACCTGGGAGGAAATAACGGGCAAACATCGAATCCCAAAAAGAGAAAAAAAGACTGCTAGTGAGTGGCAAATGGACATAATCAAAATTATTTTCATTCAAAAGACAGAAAAGATCCTAGTCAATGAGATTTTTCCAGTACAATCCAAAGACACAGTAGGCCTCATCATCAGTGCAATTAATAACACAGATCTGGTAAAACAAGTTATCTTTCCTTTCTAGCTGATATCAATTTGAACAGCTAGCAAAAAAAGGTGGTCATAAAATGTGATACTGAACATGGTTGAATGTAAAATATCTGTATTGCCTTTATAATGCAGAGGTCTCATCTGATGATGATGACTTTATTAAGGTACATATGGACAGCACTAATCATGATGATGCCAGTCCCAACATTGTTAACATTCCTGAGACACTTGAAATTGAAATGGTAATTGTAAATCTTGAACTGAAAGCTATACCCATAATTTACACAAATTGAAATTAGAATGTTTTAGGCTGTATAGGAAAGGATATATACCTCTTTATTTCAGTAACCACTGGGGAACCACTAGGGACATGGTAATGTTTTTCTTGATAATTATTTTTTAAAAGATTGTCTGGATAATGCAACATAGGATACATTGAAGAAGTGTTTTTATGACCAGAATAACTTGTGCTAGCTGTACCTGAATTGCTTGTACTGACAATTTTCCAGTTGTACAATTGTGAACAACTGATTTAGTTATTCTGGTATATCTTTAAAATCTGGCATTTGCTATTTACTGCATTGCTCTCTTGCTTAGGTTTCTTAGCTATAAATCCTAGTCCATTCCGAAATGTGCTACTTTACCCCCCCCAAACCTTTCTGAATGTACTATTATAAAATAACTGCCTGTTGCTGCCTTAATGCTTACCCTAGAATCTCTGTTTTTCTCTTTTCCAAGTTGAACTCTACATTTACCTACACTAGCATACTGCAGCTCCTGCATAATGGTGCCTACAGGATTGCAATTGGCCACCACAACAAAAACTGTTCCTCCCAGCAATTAATCAGAGTAGGTTGCACATATAAAAAGCATTTGTTAATATTTCTCTTACAGTGCTGTGTAGTTAAGCCAGTCACCATTTTGGCCAGCCATAGGGCTCTTTTCTACTTGAGTGTTTGCCTCCTTCCCCTGTAACTAAAGTACACTGACTCTTACATTTGTCTCTCAGAGTCTCTAGCCCTAATTTTTACAGGTATACCTTGTACCTTTCTAGCTTTCTAACACTCAGACATAGATTCCTGTTGAAAGCTTTACTTACTTGTCTGATATTTGAACAAGTAACCCTTACAAAAATCCTCAGAATTGTATACTGTTGATCTGTCTTTCCTGCTAAACATAAGTAAAATTAAAGTGCTGACTGCAAGTAACAAAGTGCTGAGTGCAGAGTTTAGGCACTTACTTTCAACTTTCCTCTGGTGTGGTGTCTTGAGTCAATCAAGGTATCCCTCCAACCACTCCTACTGCCTTCTCTTTTCCCCCACCCCCACTCTTTCCTCAAACAGATTAAACTGCTACAACTTAGTAGAGGCATTGTTTCATCCCTGCTCCGCTTGCCCTTGCTTCGCACCCCACCCTGCCACCAAATCCCTCCCGCCCCTGGTGCTGCTACATTTATTGGTACTAGACCACACCCCGCTCTTTTAAACTAATCAGTAACAACTTGTCACTCAGCACCACCACCCTCAACCTGATACCACCAGTCCTCTAACTCTACTATTCCTTTTGCCTAAGTTTCAATTCTCATGCAGTAGGTATGCTATCACCCAAAATAGTCTTATTAACTCTACTTCTACCCCTGTTACTCATCACATATCTCCTAACTGCCTACGAATGGCAGGGTCACCCAGGTTTCCACTGCCCTAAATTTCAAACATCCATCCCATCTACAACAGATAATAATGCACCCTTACTCACTCCCCTCATGCTTACCTCCTTAACCCCTAAATACTACCATCTTACTAGACCTAGTTACATTAGTCCCAAAACTAGACACCATTACAAAACTTTATTCAAAATCTTAAAACACATACTCAGGATACACTACAACCTCACAAAGGATGGCGACATCCACCCAAACCCTGGTCCATCCCCACCTGTTGACCCTAATCTCCCTACTATATCCCCTACCACCATAGCTCCAACAAATAGACCTTCTAACTCACTGCTGGCTTGCCATCTAAACATTAGGAGCATAAATAACAAAACTTAGCACCTGCATGCCCTCTTAGCTGTTCATTGCCCAGATATATTATGCCTAACAGAAATATGGCTGAAGCCTGCCACCAAAACCATGAGATTTTGTCACCAGGGTATAGTATGTTTCGACTAGACCGTACCACCAGAAAGGGTGGTGGGGTAGCAATACTTTACAAGTCTACCCTAACTGTCAGAATAGACACGCAACAACCACCCCAGTTCAATAATGCTGAAATTCGTATCTCAAAACTACAAATTAATAAAAACAAAAATTTAAACATTGTCTGTGTCTATATTTCCCTAGAGAGGAACACAGAAACCTTAGAAGACTTCTTATATTGGTTATTCAATAACTACCCCCAAGAAACAATTGTTTTTGGGGATTTCAACATTGACTGGAACACTTGCTCTTGTGAAACCCCCACAATCCACATACATCTCTGTGGATTTTCTCAAATCATAACCTCCCCCACCAAGACAGGAAAACCCAATAACAAGGAAAGTACCCTAGATTGGATACTCATCAATACCCATCTTCAATCCTATAAATCAGGCACTTTGCCCGATGACCTAAGTGACCACTGTCTCACCTATGTAATCAAGCTCAAAGTAGACTGCTCCTACCAACCCACCTATAGAATATTAAGAAACAACAAGAATTTTATTCTCACCAACTTTCAAAATGAACTTAAGGCATGCAACTGGTCAGTACTAAAAAGTCTCCCCCTAGATGAAGCAGTAGCATATTTTAACACCAAATTCATTGCTATTACTAACTCCCATGCTCCCAGCCACTCTATTAGAACCAAAATTAATATTGCACCATGGCTTTCTAAAGATACCAAAACCAAAATTTCACTCAGAAACAAAGCATGGGTCACCTTACTAAAACACAAAAGCCCCACTTGATCAACTAAGATTCAGAAAGCTAAGGAATGACACCAAAAAATCCATAACCTTAGACAAAAAGAACTAGTACTACCATCTACTGCAAAAACACCAAAACAAACCTCAAAAGTTCTGGGCAGGAACAAACAAACTACTCCACCCAGGCCAAACCGCCACTCCCCCCCCCCCCCCAGCTTCCCAACAAAAATCCCCAGACATTTCTAATAACTTCAATAGCTTCTTCACAGAGACTATCCAGTCTCTAGCCAGCCAACTCTATCCCAATGGCTCTAATTCTAATGCAACCACACCCAGTACCCAAACATACTTTACCTTCCAACCTGTTCCTACTCAACTTATTCATGCTCTACTTAAGGAACTAAGACCCACCACCCTGGTTGCCGACCTCCTCCCAGCAGACTATCTGCAAAAGGCTGCTGACACCATAGCATACCCAATCTCAATCTTGATCAACAGTGCTATATCTGAAGCTACTGTACCCACTATATGGAAAATCTCCCATGTCATACCTCTCCATAAAGGAGGCAGTTCCTCTGAACTGTCAAACTTTAGACCCACAGCTATTCTGCCACCACTAGCTAAAATTATGGAGAAGTGTGTACACATACAGCTCATAGGTTCATAGGCTGGTACTAGGCTATTGGCCCTAGAGCCTATACAAGCCTAGCCATAACAATTCCCTGGATATTTCTTCCCAGAATATTTACTTCCCTGGACCCCTGTCTAGCAGGGCAACTGACGTGATCACTACCTCACACAGAAAAATCTGTTGTCCAACTTTTAGCATGGCTTTAAGTCACACCACAATACTGTTTCTGCCCTCCTCTCTTTCTCTGACATTAACCACAACCACAATAATAACAAACTATCCTCAGCTCTCTTTCTAGAGATATCCAATGCTTTTGACATGGTTGACCACAAAATGCTTATAAATACCTTGAAGGCCTTCTCCTTAAACAACCATACACTCCAGTGGTTTCAATCCTACATGCAGGGCAGGCAACAGGCAGTCTTGTAGCAGGACAAGCTATCATCTCACCTACCCATCACATTAGGAGTCCCCCAGGACTCGATACTAGGACCCCTTCTTTTTTCCATCTTTATCAACGACCTTCATTCAGTCACCCCAGATGCCAGCTGCATTCAATATGCAGATGACTCCACCTTGATTTGTTCTGACACCTCACCAGCTACTTTATTCACATTAACCCAAAATACCTTCAATATAGTGGAAAAATGGCTCTCCAATCAACATCTAATCCTAAACCACAACAAAACTAAGCTGCTCCTCTTCTCTCCCACACGCAGGACCCCCCCTGCCATCCTTCAGCATAACCGCTAACAATGGCACTATCATCTCCCCAGAAGCCCCAACTAAACTACTGGGTGTCATAGTTAATAACAACCTGAAGTTTGATGTGCATATCAGTCAAACTATCAAAACCATTAATAAAATACTTGGCTGTCTTTACAGAATCAAACCTTTCCTTACCCCACTTGCTAGAACTGCTATTGCCTGTTCCCATCTACTATCAACTCTTCTCTGTGCCTCACCTCTATTCTCCAACTTAAACAAATCAGATCTTAATGAACTATCATCCTGCTATAACCCCATTGCCAGATTTGGTACTGGCACAGCCTACAGGACACACCACTGTCATAACCTAAATTGCCTAGGATGGCTTGAACTGCTTAGCCTACTGCAGTTCAACCAGCTAATAGTGGCACATAAAGTCCTTTACCAACAAGGAAATACACCTGCACTAAAACATATTATCAGCCCTTACAACAGCACCTGGCCACTGCGATCATCCACTAGACTCCTAGTTCAAACATACAAATCCAACTACTCAGCTGGGGACTCGCTATTTGTTAGAAACACATGGAACAGACTCCCAGCTGACTTGACCCTAGAACCCTCACTAACTCTATTCAAAAACAAACTCAAGAAATACTTCAAAACTCATTGGTTATGTCCTTGCACTAACCCCGACTAGTGACCTCTCTATTACTTAGGTGCCTTACCTTCAATAACTTCTAACTTTTTTCTACCACTTCATTTCAGGAAGGGTCAATTGTATAACTGCTGCTCAATGTGTCTTAAACCTGAATGTAATGTTATATATATATAACTTTGAAAATAATGTTTTTGTAAAGTGTTTTATAATAAGCTAGTATTATATGTGCTAAATGCTGGTATTGCTTATGATGGTAATCTGCTTGAAACTATCATTTACTAAATGTTCAATGTGTATTATTATCTTGGAGCTTTTCTCCCTGGGCTTCCACAGAAAATGGACATATACCCAGTTTTGGACTATCCCAGTCAACAAATGTAAAATAAAATAAATAATAAATATAAAACATGCTCATCATAGAAGTAGTCCTTTAAGGAACAGTATTACTGAATGTTTTCAAGAATGTATTATTTATAATGTAGAGCCATTATTTAAGAAAATACGATAACATACAAGGACTTGTAGTACAATATGGACAAGTCACAATGATGGGGGCTACATAATTTGAGTAAAATATTTATATAGTCATAATATCTCCAGACAAGGGTAAAAATATGGTACTTTTTACTAGAAGCAGTAGTTATCTACATGTATGGAACATTTGCATGTTACCAAGCCGTATCAAATTGTAAGTAAACTTATTATATATTAGGAAGGTTGCAGACTTCTATAAAATCTGCTTAACAATAGTGTCAATTTTTTTTTTCGGAATATGCTATAAGCAAAGCATTGATTTATAAATGCCATAGAGTTTCTAAATTTTTGCTGCTAGGAGTCCATCTGGATGATTGGGTAGCAATAATTACCTATGGAACTTTGAAAGTGTAAGTAATACTTAAATTTCACCTTCAACGTTAGATTAGAGGCTCAAGAGATATTTTGCAGAAAATTGGTAATATTAAATTATTTTTGTATTAATGGCTTACAAGTAGCAGACTTCAGTAGTGTTGGAAGATAAGGAGGATCTCTGTTCTATTGCTCACTATAGGTAAGTGGATTAATCTTCAATTGCAGGCATGCAGTCTAGTGTTTGGGAATGCTACATTGCTGAGTGTGCCATCCTTCAGATGTGATATTAAACAGACAGGACATCTCCCTGAGATGACAGTAGCCTAGGTAGATGTAAAAAGATTCCCCTGCACTTATAAAAATGAGTACAGGTCTTTACTGAATTCACATTTACATACCATATTAACATAAAATTAAAACAGATGCCATATTTACAGTAGTCTTTATTTAAATATAGCATTTAACCCCTCACCCTATAATACAAACCCAAAATTTCACTTATTGCAAAATGTAGTTCAGTTCCCATTTTGCATTAAACAATGCTTCCCCCCACATCTTATCTTCCACAGACACCAAATACAGGCAAAAACTTTGTTGTTAATTTCTTCTACGCATTTGAAATACCTTCATCATAACAACCATACATTATCATATCTTGTTATCTTGTTTATATTGATTTATTTCCATAAATCTTTTCTTGACTATTTCACAGCTGTGAAAATGTGTTCTAATGGCTCTTCTTCCTTGCATACTATGCATTATCTTTCTTCATACTGCTTGTACCTCATTAACCTTTTCACTTATAGCCTCATTAACCTCCAAAAAAAAATGATTTGCTTTCGCTTACTGGGAAAGTCCGTCTGGGAACTGAAATTCTCATATTCAGCATAGGTCCAGGGAGAAAAGCTCCAAAACAAGAACAGAAATACATTTTTGACAATTCAAAAGAAAACTGGTCAACCAACATTATTTCTGAAGTATTGCTCAGCAATCATTATTTGCAACGCATTTTAGATTAAGGAATTACATGTTTTCATGATATTGTGATTAGAGTCAAAATACTATATTAATGCACTTGTATATCCATAGTGGACAGTTAGGATAGTATACATCAAACTGCAGGTGTGGTCCAGTTGCATAGTTTACTAGTTGTCAGGTGATATTTAAAAGTTGATTTAAATTTCTGAAGGTTTATTTAAAAGCTTGGTGTGTTTGGAAGTTTGCTCCATGCCTTAGAGATGGTAGCAGAGAACAATGACTGACTGTAATAATTACTAGTTTTATTAGCAAATGTTTAAGTCCTGAGGATCTTAGGGTTCTATTTGGTATACGCCACTTGATGAGATTTGACAGTGAGTGTGTTTTAAGTGGATGGTGAAGCATTTTGTGTGCTGTGAATAACTGTAAGAGGGTAACAGCTGTGGAGTGATGACAGCAGTTTGGGGGGCTGCAGACAAATTTACCAGTTTTGTTGTAGGTGCTTTCTATTTCTGTTTGGTGGAAGAGTTCAGATTTGTGAATATTGCTGAGACATATTGCAACATAGGAAGGAGAAGGATTTCCTTTAAAGATAAAGAATCCTTACCTTTATAAACATGGAATATTTTCATTCATCTCATTATACCGTCTTCAATATTTATACTTAAATTACCTCATGGATCAATTCAATAAAATGTTTTGATTATGGTTTTGCACCATCCTGTCCTGTGATTTTCTGTGTTGACTCAATTTATTTCCCATTCCTTCATCCTATCATAGCATTCCATTCCTTCTTCTACTTCTATCTTTTTTTTTATTCTTTTTCATAAATAAGCTCCATACTTAATATTCAGAATTTGTCCTAAAATTGATACTGACCCATTTTTAGTCTGTTGCAATACCCCAAATAAGTTCATAGGTTCATAGGTGTGTACTAGGCTAATAGCCCTGGAGCCTTTACAAACCTAACCCACAGGATTACCCTGGCATCGTGCCACCTGACTTTAGTTCCCAGTGCCTCTGTCGAGTAAAGCCACTGGAATGATCCCTGGGGTGTATTTAAGTTTAAGAAATATAGAAAAAAAGAAGAGTCTTGTTAACTTAAGTAACTCATTCATCTTTATTGTATAAAATAATTGTTTTAATGAGGTTTAAAACAGAATATTATATGCCATAAAATAAAGTTATAATACTTCTATTTCTAACTTTTTCGGCAACATGTGCACATATCCAATATAACTGAACTTTCCTAGAAAAATGGAATGCAGTAAATATATTCCTTTCTTAAAAGATATGTTATACATTTCCAACATTTTATTATGTGTTGCAAATACTCAGAGTGTGCTTTCCTAACTTCTTTTGCAAAATGCATACCCATAACCATTTTTTTTGTAAAGTAAATGCCATATATTTTAATTACATCCCTGTATCCTTTACTTTCTTCTTTGTTGATACTCACTACCACTTTCTTTAATTCAGCTACCGGACAATGTATTACTTCAATCACTCAGCTTTTGTTCTTTACTATAATTACTATATCACAACAGTAATTCTTTATAAAAGGAATCTTGATGTGGCCTAAGTGATCTACTTCAGCTCCACTCTTCTCTGGTTTCACTTTTCCTATAACACCATTCAGAATTAGTCTACATAACATTGTACTTAAAGGATATCCTTCCTTTATATGTTTCTTAGCTTTAATTTTCTGCTCTGCCCATCCATTAAATATTGGCCTTGCCCAGGAGTAATCATACACCCCCACCCAATTTCCTTGTTTGTGGTTGGAGGATGCTCAATGGGGTATTTTCTTCTGTGTACCTTTTCCCATCACTCTTGCTGGCGAAAAACACTCCAACTATAAGCAAAGCCCACTAATAACCTCACACTGGGTATTTTTCCATGAGTGTGGTATCATACAGATAGCCATGGATTTGTCTGCGCATTATCCAACATTCCAACAATGAATATGTTCCTTATGCCCTAACCTCAGCCCTAGTGGTTGACATGTAAACCCACATCTCCGGGGAGACCTCTTACTACATCCTCCTGTGTGGTCCTGCTTCTATACACACATACACACACACACACACACACACACACACACACACACACACACACACACACACACACACACACACACACACACACACACACACATCAGAGCTGCCATCAGCAACTTAGGATTGACAAGTACATAATACAAACAAGGGAGGAATGACTTCTAAAAGGCAGCAGGACTTAAATGAGCTATGTAATCCTTGAGTGAGAAAGATTTGGTAGATAAGTGATGTATAATATTTACAACTGGTAGTATCAGTATGGTTTGTGATTTAAAATGCTTGCAACTAGGATTTTCTCAGTGTGATTTGTTTTCATTTATATAAATGCATGATTGCCTATGTAGTAAGTGATGTTTTAATAAAGATGTTTCTTATTTAAAAAAGGCAGGGATTGAATAATTTATGTAATACTGCTTAGGTTTCATGATATATGGTAATATATGTGAAGTATAATGTTTGTTATGCTAATATAGTTTGATTAGTTTTATATGAATGTAAATATGCCTATATCACACGTGATAAATACATTAAAGGTATTTGAAAAGAAAATTATACATCTACTGGCCCTGTAGTCATTGATAATGTGCAAGCCACAACTAACAGGCAAACAGGTTGACTTGCTTGAGATCCTCATCTCCCTTGCCACATAATGGGCAAGTTGGCAAATATTTCTTTCTCACATGGCTCTTACCTCTCCTGAGTCAATATTCAAACGCAGGTCAATTGGTTCATTGTTAGGACTTTGTCCATCTGTCCAACAGATTTAGGCTTTTGTTGGAGTATTACAGAAGATATGATTTGTTTTGTGTGTTTGTTTATTACTCACTGGAAGATGTCTTGCTGTGGTGGTAGAAGAAATATATATATATATATATATATATATATATATATTTTTTTTTTTTTTTTTTTTTTTACTATTACAGTCACTTTAGGTCATTTTGTTAATTAAAGAAAGGAAAACCCAATGAAGTTATGCTGTTTTTGAAAGTCTTATAAAATAGACTAAAGCCTCAAAGCAAGCACTATGCCGACTGTTCAGAATCACTGAGTATACTTTTTCACAGTCAACATGGATAGGTCTGATTCTTCTATTCCCAGAAGCAAACAAAATATGAACAGGCTAAACTGTCCATTGGCTATCTTGCTTGGTGTTTGTGGAAAAAAAAAAAAATAAATATATTGTTAAAAGCATTAGTGACCTACTTGCACCAATGTTTACCATGTCTAGTAAAATGCACCAAAATAGGCTTTGTCAGAGATATAGAAATGTTGTTTTTCTTTCGGCTTTTCCTGGTTAGGGTTCGCCACAGTGGAACTCCGGTCTGCTAATGATCGGCAGTAGGTGTTTACGGTGCCGAGGTGCCAGCCCAACGCCCAACCAAGGCACGCCCATTCATGCATGTCTTTCGAATGCCACTCGACCGCTGGGAGGACATGCAGACTCCACACAGAAGGCGCTCCAGCTGAGAATCGAACCTCTTGTTGTGAGGCGACAACGCTACCACTGCATCACCGCGACTGTGGAAATAAAGTACGATTTTAGACAGACTTGTTGACTACAAACAGGCCCCAGAGAAGAAGTCAGTTGGACTACCATTATTTTTAAACTTTACAAAAGCATGTAGTTATTCAAAAAGAAACTTTCTGTGGACACAACTTAAAATGTATTATACATTGCCATAACTGCAGATTTAATTGGCAAACAACATTTTTTCTCTGCTAATCTTGCTGTAAAGTTGCATAAATCAAGGATGCTATTTGTTCCCTTCTCTCCTGGCTCTTGCAGTGGAAATCCTTATTTTATTTTTTGATGGCAAGTATGCAATAAGCAACTTATTATTATTATTAGAAAAAAATGTTTACACTCAGACAATTTTCAGATGATTGCCTTCTACTGGTGTCATGCCCTGAAGTCAGTTCATCTCTAATAATGAAATTAATATGGGTGTTTACTCAATATTTATGATTGCCTCAGGTTCTGAATAAATTATGTCCATTCCAATCAAGTGATGCTGACAGCATTAATAAAACAATCTTGAAGTGCATCAAGGTTTATTATGGATAGATATGCATCTGTTCTGAGGATGAATAACCAATACCATGAATATAGTGATTAGGAAATATCTGGCCCTTTTGCATTTCACTGACACAAAACATGGAAGATAAAAATAACTTGTACCTGTCATTGCTGAAGGTACACATCATTTGTACTAAAGAGTAAGCCCGAAGTTGTTAAAAAAATCTTGCTGCATTAAAAGTGCAAAAAAAATTAAGTCAATAAAATTTTAACCACTCTAAAGAGCTTACAAACAGGATTTTGGCCTATATTCAATGCCTTCAATAATTGTGAGGAACAGGGAACGAAGATTACCTCTCAACTTTATTCTTTCTTCAAACTTAGAAATTTGCTAGTATAGCAGGCTTTGTACTATCATGCATTGACTGAAGGATACAAAGTGTGAAACGTTGATGTCTGGCATTAATGATTGATTAATCATTTCTGATTTACTAGGGCACAAAAAAGGAGACATCTGGGACATTCTGACAACACTGAGAGAGGTTAGGAGCATGTGTTTGAATGCAAGTACTGGGTGTAGGTGTGCAAATCGGGGGGGGGTACAGTGGCAGTCACTGTTAACTACTGCAGGAAAGTGGTGATCTTCAGTTATTGCACCTGCCACTTCGGAGACATGCAAATTAGCCAATGTGGTATTTTCTCATTGAAGCTAATGTCTCTCTGAACATGATACTACCACAAAGCAGAAACAGAGCCTTTTTATAGCAACCTTATCAAGACTGCTGGGTTTCTTCCTAAATCCCTGAAGTAGTTATATTTGTCCTGAGGTATATATCTAGTGATTTTTAGTTCAGTATAAATATACCTCATGGTAAATTTTAGTAATGCTATGCTATTGTTATGTAGGTAACTTCAATACACTTGCTTATTATATGTATGTTGAATTTGTCTGCACAACTATATCAAAATATGTTTAGATATTAGATATATAATAAATGTCAAGCATGGTTTCTAAGAAAACACTGCCTTAGGTATGAATGAAGTCAGTGTACGAATGTTGCACTATTGCCTTTGGTGATAGTAATATGCTGAAAGCAGCTAAACCAGAGAATGTTAAAATGGGAAAGATATTGGTATAATCTTAATACTCGGAAGAAAACTGAATAGAAAATATTTAATCTTATATAAACAGAATGTTCCGGTGTGATTTTCATGATGACAATTGCATAAATGTGAGCGCTCATTAAGTTGTATATGGCTAAGGAAAGTTAAGAATAATACAAAACCTCATTTTATGATCATGTATTTACAGTCAATTCACAGCATTATGTTGCCATGAGTGCCATTCCTCTCAACCTCTTAGAATAAGAAATCTGGACAAAGCCAAGAACAAAGTGGTATAAATAGGGGCAATTTTTAAATATTGCTTCTACAAACTTAGAAAGTTGATAGAATAACAGGTTTTGCATTAGCATGAATTTTCTGAAGGGTATGAAGTCTAAAACTCAAACGTCTATCATTATTTTCTAACTTCAATCTTTAACGATTTGTCACTAATTTGCCAGAAAGCCACAATTTTATGAAAAACGGACCAAAAATATAAGGCATAAATCTGAACATTCTGCGAAAATCTGTACAGTTGAGAGGTATGAATTGAGTGCAGTGTCTCTATGGTACAATTTTTGTCTATAATATATCTATCACTTTTCAGTGCAAATGAAATTTAGGGAATATTTTCTATTTGTTGCTTCAGAAGGTATTATCTGAAATAAAATTATATCTGGACTGCATCAGTGATATAGCTGCAACAATTTTCTTTCCTTTTCATTTCTTAGATAAAATGCTGTATGACAAACAGTGCAGGCCAGAATTGCATGCTATCCGCAAGCATCTTCACACATAACCCAATGAATCCACCTACAGTTTAAGTAGCTCTAGGGATATCAATAATATGTTGAGTTGCATGTCTAGTAAAAGAATGCCTCCGGAAGACTGATAGTTTATCATTGGCACCATGAACTGAGTGATGCATCTTCCTGCCAATGAGCACAAGCTACAATGAATGTTACAAGTGTTAAACTAAACCACTGACTCACTGTCCCCCGCCTACTGTGAGAGAAATCTTGATTTGCTACAATTACTAATTATTAACTGTTTGTGCACCATTTTATGCAGACAGCTCAACAACTTGGCATCATAATTCATGCAAAGACAATGGTATTACTAAAAGATCACTCTAATTATCTTGACACAAACAAATCATTGTCCGCAGGTGTTGGTTGCAAACATTAAAGCTGGACCACAGATTATTCATGTGAAACAGCATCATTAGTGCACAGGTGCAGTAATGCAAAGACTGATGGATCCTCTAAATGCATCTCCCAAACAAAGGTTAAGCAAGTATTTGGGTTTCATAATTCCAAGTAACTATGAACAAAGGTAATTCTAATGTTTTGCTCATTAGACTAAGTAAAATATTTATTCCAAAGAGGAATATTGCTGGTATAAGGAGGTAAAATTAATGTTTCTGGCATGCTGAATGAGTTATGTTTGGCTTTTCCTTTGTCAGTGACCATATGCAAGACAGTATTATAGCAAAATAATTGTTTTAAGTAATCCTCTGTGAATCTTACCTCTGCATTGTTGCCCTGTGGAATCACTCCACAGCTACTATTTAGACTACATAAAAGTGAACTCTACAGGGCATTAAAACAATGAGCTGTCTAGGCTCTTATACCACAAGAGCTACCCTGAATATATTTACTATTTATGGCATCAGAGACTTCTGCCAAAACTAAAATGCATAGGCCATCTCTCACCTATATAACACATAAATTAAGGATTACTGGGGAAAGCAAAGTAACAGTTAATAGAGAGACATAGGAGATTCCTCTCCACATTTCTGTTGATGTGACCACATCGGATTAGCACCATGCAAACTGGTTCTCCAAAATACCTTACACAATTGGAAAATGTACTTCTACACCCTGATTGCTGAACTAATGTTCTCTTAGTGGGAGTTAATATACAGGTAAAGCTTAGTAAAAATAAGTCCATTACTCCACAGCAGCGTATTGAAGTACCATGAAGTAGGGACTGAAAAAAAAATGGCTACCACCATTTTTACACTACCCTAAACAAGGATTGCTTTTAGCAAGAGTAAAATAATAATAAAAAGTGACTAAAATAGCAGTTATATAGATGTGCTGCTTTATTTAAACCTCACTGTGTGCATTTTAGAAATGCCATACTTAGCGAAGGAAAAATAAAGGAATTAATTCTGTGTTTTTACATGATAGAGAAGGAGCATGCATACCTCTTCAATTCTTTTCTCAAGAATTCTGATCTGAAAATGCTTTTTTTAATCAATGCACATTATCTGAACAACAACAACAGAAAGTATGAAGCTATAATGTCTTTACTGACTAATTATAATCCCCCGTGATATACCAGAAAATAAAGAAAATAAATCAGGGACTTTTTACAAAATCTGTGACAGCTATGGGTGTTGTGGGGGTGACCATGCTTTGCAAAGTGTATTCAGTCAAGAGTGCTATATGAGTTAAACAGATAAGTTAACCAAGCACAGCATGAGGCCTTATTTTAGAAAAATTAAATTCCCAGACGAAAACTTTTCTCTCAGACATTTCAACTCCTAAAATTTAAATACTCTTATGTGTTAGACAGGTACAAGTTAACCAAGATACATTTTTTTTCTGTAGACCCCCAGGGCTATTCACACTTAGGAAATAAACCTTAGCAGTAATATAAAAGTCTGGACTATATATGCACAATTTTGTGAAACTCTAATGAAAGCAACCTACCATGTTAATGTTTAAAATAGTGTAAAAAACAAATGGGAACAACAAGCAGGAATTTATATTACATTTGGAACAGTCTGCTTCAAATATCAATACTAGTAGAGCTGACATATAATTAGCCAAATACATTTTATTTATTTACTTAACATTTGTTTACTGGGAAAGTCCGACTGGACACAGGTCCTTTTTCAGCAGAAGCCCAGGGAGAAAAGCTCCATGAGTAACAGTAAATTTTCATGCACACATTACAATATTCAGTAAAGTATAATATAATTCACATTTCTAAATCTGAAAATTTCAGAGATATTAATACCAAAAACTACAGTAGTGGAAGAATTGCTGATTAATATTTTTTTCACTTGAAAATGCACATGCTAAAATGAACTTACTAGGACAATGTGAGATGCAGAAAAATGGTTATATTAATTAGCTTTTCACAGACAATTTTTGCAGCATTCTGCTACACAGCTCTGATACTGAAAGACAGACCTGCATTGAATTGTAAGACATTAAATTAAGACATGCTGCACAAGGTTATACTGACTAGTACTTCGTTTTCAGAGTGCAAGCCTTCAGCAAATACTTTATGTCAAGAGAAATTTGAAATTTATTTTCATTTATTTATCTTGTGTTGACCAGGTTAGTTCCACTATGGTGGTAGCCTATTTTCAGGGGAGACATGTGGTGGTATTTATACTATCGACAGACTTTGTTTTCTAAACTCTGACTGCACTCCCATGGAGTAAAGGACACTTCAGGAGTTTGTTACAAAGAAATCTTCACTGAATTGGTATGGCCTCAGAATTTGTATAAATGTGAATGGGTTATATGCACCCCCACCCCCACCACCATGGGATGTAGGAGGGGTTGCTTCTGAAAACATTGTAAGCAGTGTTTTTTCATTACAACAAGCTGGGATAGTTAAAGCTATGCATAATTTATTATTTCCTCTACTCGGAACACCTCCTAAATTATACCTCATACTCAAATCCATTCAATATTGCTAACATTGTTGAAAGCAGATTTTAACTAACTTCTCCCCTGGACTACTATCCAGACATTCATATCATTAACTGCCCTTCCAATTGACCAAAGACCAGATTCTTAAGGTACTCTCGAAAACCAACATCACTATCTCCATGGGCCCACAGACAGTGAAAGATGATTTAATCAGGAGTGTAAATCATGGTCTTGCTGACACTCTTCTTAAGTTGCTCAGTCTAAACCTGGTCACGGGATAGGGTCATGACGCCTGGAGAACTGCAGTGGTGATGTTCTTTTTACAAAAATGGATCCTCTACAGCCCCCTTAAATTACAGACCCATAATCCTCAGGTCTTAAAGATATGGAAGCTATCACAGACCTCTTAAATAATGACATTGCAAAAATAAACAGTCTTGGCATGCAAAAGTTTGGCTTTATAAGGGTAGATCATGTCTTTTGAACCTTGTGAGCATCTTTACAAAAAAAGAAAGTCACCCAAGCCATGGACAGTCATCACACTGTCCATATTGCTTACTTAGATCTGATGAAAGTATTCAAAGAAATCCCAAAAAGTGGAATCATTAAAACACCTAATGTCCTTTAATCCATATGTGGTGAGATGGATTGCAAATTGGCTCAAGGCCAGAAGCACTGTCACAGTCAGTAGTGCTTCTCATCTATGGAAATGGTGACCAGTGGCATCAAAGAGAAGCAGGCTAGCAAGTACGGTAGATGCATGGGCCATACAAACTGTAGCAAACATAAACAAAGAAAGCCAACACATTGGAAGCATGAAGATTTATTACAACCAGACCGGTTTCAGCATAAAGCTTTCATCAGTGGTACATCTCAAATAGCAGTAATAACCCTGCAATAAATACTTAATCTAATTAAGTATCCATGGCATAATTTCTTGTCAAAACAAAATTATTCTGATACCAAATAATAGGCACAAAAACAATGTGGAACCACATAAAAATCCATGTGGAATAACTTTTATTCCCCTTTATGCTTTTCATTAATATTTTAATATACTGTTTGTTCTTCTCTGTTTAAGAACTGTTGTGCTCTTGATATACCACAAAGAACTGAATCATACCTAATGGTATCCAACTCATGATAGGAAGGGAAAATGTTACAATTTATCATTTAATCCAGGTGGAAATAGACCACCCAATTTTACAATCCATTTCCTTTCCTTCATGTTTAATATATTATGCCACCATTTTAACGGATCTATTGCCTGATGTTTTGTCAATGACAGTAAAAGTAAATTCCGCTGTATGGTGAATCTGTGAATGTATGTAAAGAGCATTAGTGGCTCTGGCATTCCTAATATCCCCTAAATGTTCTGACATTTGAAATCTAAATTGTCTAGAAGTTTGGCTCACATAGAAAGCTTAACAAGTGCAAGTGGCCAAATATATGACCCAATCTGTTCCACAGCTGGCAAAGCAGTTAATATTGTACACCTGTCCAGTGTTTTTGCTGGCAAAGGTTTTCATTTTGAAAACATGCTTGCAGAAGGTGCAATGTCTGCAAGGGTAAGAACCAACCAATTTCTCCCGTTAGTGTTGTTTGGTGATAAGTTGCATCCTGATGCATGATTTTTTTGTAGTGAGAAAAATGGGATCCTAAAGTTTTTCTCCGCCTGTAAGAAAATAGGCATTTGTCCCCCAAAAGGTCATACAGTTGTTCATTGGTCTTCAAAATGTTCCAATGTTTGTCAATAACATCGACAAGATGTGCTGTGTTTCTACCAAATGTGGTGACCATTCTCAATGTGTCTTTGTTATCCTTCCTAGGTTGATGTTTATATTCTAATAAGGTATTCCTGGATTGGTTTTTAGCCCATTGCATGGCCGAGTTAACATTCTGTTTGCCATATCCCCTAGCTAGAAATGTGTTAGCTAAATCATGATGGGATTATGTAAGATCCTGCTGTGAAGAGCAAATTCTCATCAAATGCAAAAACTGAGATTTTGGAATGTTATTAATGATATGTTTGGGGTGGAGACTGGTGGCATGTAACAGGCTGTTGTGGATATTTTTGGTAAACAGTGGTTCATAATGTATTGTCTGCTTGATGCTGTTGATGAACATCCAGAAAGTGAATCTCATTTATGTGATGACTTACTGTAAATTCAGCCCCCCATTTATTTGCATTGAGATATTCGATGAATTCCTCCAGATATTCACTGCCTCCTTTCCATACAAGCCAACAGTCATCCAAAAATCGTCTCCATATGTCTATCTCTGGCAAATACAGATTATGTAGTTCATTGTATATCATGTGCTCCTCCACATATCCCATATATAAATCAGCATATATTGGGGTAAAAGATGCCCCCAATGCTGTGCCTTGAATTTGCCAGTAGCATTAGCGATGAAACTAATAAGTTGTAAACAAAACAGCGAGGAATCCTCCTCTACTGACATCAAATGCCACTAAAATGGCTCCTGATTCAGTACTCCCAACACCAACAGCCAGCAAATAACATGTAGTCAAGGAGAGGCAGGCTAACAAGTACAGTAGGTGCACGGGCCAGACAAACTGTAGCAAACATAAACAAAGAAAGCCAGCACCTTGGAAGCATGAAGATTTATTAGAACCAGACCAGTTTCAGCATAAAGCTTTCATCATTGATACATCTCAAATAGCAGTAATAATCCTGCAATAAAAACGTAATCTAATTAGGTATCCATGACATCATTTCCTGTCAAAACAAAATTATTCTGATACCAAATAATAGGCACAAAAAACAATGTGGAACAACATAAAAATCCATGTGGAATAACTCTTTTATTCCCCTTTATGCTTTTAATTAATATTTTAATATACTGTACTTACTGCCCAAAATTCACAAATCTTTGAATACGCCACCAGGCAGGCCTATTGTGTTGGGCATAGACACCCTCATGGAGCCATTCTCAGCATTTTTGACTGAATACTTGAAACCACTTTTGCCATATGTCAGAGCCAGATTAAAGGATACGACAGAATTTTTACAAATTGTATCTGAGTCTCAATTGGAACCGCATTGGTTGATGTGTACCCTGAATGTTAAATCACTCTATACCAGCATCCCACATTGGGCTGGACTAACAGCATTAGAATTTTGGCTAAACAAGACTAACATCTATAGCCCAGGTTTCAACACATTGCTCATTTGTATGGCCGAGCATGTCATTACCAAAAATGTCTTCTATTTTCAACATGAGTGCTACTGGCAAATTCAAGGCACAGCAATGGGGGCATCTTTTGCACCAATATATGCTGATTTATATATGGGATATGTGGAGGAGCACATCATATACAATGAACTAAATAATCTGTATTTGCCAGAGATAGACATATGGAGACGATTTCTGGATGACTGTTGGCTTGTATGGAAAGGAGGCAGTAAATATCTGGAGGAATTCATTGAATATCTCAATGCAGATAAATGGAGGGCTGAATTTACAGTAAGTCATCACATAAATGAGATTCACTTTCTGGATGTTCATCTACAGTGTCAAGCAGACAATACATTACGAACCACTGTTTCCCGAAAATATCCACAATACAGCAGCCTGTTACATGCCACCAGTCTAAACCCCAAACATACCATTAATAGCATTCCAAAATCTAATTTTTTTTGCATTTGAAGAGAATTTGCTCTTCACAGCAGGATCTTACACAATCACATCATGATTTAGCTAACAGATTTCTAGCTAGGGGATATGGCAAACAGAATGTTAACTCGGCCATGCAATGGGCTAAAAACCAATCCAGGAATACCTTATTAGAATATAAACATCAACCTAGGAAGGATAACAAAGACACCTTGAGAATGGTCACCACATTTGGTAGAAATACAGCACATCTTTTTTTATTTATTTAACATTTGTTGACTGGGAATGTCCGACTAGGTTCCACAGAGCCTGTTTTCAGCAGAGGGCCAGGGAGAAATGCTCCAGATGCATGTCTTTGGAATGTGGGAGGAAACCGGAGTACCCGGAGGAAACCCACGCGAACACAGGGAGAACATGCAAACTCCACACAGAAGGCACCTCAGCCGAGAATCGAACTGGAGAACCTCTTGCTGTGAGGCGACAATGTTAACCGCTGCACTACTGTGTCGCCCTTGTCTTGTCGATGTTATTGACAAACATTGGAACATTTTGAAGACCAATGAACAACTGGATGACCTTTTGGGGGACAAATGCCTATTTTCTTACAGGCGTAGAAAAACTTTAGGATCCCATTTTTCTCACTACAAAAAAATCATGCATCAGGATGCAACTTATCACCAAACAACACTAACAGGGGAGAAATTGGTTGGTTCTTACCCTTATGGACATTGCACCTTCTGCAAACATGTTTTCAAAACGAAAACCTTTACCAGCAAAAACACTGGACAGGTGTACAATATTAACTAATTCGCCAGCTGTGGAACAGATTAGGTCATATATTTGGCCACTTGCACTTGTCAAGCTTTCTATGTGGGCCAAACTTCTAGACAATTTAGATTTCGAATGTCAGAACATTCAGGGGATATGAGGAATGCCAGAGCCACTAATGCTCTTTACATACATTCATAGATTCACCATACAGCGGAATTTACTTTTACAGTCATTGACAAAATATCAGGCAATAGATCTGTTAAAATGGTGGCATAATATATTAAACATGAAGGAAAGGAAATGGATTGTAAAATTGGGTGGTCTATTTCCACCTGGATTAAATGATAAATTATAACATTTTCCCTTCCTATCATGAGTTGGATACCATTAGGTATGATTCAGTACTTTGTGGTTTATATCAAGAGCACTACAGTTCTTAAACAGAGAACAACAAACAGTATATTAAAATATTAATGAAAAGCATAAAGGGGAATAAAAGAGTTATTCCACATGGATTTTTATGTGGTTCCACATTGTTTTTTGTGCCTATTTGGTATCAGAATAATTTTGTTGTGTCAGGAAATGATGTCATGGATACCTAATTAGATTGTTTTTGTTTTTTTGCAGGGTTTCTCAGCTAGAGCGTCTTCTGTGTGGACACATGCGTGAATGGGTGTACCTTCGTTGAAGGTTGTGCATCAGAGCTGGTAACTCAGCATGTAAAAATCAACTACCAATCATTAGTGGACCGGAGTTCCACTGTGGTGACCCCCAATCAGGTAAAGCCGAAAGACACAAAAACAACATTTATTGCAGGGTTATTACTGCTATTTGAGATGTACCGCTGATGACAGGTTTATGCTGAAACCTGGTTCTAATAAATCTTCATGCTTCCAAGGTGCTGACTTTCTTTCTTTATGTTTATGACCAGTGGCATCCCCAGGAATCAGTACTTGGTCCTCTCCTCTTTGGCATTTATTTCTCTGACCTTAAATTTAATAAGAAATACCTCTGGATGATAACATTTGCTCTGGACCGTAACCTGGAATTTGTTGTATAAAGTCTTCAGCTGACACATGTGCCCTTCAAAATGTATTATAACATGTGAATTTATACCCAAGAATTCATTGAAGTGGCTACTACAAGCTATACAGCTGGTGCTAAAAAGGCTCTTGTCCCATGATGTACCCATTTGCAATTCAGAGACGTAATCTGCAATGAGGTAAGACATCATTATTGGCTAACCTACGTGTCTCTGAAATTCATTTACTACTTTGATGCACAGATCATTGCTGATCTGAACATCATGGTAGTAAACAGCTGCTGATGTACTGGTATTCCCCCAACCTCCAACCCTCTCCCGTACACACACGCAGTCTCACACACACACACACACACACACACACACACACACACACACACACACACACACACACACACACACACACACACACACACACACACACACACACACCCTAACCTGCCTTCCTTCCTATTTTTCCCTCATCCCCTGTGGTATTTGAACTGCCATTATGGCACTTATATATTATGCACTGGTGGTCTAGTTCATTCCCCACCCTACCCCCATACTGCCATAGTGGCATTACAGCTCTTCAGAATTATTTCCTAGTTGTCTACTGACTCTCCTCAAGTTTGGGGCAGGTGGTTGAACACAGCCTTTTTACCATGTTCAGTACTGCAACATGGTGTTGTGAACCATGCTATCCACACCGCAGACCAATTCAAGAAGTCATCAATGTGGTGCCTTAGAGAAAGCACATGGCTAATTTGCGTACATATATATATATATATATATATATATATATATATATATATATATATATATGTATTTCCCCTCAGAATGCCTCATTAGCATTCAGCACATCCACAGAGCCAGCCCTATATGGTGTTGCATGTCTTTGTGTTAGAGGACTGTGCAGTACAGTGTTGGAGCAAAAAGTTACTGTGATGTTTACACCGAAGTGCACACATTGTGGTACCTTTTTAAATCTCAATGTGGTGTATCCCAGAAGGGTTTAAATTTAGTGCAAACAAATATGATACCATTTCCTTCAGTAAATGCAATATTGCTAAAATTTATTATGTATTATGTTAACGGCATACCATTATCTTCAGAGACAGTGATTAGGGACTTTGGCACCTTGGTCAATAACTCCCTCTCCTTTGATCATCATATGGCTTCCAGACTAAGTATATCATTTAACGTCTCTCACCTAGTTGCTATAAGGCACTTCATTCAACATTAATTAATTTATTGTTTCCTTGTATTCATGCACTGGTTAGACTTATAATAGGGTATAATGCACCCTTTGGTATGTATCCAGTTAAACACACTGATAGGAAACTCTTTGGTTTCTCTAGTCTAACAAAAAGATTCAATGGCCTTAAGAATATTACTTACCAGAAGATGCAGGAATCTTTATCCCTCTACTCCATGTTGCACGGGCTCCTAAGGAAGCAGACCTCTGCCTCACATTCTGTGCACTCAGGGGCCCCATTGTCTTGGACCTTCTTTACCTTCATCTATCCAACAGTTCAGCCAAAAGTTATGCACCAGGTCATAAATAAAACAGAACAGAGGGAAAGATTCATCACATAGTGCCTCCCATTATAATGGTACAAGCACCCCCTACGTATAAAGTTCAGTGACTCCCCCATGATATTTAAATCTAGACTGGAAAACTGCATAAGTACTGTCAAGCACAGCCCTGGTCTCACAGGTCTTGTCCACCTTGAAAGGGATGGCAAGACTTCAGTGGATGTTTACTGGCAAGGCGCGCCTGGCCTCTGGTCACATATCCTTGTAAATCTTGTAATCCAATGCATTAGTAATACAGCAGCTAAAGTACACCTTTGCTTCATTTCAGTCTTTCTTTATTCTCTCTTCCATGTTCTAAGTAAATGTGTATTATCTAGTGTCCCTCAAAATTCTGTTTCTTTGAATTTGATTTGGTGAGCTACAGTAGAATATCAAATGTCTCGTCATAACAATGGCATATATTTACAACAATGTAGTAGCAAACATACACAAGGATGTAAGGAACAGAAGCTGTCTGTTGGTGTCATACATGCATTTTGTTTTATAGACAGCTGAGTTAAGAGCACAAAGCTGTGAAGAAAGGAAGAAAGTGAATGAAGGGGAATGTTCGTGGTTTAGAGGCGAACACCATAAATAAATAGATATGATTATTTCAGAGCTTCATTTTTAATGAATGGTTGTGGCAAAAAGTCTTGGAAAGGAAACAAAATTGAGGTTGTGAGACAAAGAGCAGTTGATTTAATGATGGCACAAAAGCTCCAGGATAATAGACAACCGGGGTTTGTAGAATACAACTCCTATAACAATATAGAAATGGACATGAGCAACCTAGGTGATATAGTTTACCTTGACAGCAACTAGCCCTTTGTTTCAGTACAATGTAGAAGGTTGCTTAACAAATTTCAAGTACTAGGAGTGGCAAATATCTAATAATGTGTCTGAAA
Source organism: Protopterus annectens (assembly GCF_019279795.1). NCBI lineage: Eukaryota > Metazoa > Chordata > Ceratodontiformes > Protopteridae > Protopterus > Protopterus annectens. Next base: position 291,950,570 of record NC_056738.1, on the reverse strand, counting down.
AATAGCTCGAAGGGAAGATGGGGGAGGCAGTGGTAATGGGGACTGTGAATGAGGGTGCCTCTTCAAATTCTGAGGACTGCATTTTAAGTTACACCAAAAGTGAATATGTGCAGGAATGTCAACTAAGTTGCCTTTTCATCCATGTAACCTGGCTCCTTGTATCCCAGCTTAAACAGGCTTTTTGGGTATATACAACAATTACCTTGTTTAATTATTTTAATATTACTTTCTAAATTGGTGTCAGTCACCTAAATCCAAGCCCAAACACTTTTCCTAGATATCTTTCAAAAAAAAAAGAAAAAACTTCTCTTTTGGCTGTTCCCATTAGGGGTCGCCACAGCAGATCATCTGTTTTCATTTCTTCCTGTCCTCTGCATCTTGCTCTGTCACACTAACCGTCTGCATGTCTTCTCTCACCACATCCATAAACCTTATCTTAGGCCTCCCTCTTTTCCTCTTACCTGGCAGCTCCATCTTTAGCATCCTTTTCCCAATACGCCCATCATCCCTCCTCAGCACATGTCCAAACCAATGCAATCTCACCTCTCTGACTTTGTCTCCAAAGCATCCAACCTGAGCTGACCTTCTAATATACTGATTCCTAATCCTGTCCATCCTTGTTACACCTAGTGCAAATCTTAACATCTTTAACTCTGCCACTTCCAGCTCTGACTCCTGCCTTTTTGTCAATGCCACTGTCTCCAACCCATACAACATAGTTGGTCTCACTACCCTCTTGTAGACCTTCGCTTTCACTCTTACTGGTACCCATCTGTCCCAAATCACTCCTGACTCTCTTCTCCACCCATTCCACCCTGCCTGTGCTCTCTTCTTCACCTCTCTTCCACACTCACCATTACTCTGAACTGTTGATCTCAAATACTTAAACTCATCCACCTTAGCCAACTCTACTCCCTGCATCCTCACCATTCCTCTATCCTCCCTCTCATTCACACACACATATTCTGTTTCAGTCCTGCTGACCTTCATTCCTCTCCTCTCTAGAGCATATCTCCACCTCTCCAGGGTCTCCTCAACCTGATCCCTACTCTCACTACAGATCACAATGCCATCTGCAAACATCATAGTCCATGGGGACTCCTGTCTGATCTCATCTGTCAACCTGTCCATCACTTTTGCAAATAAGGGCTCAGAGCTGATCCTTGATGTAATCCCACCTCCACCTTAAACGGATCTGTCACTCCCACTGCAGACTTCACCACTGTCACACCACCTTCATACATATCCTGTACCACTCTTACATACTTCTCTGCCACTCCTGACTTCCTCATACAATACCACAACTCCTCTCTAGGCAAAAAAAAAAACTACTCCCTGAAAAAAAAAAAACTCTCTGGCCAACACCTTTTTTCAAGTAACCTAAGAAGTATTCCTAACAAATTTCCAGATTTACATGCATGGATAGCATAACACAATACAGACACACTAATTATTACTGACACCAGGCTCACACAAGATATGAAGGAAATGAAATCTTACCACCTGCATACAATATAGATAAACATGATCTGTAAAATACACAGAGGAGTAGCCATCATCTAGAAAAATAATTTAAATCTCTCACAACTCTTAAACCCTACCTTCATGCCTTAATGCTGAAATATTTGTATCTATTTTCTCTCTTAAAATTAATACCCACAAGAATCTTTGTTAAATATGTGTCTACATACCCCATGGAAAGATCATAAACATGTCCAAAGAATTTCTTTCTAAGATATCAACTAATATCTCTCGGGAAACTGTAATATTAACAAATATCAATTGCCAAACAGTAACTACTGAAAAATCTCACAAATGCCATAAAAACTTAATTTGGGTTTACTCACTCTTCCAAAAGAACTTCCACTACAGACAGGATTCTTGGAAATAACCCAAATAAAATTACCTATACAAATACTATTGTAAAGACCCTAAGTGACCACCTGACAATTTTTGCAATAAGACAGCACACTCATAAGCAAAATAAACATGCTGTAACCTTGATTGCAATCTCCCCTTCTTTAATAAAGACACTTTCATCTCCAACTTAAAATTAGATAACTGGGAAGTTATAAATACAGTCAGTTGAGATGAAGCTGTAGCACTGTTTAACTCTATATCTCAAAAAAAGCTAAATGAGGCAACACCCATAAGGGCCAAAAAGTCAAGTCAAACCCTACATCCTGACTTTGAAAGGAAACTATAAAAAACAGGGATAAAGTTTGGAGAACATGGATGCAAAATAATTCTGATGCCGACAACCAAAGATACAAACAACTCAGAAGTACCACTAAAACCAAAAACAAGTTTGACAAAAAAAATTACAATCTACAGATCAGAGAAACACATAAAATAGTCTGGTCCATCAATAACCAACTACTACATCCTACCCAAACTACCCAACTAACCCCAGGAGTTTTCATAGCTAATCAATTTAACTCTAAATCTAACTTTGTAAATTCTTTTGCCTCTCTTTACAAACCCAATAGTTAGTACCCTGCCACTGGATCCCCTACCATACTCTCAAGCTCAAACTTTAAACCATCCCAACATCCACTACCCAAAAACTACTTAAAACCCTGAAAACCACCACCCTTGCCCCTGACAGCTTACAGGCTGAATATATTACAGAAGCTGCAGATGCTCTGCTTTGTCTAGTATCCATCTTAATAAAACCATTCCACCAAGGAATACTATGTTCCCACTCTGTGGAAAAAAATATTACTTCCCTTACACAATGGTGGTAGCTCGCATGACCTCCCTCATTATAGGTCCATATTGTCAATCTAAAATAATTGAGAAATGGATTCAAGCTCAAGTTCTTGTCTATATTACTGACAACTCACTACTTTCTCCTACACAGCATGACTTATATTCACATCATAGCACCACTACTACAGTAAAACAAAACAGAAAAAAATAATCTAGCCTCTTCTATATTAATCGATCTGTTCAAAGTCTTAGACATGGTGTCACATCAAACATTACTATTCAATTTGCCTTTTCTATAGCAAAGTGGCAAAACAACAACTTTTCCTTTATTCCAGTAACCATGGGTGTCCCTCAAGGTTCAGTTTTATGTACATGTTTTTCACTATATTCCTCCAATATGCAGCCAATTCAACAATCATCTGCTCTGCCAAGAACATGGATAAAATACAAGAGTACACCCAAGAAGTTGACTCACAGGTCAGGACTTGAATAACAGACACATATTCCCCCTAAACCCCTCAAAATCCAAACTGATCTTACTCATCCAATAGCATTCTCAATTCTCTCCTCAAACACAAAGATAGAAATGTTAACTCATACCACACTGCAAGGGGTAATCATTAATGAAAATCTAAAATTTTGAACAACGAATAAAATAGGCAGAAAACGCATCAAAAATTAAGAGCTATCTACACAGAGAAATATCACCTGACAGACAATGCTAGGATAAGCATCAGCTCGTCTCTTCTTAGCCTTACATTCCTAAGCACATACATAAACTAGACAAATGTGCAAGTCTAAAAACTGTTCTCCAACACTACTGTCCTAGTAGATCAGCATGGTCTACTGACAAGATGTTGCTAACTGTAACCAAACCAAGCAATACTGAAGACTCCTTATACTCCTCTCACACACACACACACACACACACACACACACACACACACACACACACACACACACACACACACACAAAAACATAAACCTACATATACATGCACACACACACACACACACACACACACACACACACACACACACACACACACACACACACACACATACACACACAAACATATGCCTACACACACACACACACACACACACACACACACACACACACACACACACACACACACACACACACACACACACACACACACACACACATACAAACATATACCTACATACACACACACACACACACACACACACACACACACACACACACACACACACACACACACACACAGCATGTGAAGTCCTTCAAACTACAGCTAAAACATTACTTATAGAACCCTTAGCTATGTTCATACACATCTCCAGACTAACCTAATTGTTGCCTATCAATCACCCACTTTCCTAAGTCTCTCTACTTTCTAAAGGGCTCACTCCCTCTCCAGACATAAAGACTACCCTAGAATACCAGTTCTGCTAATTCAGTCTCATATGCATATTATCTAACCTTACACAACATTTTAGTCATAAAGTATTGTAACGGATTGTAACTATCTGTAAATTGTAAGCATCAGTTATACTGTCTTCAGATTTAACACTGTATATATTTTTATATAGTGCACTATTTTTATTTATGTGTCAAACATTTAAAGCAACTGTAACTACTTTATGTCATCTTAAAGTGTACTAGTGTTTACTATACTGATTTGTAGTAGGTACTTTTATTGTAGCCTTATTTTATGTGGAGCTTTTCTCCATAGACATCCACTGAAAAGGGGCAGCAAATCTACCCAGTTGGATATCAGTCCATCCTGGTAAACAAATGCAATAAACAAATAACTTTCTAATAGTTATTTATATTACCACAGCAATCACCCTAAGTGGCAAAAAAAAAAAGAAATTTAGTATAGGGTCAAATGGTCTGACTATAGAGGTTGCTTTCCAAGGACACATGTTTTGATAGTTTTTTTTGAAGTGCTAAAGCAAATGTTCAGAGTTAGAAATTATCCAGAAGATTTCCTGGATAACCCCAGTGCTGAAATAATTAGGAAGGTTCTTCTAGTTTTTGGCCACTTATGAGGTTGCCAGATCAGGTTAGGACACACAGCAGAGAACAAAAGAGTTTTTTTTCAAGAGCAATGATCTTACCACATGGATGGAATTTTAAGGAGGTGAGAGATACTTTGGGAAAAAAATGTAATGGGGTATTCCATAGTTTTGATTTAACTTCAAGTTTTAGTTGATAGCTCCCTTAGAAAACAAGACAGGGTTGGTAATTATATCAACAATAACACCACAACATTTAAATGTGGTGGGTGCCCCCAGTGCAGGTACATTTCCAATGGTCCGAGCACAGTGATTGGAGATTTCCATTCATAGAGATTATTTTTGGGTAGACATAACTGAAACACCAAAGGGATGGTTAATGTTGCCACCTGTTTGACATACCAACCTTTTTATATTGTAAAAATGAATGGCCCGTCAGAAAGAGAGTTTACCAGCATGTACAGGGCATTAAAAAACAGGATGACGATAATTCATTTAGCAAACATGCAAGGGGCTCTGAGGGCTTCATAAGGTTTTTATTCTATGTTTGGAGAAGGTTTATTGAAATGAGAGGGGTGGCAACTGGGAAATCTACTTGGAATACAGGGAATTACTCTGGCAAGTATTATTAGAAGCTAACGAATTTCCAAGGATTAACGAGAAAATAATAGTGCACTAGTTATAGAAATTAAGGGCAGAGATAATATAGACTGTACAACAATGAATTATCATTATTGATGTACACCATCAGGGTTTATTGTACCCTTTATACCTGCTTAGTATTACAAAATGGAATAAGAATTTAATACTTATTCTCTCTGACTAGATGAACTGACATATGAAGTGAATGACTGTCATTATAAAACAATATAGCCAATATAACTCCCTTGTAATGTTCAGTTTTTATGGATGACTCATTTTCATATTTCAGTTCATATGTTCCAGGAATTTATAAAGTGAATGGCTATCATTACAAGGAAATTATACTGATTACATTATTTTATAATGCAGTTTTTATGGATAACTTCAATGTCCTATATAGCATTTTACAAAGTTTTATTGAGTCATATAATGTTGATGTGGGTTTGTGAATTTATTTATTTGGATCTATATTAAAAGCTCGAAGAGGCATTAAATCTAACACGTCTTCAGCGAGATGTAAACACCGACAGCACTAAACCACGAATGTTCAAATTAGTGATTTCTTTCCCTGGGAAAGAAATCTCTAGCACCAAAAACACATACACACAATATCTCCCTACAGTGGGGTAAGGGGCAATGTCATGACTTAAGCCAAGTGATTTTTTTTTTCTCTGGGGAAAAAAATCGCTGACCTGATCCTTCACTATTTTCAGATTTCGGTCTACATGTGCCAGTGAAACGGCATTTGCTGTAATGCCATTTTGCCAATCTACTATAGACCCATTTATTTATGTAAGTTTGGTGAATGAATTTAGAATTAATTGCTTAAATATTGAATTAATTATGTTTCTAATGTAAACTTTGACCTCATGTATAAAGAGGGAAGAGGCTATGATAGGTTTTAGTTCTGAAGAAGTTCCCATGGAGGAAGTGCTTAACTGTCAATAAAGGTTTGGGGAATGGCGAACATGCTTTTTTATTGTATTATTCAAATTAAAATTTTAGTGTGCTGAGCTGTGGTATCCCTGAGACACTTATTTTATGATTTGTGCAGAGTGGCCACCTTGGCATTGGTCATCTTTTGATACGTACAGGTAAACATAACAAAACAGTGAAGAAAATGAGTGAGCATAAAGCATTATTTTGTTTTCTTTAAAAGGTATTTTACGCCCATGAAATAATTCCCTGAAAAATCTTGTCCAACTCAAGAAACACTAAGCTTTTCAAGCAGGGAAAATGTAGCTCTTTTTGTCAATCCCATGTGTATCACAACCCAGACTGAACAGAAATGATAGCTATAGTTTCATAAAGGAATATACCACTTTCTTACAGGTAGGCACGCATGCACACACACACACACACACACACACACACACACACACACACACACACACACACACACACACACACACACACACGCACACACACACACACACACACACACACACTTGATTATGCCCTATATCAATAAATGTCTATCCAAAAAAGTTCAAGTACAGTGTATATTTTTAGCAGTGAATTTTAACATGTGCTCTATTCTTACATCTCTGATGCTGTAATTTATGGATCAGTGTATCCAAAGTACAACCATGGGCATTTGAATGTTTGAATATGTTTCATTGAGATGTGGGGATTAGTATGTCTGGAAGGGGATATTACATTCCATTATTACTATACCATCTCAGTGAACAGCTTATAAAGTAAGCAGTTACATAAAGGCTTCATTAATAGCAATAATAATTAAAAAAATCATCAAATACAGTTACAGATTGTGCTTCCACAACATCAGCATTTTTTAGTTAGTAAATGCATTTAACTTAACATGGTATAAGAGTACTCTCTGAGCATAAGGCAGAGAGACTGATCATAGACAGGGTGCCAGTCAAAAGAATACACATACAGGCACATATGGCATGCACACCTATAGACAGTCTGATTGCCAATTCAGCTATCAGAAAAGGCTCCTGCTCCCCTGTAACCATGAACTACATAATAATCGGAGAAAATACTCAGTGAATTCTAAATTGAATGAATAAACAAATAAATAAAATAACAGTTTAAATTTTACTCCTGCAGAAATTATGCCAGTATCAGAAAACTGATTATTAATTCGGTAATAAAATTTCAAGAGTAGAAAACTGCAGCTGTGTATGACAGACACACAGAATCAGCCACACTACTATGGTATTGAGAAACAGGTCTTCAGCGGGCTCATCTATATCATTAACAAAGTGGTGAGGCAAACGGTGTCTAATGTAGAAACCTGGAGGACATACTGCAGTGATATGTGTTAAGTATAGTGCAAATAAGGGATTTGACGGACTGTAGACCAATGGTGGGGTTAACTGCAATGCTAAGAGTCTTATGTTCACTTCTAGGAAGGATTTTATACCAAAGAGCTCATTGACAGGGTACTGGAGGAGTTTACGGGATCTCATTCATGACAGGTAGGTGAAGTAAACTACAGACCTCAAGGACTGACAGGTAGGAAGAAGTGACCTGTACATTACATGAACTGCTAACTGGAGAAAACCACTGACACTGGTCACTTATTATCCACATATGAAAGAAGGTGACTGATTGCTGGTGAAAAGTAAAGGAGGCAGACAAGTGGCCATGCCCTTTACCAGTGTACTAATATGAAGGCTAGGAGATTCAACAGTTGAAGGGAGTGTGAAAGAAGGCAGGAAGGGTTATTTTTGACATTAGACAAACAGGTTTGTTTAATCACCACTCAAAGGAAATGAGGCACCTGTCTATGAGAGCTGGTAGATAGCAATATCATGAAACCAGCGGTTAGTGTGCAGTCTACCTGTTGTACTGATAGTGTGCAATGTCCACTGTTTGGAGAGGGTAAGAAGGTAAGTTGTATTTAAAAATGTATGCTACTCTGCCTGAAGCAGTTGTGCCCGGAAGATAAACACCTTTACAAACTGCATATCTTCTTCTTCTTCTTTCGGCTTTTCCCAGTTAGGGGGTGCCACAGCAGATCATCTGTCCGCTCATGATTGGCAGAGGAGTTTTACGGTGTCGAGTTGCCAGCCCGGCACCCAACCTTCCACAGAAGGCAGACACATGCACACAATCACACCTAGGGCGACTTTTAGAGTGTTCAATCCACCTACTGCATGCCCTTGGGATGTGGGAGGAAACCGAAGTACCCAGAGGAAACCCACGCGACCACAAGGAGGACATGCAGACTCTGCACAGGAGGCACCTCAGCCGAGAATCGAACCAGAGAACCTCTTGCTGTGAGGTGGCAATGCTTAATGATATTTTGCATGTCCTAATGCAAAAGGAGAAAGCAGGTAAGAAGAAACAGTTCATGAATCTGGATCTCATGTTATTTCTTAAGTCTTGTTTAAATTTGGCATATAAGACTTGTGCAACATAAGCAACACAGGAATACCAGCCTTCTACTGTAAAATGAGAAAACACTGAGCCTGATTTTTTTTTTTTTACTTCAAATTCTAACACTACTATTTGGGAAAGATAAAAGATTGTGATGGACCAAGGGAATCTTTTTTTGCCTTCTGGATATTGAACGTGTGTGCGTCTATGTGTGTTGCAATGACATATCAAGGAAATCTTCTTAATCTACTTGATGATGAAAGGTGTGTCCCTGAGTGTCTGTGCATGTGTGTGCACTGTCTGAGCAATGTGCAAGTCTGTGTGCACGTAAGAATTTGTGTTGCAGTGATGAATCAAGGAATTCTTTTTACCCTATATAATAATGAAAAATATGTATGTGTGGGTGCGTGTCTATAAATGGGCATGTGATTTTTTTTCATACTGCACTACTGCAATTTATAAAAGCATAATTTTTCATTTTTCTTTGTGATCCTCCAATGTTAGAAAGCAAACACGTTTATTAAACATAAGGAAGAGATTATAAAGTTAGGATTGCCTGACAAAATCCTCTGGGGAAAAATGAATACCAAACAATATACTGAAGCCTAACTAACAGGTAAACAAACTGCACAGTGTGAGAGGGTTGGATTAATCATTCCTCCAGTGAGATCACTCTAACAGTGGGCAAAGACAACCACAGCAGGTGTTATCTTATTGTCCCTTGTCATACCTCTGATTATGGATAAATAAAAAGGAGTATGATGGGGGTTGGTGTAATGGCTAAGGTATTACCTCACACTCACAAGGTTTCATTCAGTTTCATTCTCATCTTGGAAAGGCAAATGTGATAGACTTAAAATTGCCCACAAGGGCAGCTAGCCTAGTCTTACCTGTGTGTCTAATCATGCCACATGTGTGTTCTTAACAAGGTACATCAGGACCCAGTTACTCAAATTGTTGTCCTGTCAGGATATTATATTTGCATCCTTATTCCTTTCTGTACACCAGATACAAACACCAACAGCTGAGATTAATTCCTGTACATCAGATGGAAATTTATACAAGCATCATATGCTGAATAATCTGTCATGAAATTTCCAGGCTTTATATTATTTTGCTTATCTCTAACTATAGTATATTATTGTTTACAATGCTGCTGCAGACTTAAAGAAGTGCAAGTTTTGGTGTTTCAATTGCTTGCTAAAATGGAGAGCAAAAGCTGAGGGCACACAAATAACACACAAATAAATACCTACAATAAATAAATTAAAAGGAACTACAATCATTCAGTCACTACAAAGCATGTAAACCATCATCCTAGAGTGAAAATGAAAATCCTTTGTATATATTAGATATGGTATAATGGCATACTAGAGATCTTTTGCACATTAATTAAAGTGAAGCATAAACTATTGATTACTATAATACGTACAGACATTTAAATGTGTAAAATATAAATGGATAATTTTCTTTTAAATATAAGGATATCACAAACAGGTAGCTAAAAACCAAAGGATCAGAAGGAAAATTTAATAACTTGTGTTAGATTTCTAATACTATAAGCCATTTATAAATAAATATGCAATGACAAATACATATACCCTTGTCAAAATGTATGCAAAGTACTATATTTTGAAAGTATTAGCCAGCATAACTCAAATATGTACACAAAGTCTGTATATGTAAGCATAGCCCAAGGATTTATACAAGGTCATTTCATGAATAACTCTCAAATGTAATATTCAGGCCAGCACAGCCTGTCTCCTGGTCCTACACCTTAATGATTAGACCATACTGCCTATTTTCAATCAGTCACTTCAATGCTTCATGATGCAGGTAAGATTTATGAAGGGTTGCAGTAACCATGCTAGTATAAAATAACCGACATGGTCTCTAAATGCAGGTTGCTTTTTAAGGTGAGATGAGTTTCTGCTAATGGAAGTTACCGTATTATAAAATGAGCTGTTATGGCAATGAATGTGCATTAAGCTTTCTGGAAGGCTTCTCGTAGAAAGACAGAAATTGTGTGCAAAACTGTAATTTTCTACCTATTGATATAGCAAATATTTTCAAGTATATTTAAATGGCAGATTTGAACTTGTACAAAAAGTAAATGCATTCAAATATCAGAAATTATTATTATTATTATTATTATTATTATTATTATTATTATTATTATTATTATTATACTGGATTATCAGTTAGCAAACCATATTGCACTACAATTCCAGCTGGTGCTCTTCACTTATTTTTTTAATTACTGTGTATACAACTTAGTTTCATTCATGCAGGCAGCTTAAAGTTTACATATATGTACAAAACCTGACTCTAAGGTTAACAGATAAAGCCCTTACAGTATTCCCTGCAAACGCGTAGGTGTTCTCCTTGGGCTGGCACTAAAATGGGCTTCTACCCAGTCAGACTTTCCCTGTAATCAAATGTCAGTAAATAAAATAAATAAATCTGGACAAAGCTTAAAATAATGGTGGGGGGGGCAAAGGATTCAAAAATAAGGAAAATGTTTAAGTATTGCCCTCATCAACTTAAAAAAAAGTTGCTAGAAAGACAATATTTGTGTTAGCATGCATTTTTTGAAGAATGCGAAGTGTAAAACTCGGATGTATGTTATTATATAGTGAGCTCAGTCCTCAGTGATTTCCTAGAACACCACAAAATAGGAGGAACAGACCAAAAATATGAGGTGAAAATCTGGACAGTTGAGACATATGCTTTACTGCTAACCAGATGACTTATTTTCAACCATTGCATAGAGGCTGGAGGGACCAAGCAGGGGAGGCTAGAAATTAATGCTTAATGCTGGCTTAGCTATCCAAGGGATGATGGTGGATTGGCTTGCTGCTTTAATGCACCTGCATTAGTGTAGATTTATTACCTGCAGCATGCAGCCTAGTTTGCACATGCTGCAAAAGTGGTGTAACACTTGGCATGTGTGGTAGCATTTATATACCTCATGGAAACATTTCACAGTGGAGCATGCAAGCCACTATGGGAGGTGTTCTTAGAGATCACAGGATTTGAGGACCAACCTGCTCTCTTCGACCTGATTTCACCTCTGGTAAGAGGGATTAAAGAAATCACCTCTCATGGAATAAATGACTGGAGGGCCCTCAGCTGGGCATAAAAACCTTGGCAATCACAGTCACAGAATTGATTCCATAAAGAGGGAGGCAAACAGTTGCTTCTACAGCCCACCCCAAGAAAAATACATGCATGCACTAAGTAGATTTCTGTCAATGCAGGAAACGTGCATTGTGGGTACCCCCTCCCTTTCTGCTCTCACATTCCGCAAAATCCCAAGTAGGTACTTCCTTCCATTATTTGTTTTGGTGAGTCTGATCTGCAGTTACTATTCTGATCACCCTTTCACCCCCCCTCTCTCTCCAGTCCTGCAGGATCCTATCCTAATTTTTTTTTTCTTTCCTGTCATCCCTTTTATGTCATGTCATAAGACTCCTATTCCCTCCCATGAACTCATTGTATTATGTCACTTATCCTCTGCATAACACACTTTAATGAAACATTTCTCTCTCCTTTCCCTCTAGGTAACACTTTTTAACTACTTTCTATTTTTTCATTCCCTTTACCCCCTAGGCCCGATCTTACTTTTTGCATGACTTTCTATCTTTGGTGCTGCGTTGTGTTCACACTTGTATGGGCTAGGGAAATTTCTTGTTTTTTCCTGTTGTTTCATGACATGACATTTTATCAAACTTGCTAGCATAAACAACTGATTTTTTGGCTTGACCCCTGGAGATTTCTTCATGGGTAGACTGAACAAGCAGTGCTCACAAAGTTTTCTCAACCTTAATCCACATATTCTCACAAATTCTTTTACCACCCTCTCCATCTACTCAGCCAATTTTCCACAGCATGTCTATCATGTCACCAGTATATGTATACACCATCAACTTTTGAATCATCTTCTACATAATAACCTACTTGCAGACTCCCAACATGGTTTTAAACCTTTCCATAGCACTTCCACTGCTCTTCTCTCCTTTACAGATTCCATCAACAAAAATCGCAATAACAACCTATTCTCCTCTGCTTTATTTCTCGACCTCTCTAAAGCCTTTGATATGGTGAACCATCACCTTCTGCTAGACACTTTGAAATCTCTTTCTCTTGACTCTTTGGCATTGCACTGGTTTAACTCCTATTTGAAAGACAGAAGACAAGCAGTACTTTGGGACAGCCATTTATCCTCTCAGCTCCCAGTCACCATCGGGATCCCCCAAGGATCCATCTTAGGTCCCCTTCTCTTCTCCATTTTTATAAATAACCTGTCTACTTCCCTCCCAACATCCACATGCATTCAGTATGCAGATGATTCAACACTCATCTGTACTGCTGTATCTCCGGCTGAACTTCATTTTTCCACCCAAAAAGTCTTTACAGCAGCAGAAAATTGGTTCCAATATATCTGTCTCCTCCTTAATCCCAAAAAAACAAATTACTACTTTTTTCTCCAACCCTTAAGTCTGCTCCTCTCTCCTTTTCTATTGTCTCTGACAATGGCACTATCATAACACCTGATTGTTCCACTAAACTACTAGGGTTTACAATAGATAATCAACTAAACTTTGATTCCCACATCAACCTAACCATCAAAGCTGTTAATAAAAAGATAGGTGCCCTCTACAGACTTAAACCCTTTCTTTCAGCAATTACCAGGGTGTCTCTAGCCCAAACTCATTTCATCTCTACATTATTGTATGCCTCTCCATCTTTTATCAACCTTTCAAAATCTTACATTCAGAAACTAGCCACATCCTACCATAGCATTGCCAGGTTTGCCACAGGCTCCCGATTTCGTACCCATCATTGTGTTAATCTCAAAAAACTTGGCTGGCTTGAACTTCAAAATCTTATTCTTCTACATCAATTAGTTATCACCCATAAAATTCTCTATTACCCTACTAATACACCCATACTTAACAACCTTGTTGCTCCTTACAGGAATCTTACTTCCCTTCACTCAGCTAACAAACTGCTAGTAGCTACTCTCAAATCACACAATAAATCTGGTGACTCCTTGTTCACAAATGTTGTTGGCTCATACTGGAATAAACTTCCCATTGAACTGACTACTTTAGTCTCATCACAACTTTTTAAGAAACAATTAAAGAACTATTTCAAATCGCACTGGCTTTGCCCTTGCTCAAATCCTGACTGACCCCAGCATCCAACTTCCATTATAGTTCTCTCCTTTGCCTGTTGCTATACATCCATCTTTTCTACTTGTCTCTCATTATTACTACTCCTCCTCTGCAGCTCTCCTGGCATCCACATGGATATTACTATTTCTATGATGTCACTTTCTCATTTACACTAGATATATTACTGCAACCTGTTATCTCACCTTCTATTTAAACCTTGTATTTTGATTCCTACTGTACAAGTCTGGGTCTTAAAACTATTTGCTCTGACACAAAATGTTTATTATATCTGTTAATATTGTAAATATTGTATAGACTCTAGTGTCTGTTTATTTTTTTCATTACAATTCCTGCTACTGTAAAGAGTATGGGATTAGGGATCCTCGTTGTATTTTTTTCTGTTAAATTGCTACTGTTCTGTTAAATTTCTGGTATAGTTTTATAGTTACTTACATTTTAGTCTCTTACTGTGCTGTTTTATTTACTAGTATATAGTGGAGCTTTTCTCCTCGGGCCTCTGCTGGAAATGGACATGTATCCAGCCAGACTAGCCCGCTCAACAAATGTAAAATAAATAAAAATAAATAAATAAATATGCCATCTTTATTTTGACTGCATTTATGCAGAGCACTGGGAGCCTGGTATCATATCTGTGTATAATCATCTCTTAGGCTATTTCCCCTTAGCTACAAAGGATGTGTATAATCACCTCCCTTGTCCATCTCTTCCACTTATTACATTTTCTCATCAGTCATTGGTCCTGTAAACTGCCCATTTCTTTTTCAGTTTTTAGTTTTTAACCAGACATGTCCACTGGACACGTGTTTTGGGGTAAAACTGAATCACTGCTTGAGTAATTCACTTTTTCAGGATCACAGGGTTTATGGGTAGAAACTGATGGAATCAAAGCCAAGACTATAGACTGAAGCTCATTAACAGCTTATAGCCTTTCTTGCTTTTTCACTTCTGCATGCCATGGTATACAAGTCCTGCCCTTTTTTGTCCCTTCATCCTCTCCAGTTTCTTACTTGATTTGTTTTTTTTGTTATTTTTTTTTTTCTTTGTGTTTTTGTATCTTCCTTACCCTCCTCATTCCTTTCCTCCTTTTTTGCACAACTGTTCAAAAATGTATCTGCACCTCAATATTCCTCTGGATTCTCAGCTAGGTGTATGTTTCTTAGGCCTTGCCCTGAGTTATCCCTTCTAGTTTCTACATATGACTTCCATTCTTTTTTTGGGTCTACATTATAATCACAAAAGCTTACTTTCATGAATACAAGTTCATCGACACATAAATGTCGAAGAACTTAAAAGCAAAAATTAAAACAGTGAATGCATTCCTGGAAGCAACAGCGCCATACAGGTAAGGTAAACCTAACGGAACAAACCTAATGTTAAACACTTTTTCTAATGTTTTTGCAGGGAGGCAAGCCCCCCTGCACCCCTCACCCCCCTACTTAAATATACCAACTCCGAGACTGCACTACAGTGGGGAAAAGGATTTATTTCCTCATCTCCACGATCATCCTGCTGGCCAAGAAAAAAATAGTTTGGCAATCTGCAGTTCGCTTTTTTTGTACTTCGCTGTATTAGTTCTTCGACATTTATGTGTCGATGAACTTGTATTCATGATAGTTAGCTTTTGCGATTCTAATATAGACCCCTTTTTCTGACTATGGGGTCCTCACCTCATCTTATCTCTCAGATTCTATCCCATAATCTACACTGGAGCTCTTCTTCATTTTCCATTCCTTACCTCTTTTGACTTCCCTCACCCTTATTTCTCATGAAACTTCCCCATTCTATTTTCTGAAAACAGGCACTTGATTGATTTCATGTCTTCCTTCTTCAACCATTGGATGATGATACATGATGATTCATACCCATTCAAGCTTTTGTACTAATATCCCATTTCTTTTCCATTCCTCTCTTTCTGGTCTTTGCTGTCTTCACTCATTTTGCTTTCCAAGCATGTACGAATCAAATCTTCTGGATTTCTCTGAACTTCTTCTTCTTCCGAGTAGTAAAGTACTTTCTAGAAAACCATTTGTTAATGAATTCACTATCATGTCAGTCATGCTCACACTCCCTAATTGAACACTTACCCTCCCATTTTGATTTGTTTTTGGAGCCATAAGCTTTCTGTTTTCACTTGTAGGTTGTTGTTCATGTCTCCTTCAGAATACTCCTATTCTGGTATTTGGCACAGAGGGTTAAGGCTGTGAACTGTAGTTCCTGTGATACAGGGATTGATTCTCTCTGCCTTTATTTGCCTGCTGGTTGACCTTGAACAAATCACTTAACCAGACAGTGCTTGGGTGAAACTGAGAATTTCAGTTAGGATGTTCAATGGTCCCCTGGACTACAAGTCTAATAACTACCTATGAACCTACCCCATGCATTCAAACTCAGATATTCAGCCCCTTGCTGGACCACCATCCCTTCAGTGGTCTTCTTCCCTTCCATCACAGTCTGCCCTCCCAAGAGTATCACCACTGTCATTTCATGTTAAATTCAAAGTCTTGTTACATCTCAAAAAATATTCAGAATTTCTCACATTCTTAAAATTAATGGAATCTAGATGTAGTGCTATCAGGATATGGTCATCTGCAAAAAAATTAAAAATATGAAAGGTACCGATCAATTCCTGACTTTGTTTTGTAATTGTGTCCTGATAATCCTTTCTGAAACCACTTTTTCAAAAAGCAACAGATTGGGTGACAAAGGGCACCCTAGGATCAAACCATCTCCCCTAAATCTACAGTTAATTCCCTGTTGACCAGGACTTTAACTTGGTTTACCTGTAAATGGCCTTTATCTACCTTTTAAAATCTTGGCATATTCTCATAACGTCAAGGATTCTTAAGTATTTTTTATAGTCAAAGAGTACTACAACCAATTCTTGTATGTTTTGTTTTTGCACCTTATCAATGAAGTTGTATAGTAGCCACCAATTTCCATGGATTGCCCTGCTCTCAAATTCCATCAGTTTTTTTTTCTGTACTACATTTTGGAGAATCCCATCATTTATTTCCATTAGGATTTACCTGAGATTATTGGATTTGTATTTATGGGTATAAAGGGTTCATGGCTTCATTTTTGTTTTTGCTATATTGTTTGAGATTGTACAAGTCTCCTATATAATGGATGAGTGTGTGAAGTCTAAGAGAATGATGTCTGGTTTAATTCATAAGGACTAGCTACTAGTTAGGTAGGAGATATTGGTTGAGAAGGACAGAAGGGGGGGGGGGTTATACTTAGCTAGGATATGGTAACAGCAAGTTGGATGTGGAAGTGTTCCAAGCCATTATCTTGTCTAACTATACTAGAAGTAAAATACTTTCTTAATATGGAAATACTACTGCCTTTACAGACATCATCTAGTGCAGTAGGCCTGTATGTGGGGTAGGTATCAAAATCCTGCACTGATGGAGTGACCTCATTGGTTGTGCACCAGGTCTCTGTGACAACATATATATCAATGTTTTTTAGAGTGTGCACTGCTTGCAGGGAGTGGATTATTTTTGTTAAGGCTGCTAGCATTCAGCAACAATACCTTTATGTTATCCAGATTCTATTTGGTTGTATTGGAGGCTTTAACAGTCTGACATTGCCTAAAAAGGCACTATAGGGCTGGACAAGGATTTAGCCAACATATGACAGCCTTGGAGTGAGGGGGGTCAGAATAGGTGCAGACCATCTTGCCAAAGCAGTTAGGACTGTCTACCATAACCTACCAGGCTGATAGATATACATGTTGTAACTCATCAAAGGACACCAGAAGCTAAATCAGTTATTGAAGTCAATAATCTTTTGTTCAAATTGCAGTATCATTCTTAGTGATGGTATAATGCTGCTTAAGGCTATATTCATAGCTACCTCAGATACATATTCCAAGAGTCCAATCATGTCTCTTCATGTAGTCCAGGGAGGTATGTCCAGTCATCTACACTCATGGGCCCTATGACTATGTCATTTGTGTGCTTGTGGTGCAAAGGCATGAGTGTATGCATGATGTGGCAAATCCTAGAACCTGATAGGCAACTGTTTGTGACCCACTCCTGGTAGAGTCTGATAAATGGTACATCAGTGTGTCATACTATGAAGTGAATGGCACATCGGTGTATCATACTATGAAGTCACCTATAACAACGATATTGCATTTTGTAGAGGATGTTGACTTGGGCTTCTGACTTGAGGCAGTGAGACTTTTGGATCTATGTTTCATAGTGAGTGTTGCCTCAGATTTTCTGTCATGAAGAAGAGTTCTCCGAGTGGCTTACCTTCAGCTGACTGACAAACACAAACGTTGACATCTAAAAGGCAAACCATGTTATCTTGAGAATGAAAAAGCTGTTGTCCTTCTGCTCATACACCAAAAAGCAACCATGGAGCATGCAACCAACCCCCCCCCTCCCCAGAAAAAAAAAAACAGAAAAAACACACAAAAACATTAGCTTTTGCAGAGGGCAACCTCCCCCCTGCACCTCCCACTAATTATATATAATAACTCAGAGACTGCACAAACTCCAGGAAAAAAGAATACTCCCCTACCCAGGGATTGATGATCTCACACACCTGTCTCTCATTTGTATGGTCAACCAAATGTGGTCAATTAAATTATTTCAAGCAAACCAATGGAACCCCTCCTAGTATATGTAGGTCTATGTGTTTGACCTCAGCTGCATGCATTTCATTCCATATGTTGGTGTGGTACTGACAACCTGCTTCTTGTTTATAGTGGCTTTGCATGAGATCTTTGCCTCTAGTAACATTATATAACTGCATCTCACACACACACACAGTTTTAGTAGTAGGTGGTTGTCATTACATATGAGTCAACTGGGGCATTGTCTCATAATGTCCTTTTCAACTAAAGTGGCTACAAAGACAGTTTAAAAGTGCAAGACCACAGCTTACAATATGGATAAAGTGGAAATAGCATCTAAGAGGTTTGAAGTAAATTCACCCGAGTGTTATCTGTCTAAAAGTAAACAGTGTAAGGCTGCACATAAAGAACACTCAACTCTTGATGCAAAGCAGAGGCTCTTTGTGCAACTACAAGAGTTTTGACTCATAGTTGTGGTATTTGGTTTGGAGCGCAGGTGTGGATAGACAAGATCTGACTTCAGCAGCAATATCCAGCATCTGTCTGTTAATCTCTCTAAACATGCCAGAGCAGCTGCTACAGATATGCAATGATGTACCTTTTCTTAACTTTGCAGTTTCTACAGCTAGAACTGGAAAATAGAGTTAACTAAGGTTCCTAAGAGAGAATTTGAAAATGAAAGTGCCTGTGTCTGTTGAATACATTGTTATACACTGCTGAATGGAGCCCAATCCATCACTGTTAAGCCGAGAAGCTAAATCAAAATAATCAAAAAGAAAGAAGCTGTATCTGCAGCCTTAACATCTACTCCTTAGAAACTGCAGTAAATTAACCCTTGCCACTACTGCTCTCAAGAAGTTTTACACATTGACTAGAAATCCAACTTATTTGTACTTTAAAGTAAAAACTAAATGCAAGAGTCTAAAAAGAGTGGAGAGTTGGAGGTAAAGCAGTTTTATGAGCAGTATGGGAATGTAGTCTAATGAATTCTCATGGGAAAAACACTCAGTGTGACAAGATGGAGGATCAATTAAATGCACAAGTGGTCAGGAAACTAATGAATGCATACAAGTACCTTTTACTGATAATAATAAATTGCTACATAAAAGTGGAAAAATGTGCAAAATTAGAAAGAAAAACACTTTCACTAACTGGAACAAATTACTGACAGATTTATAAATGGCCATGTAGCTGTTCAGTGTAATTTTAAATCATACAAACAGTGAAAACAAGTTGTCCAGATTCAATAAAATAAACGGAAAATATTGAAAACTACTACTAAAAAGAATTTAAGTGCAACAAAATGACTTTTTTTTTTTGGTTAACATGAGGAGTTTAAATGTAGATAATGCTAGAAAAATATTCTTTCAACACGTTTAGCTTTTTCTCCAGGATTCTTGGGAAAAAGACAATAGGAGATGGCTGCAACTGCTGCTCAACTGAGAAGCTAAATCAAAAGAGCTAGTAACAAAGTAACTACGTCTCCAGACTGTAGTATCTACCCCTTATAAACAGAAGTAAAGTAACCCCTGACACTGAATAATCACTACTGTTCTCTGCTGATTTACACTATGACTAGTATAACCAACTTTAACTGTAGTTTAAAGTAAAATGTAAATGCAAGAGTTTAAAAAGAGTGGAAAGTTATTGATAAACAGTTTTATTTGCAGTGTTGTGATAGTTTGCAGATATATTTGAAACCACTGTAAAAGTAGTAGGTAATTTGGGGGTTATGGAGTTTAAGATGTTATCACTGGGATACAAATATTCTAGAGAGAAGATGGTGTATGCTTCTGGAGGAAAACATGCTGTGAAAAGAAAAGTGATAATAGAGTGAAAAATGGTATTTCAATTGTTAAGCTTGTAATGATATTTGGATATACAAACAATAGTGAAAATTCCTAGAAGGGAAAGAACACATATTAGTTTGTAGGAATGGTAGGAAATATGAAGACTGGCACTGTTGCCTTACATGAGCAGATTGTGTGTATGGGTTCTTATGACTTTATATATTTATTGGTTAGACAGGGGGCACAGAATAGTGGGTGGGAATATAAAAAAGCAGGTTGACATCTCTTGCTGTGCAGAGCCAGTCAGCCTATGCAGATCTGCAAGTGTGATAGGAAATTATGCATTGGAGCTGGAGAGCAGAAGAGAAATGTTTGTAATTTACAGTAAGAATTAAACACAAGCACTTCAATAAGCACTCATATATTTAACCATATAAAACTCTACAGAATATTTAGCACATCTAGCTTAACAATGGTTTTAATATTTCTATCAGCTACAAACAGTGACAAACAAAGTAGGTCTGTTAATATTTTGATAAGCTATCACTAATGCTCAAAAAGATACAAGAAAACCAGCAGGATGACAATTTTGGTAGTCTCATTCGGCTAAAACTGGAAGACAGTCTAGCCAATCATATTTTACTGACCACTTGTTCTATCACATCTCCATGACAGCAATCATGGTACATATTTGTCCCCGAAATTTTCTTGACTAAGTGAGGTTCTCCTTTGTCATGCTCATCCATAATTTCTCTAACTTCATAAAGTTTTTGATTTGCATTTCACTGTGACAGAATTATTTTAGCTACTAACATCAACACAGACACAGAACATGCTTATTTTGTACTGTTTGCCAGCTTATAATTTTATCATATTGTAAGAGTATCAATACCCTAGTAAGTCCAATATTTCTCCTGTCAATAAATTTTCAAGTTCTTTAACAAATGGGCCTAATTGTTGACATGACCATAAACATGTTCCCTTGAATCAGTCCCTTTCCTCACATCACCAGCAATATGAACTCACAGTCAAGAACGTTTTCTTTAGTCTTTGCAATATACCTATTAAGCCAATTTCAAGAAAAAAATCTAACCCCTGTAGATTTTGTGGCATATCTGAAAAGCTGTCAAATCTTCATCTGTCTCCAGTCCCACTTTTTTTTTACTCAGTGTCTCAAAATCTTGAACATGCAATACTTTTTATGCCCAGATAATTAATCCTTCATTTACTGGAGATTCATATCTAGCTTCTAGTATATATTTATCACTTAATGGGAGAAGCACCCAGTAACACTTCTGACAGCAAAGATAAAGCCTTTCCAATAACTCGGTTTCACTTAAGTCTACAAGGTAAATTAAATTGCAACAGGTACTACCCATGCTTTCCAACTTCTTATTCCAGTGTCTTCTTGCAAACATGGTTATTATTCCTAATAGACTGCAGATGACAGTCTATTAAGACATCATCCTTTCCATGTAAGACATCATCCTTTCCAATGTTACATAAGAACATTACATTCTTATTTATAACATACGTTCTCCTATTATAGTATTTCTGCAAGGAGTACATTTCATAACTTTCAATTTTTTTCAAAAAAATTAATTGCACTAACTTTTTCCACTTCTTATTTAAGCTAACTTTAGCAAGCCGAACAGCTTCATAACATGACTGAGCTTGGGAAAATGTAATCTACCCTCAGTCCTTGCAATAACACTTCATAACAAGAAAAAAAAGCCTTTTCCATCATCTTGCACATCACATTTTAACTGCCTTTGAAAAATGTACTTACGTTCCTTCAGAAAATGCCTAAAAGTTATGCAAAAACAAAATGGAAAAAGAAATGCAAAGCTTTTAACTGCTGAATAAAAACAAATGGAACAAACAAAGAAAGGTAACGTTTGTATCTGCTGAACAAACTCTAAGCCAAGTATGTCCTAGTTGTAAAATTCATTCCTTAACTATTTTTTTCAATTCCTAAGTCCCGTTTATAGAATATTCATGATTTAGCCCTACCTATGTTCTATCATGCTGCACATCATATTTTTTACCATCTTTTAAAAATTACCAACAGTCCTGTGGGAAATGCCTAAAAAACAAACAAAAGGGAAAACAAAGAAACCCAAAGTTTATATCTGCAGAACGCACTCCAAGCATTTCTTTTTGCAATATTCATCCTTTGGCTTTTTAAAATTCATCCTAAGTCCTATTTATAAAATGTTCAAGATTTTACTCTACCTATATTCCCAAATATTTAAGCTACTTTTCCTTCAATAAATAAGAATAATTTAGCTGTGAGGCAAACAGTCTAAAATTCATTGCAATTATTTGTGTCGTTGTCTTATTGATCTTATAATCTCTAAACACACCAAATATATCCAGTAATTGAAACAGAATTTCAATAATTCTCTCTCTGGCTTTGCTATGTATGTACAAATATATCTGCAAAGTCATATTCACTTTCTCCTGCCTAATTAATACCCTTGTAAATGTGAATGCCTTGCCACATGTATAAAGCAAATAAAACAGTGGACAAAGGATAAACGTTTCTTGCTCTCTTGTCAGTCAAAATGACAATGGAGTGTAGTTTCACCATAGTAAAAGCTTTATGATTGACTATAATTAAAAATCCATACATTCTATAGGTAATCCAAACTCTAAAATGGCTAACACTCTCTCACAGGCCATTTCTGCATCTAAACTCAGAAATAGTAATTTAATTTAGATTAACTGCACAATCTTCATCAGTAATTCAGGTTTCAATATGCTGTCAAATGTTTGCTTACCCCCCCACATACAAAGATACATGTCATTTACAGTGGGAGACATGAGACCAATCTTCTTGTAAGTTTTGATATGAGTAATTTGTAATCATAGTTCAGTAAAAATATTGTCCCTAATGTCAAAGTCAGAAGTGCCATGTTAAAGTCTGTGAAATTCATTGTCTAAACAGCAAATTTGCACAACAAAGCACATCACTTTCTGCATTTTGAAAGTTGACTTATTGCACGTATGCTCTGGTTGAAGTTTATTGGGGGGAATCAAGTATCTTCCAATGGCAAGTAGTCAGAGCACCACCTGTTAAACATGAGCAGCTGCTAAATACAAATATGAGCACACAGATCAGATACAGAATATAGTCACAAAATGCAAGTCTACTAAATAAACAGTGATAAAGTCGGATGCCAGAATACTGTCATACTGTGTGTAATGACCTTTACAGATTGGCAGCAGGGCTAATGTGACAAGACGCACAATTCAGTGACCATCTGTATGGGAAAGCTGTTAGTAAAAATGTACAGATTCATGGTGTTAACATGGTAACTGAATACTCACTTGTGTCAAATACAGTTACTTCCTTCTTTCTTACCAGTTATTGTTCACTTACTACTGTTATTCTCACAGGTATGTGTGAAGGATATGAACCTAGGTTGAAAAGGAAGGCATATTTTTCTCACCAAACGAAGTGAAGAAATTTGTACAGCTTTACATTTATCATTCTATGGTGATTCTTTGTCCCCTTTAAAACGTTATGGAGGAATCGGTTATCATCATTTCATCCATGGGCATCATTCTTAAAAAACTCTCAGCATGTACTTAAAAGCTAATCAGAGTACAGTACAGTACTGTCCTTGTTAGCACAGAGTGAATTTACTTCAATCTCAGCTCAGTTAATGTTATTGTGCCATTACTTCAAGAGTTTCAATAATGCTTGTTATGGTTAATTTCCCCCTTGTCCTTTACTATTTTACTTCCTTCAGATTCCACTACCTGCCTTAGCAGGGTCTATATTAAATCATCGAATGCTTAGAAAAGTGAACGATGCTTAGAAATGCTTACAAACTCGAATGCTCAGAACAGCAATTTTTTTTTTTCCAAGGGAAAAAAAAATCGCTGTTCCAAAAAAAAAAAAAAAACACATTTAAAACATAACAAAGTGGTGGGCTTCACCCCCCAACCCCCCTACTTAAATATACCAAATCCAAGATCATACTACAGTGACAAAAATGGCAAAGTAACAGACGCGGCAAAGCGATTTTTTTCCCAGGGGAAAGAATTTGCTTATATGCCGCTTCATCATTTTGCCTTTTCATAATTTCAAGTTTGACCAAGATGCATTCAAAAGAATTTGTTCTTCGGTCATCAAATAGGAACCCATGTTAGCATGGTTTAGTAGATACATTTCCAGAAAAACTCTGTATAATTGGGCTTTCCATATTCTAGTACTTATCAAGGGTAAATGCTGGGTCACATTCTGTTTTGTATTTTCAGAAATAAAATCAGTGCATACAACTTTTATTGTTTAAAACTTTAATTTTATTCAAAATTTCTAGCATCGGCCTTAAGACATTCCAATAAGTCAATCAGTTTAAAACATTCCCAACATTCTTATAGAGAAAGTAATTAGTCAAGTTTCAATTCAATTCCATCTTAAATGTACAGAAATCATTATTCATAAAAAAAAAAAATTATCAACTGATATCAGCATTGAGTTCAGCAGCGTTACTAAAGTAATCCAGTATACATAAACTCCATTCTACTGCCCAGATTCCTTAATCCCCAAACAACCCTGAATCTAGATTACAGTGAAATTGAAAATAGCTCTGCCAGGCTGATCTCCAATGTAACACTAGCAAAAGATCTCTACATTCACTTTGCCAGTGTCACTTCCAGCTGCTAATTGTCCAGGCTGAATTTCATTTTGTACTATACCTCACATACTGACGCTGGCCAATCCACAAAAATAATGGCTGCAATTTGTCCTAAAATGGTAATACTTAAAACCATTCAATATCATAGCTTTTCTACCAAATGTCTGAATACATGGCAGAAGCAGAAATCTAAACAGACTACAATACACTATTCTACATGTCTTACTTGCTTGACTGTCACTACAGTGCTACACACACAGGAATGTTTGTGGACACTAAGCTCCTGAATTCTTAAAAGTAATTATGTCCTAATGAGTAGCTGAAGAAAGGCAAAACATGCTCTTTTGACAAAGAAAGGTGCACATTAATGCAAAATATGCACAACAGTTTCAAGTTCTATAATACAAATGCTGTTTACAGAATGACCTGGCTGAGCAATAGTCCTCTCTCTCAACTAATCATAAATCCCATGCAAATTAAGATGCTACCAAGATACCAATTAAATGATTCCCCTTAGACCTAACTCCTTTCCTCCACCAATCAGAAGGCCATGATGAACCCTAATCTTGCAATAAACACTTCAGAGAACAATACAAATTAAGCCCCACCAGATACACTGTTCAGAAAGTTTCTTTAGATCTGACGAACCTCATTTAATCTTGGCAAAATAATTCATCTTATTCTTATTTGGATGCTTTCTCCTTTGGAATAAACCTTTTTCTTGGATCAAAACGAACAAGCTTGTGACATTTCTGACAAAAAGTAAGGAGTTATTTTGGTACTGTATTTAGATTAAATTAACTTAGCTGCTTGCCTTGTAGTAGTAGTAGGTGGTAGTAGTGTGGATGTGACCACTGGGACCTGCGGTTGACTGCAAAGTACATCTATGGAGTGCTTTTTTAAATTGCTGGTTTCTGTGTGATGCTGAGTGGAATGTGGGGATGTGGCAACTGATATTTTTGTGCCTGAAGTTGGACTACAACTGGAATGTATTGGTGCTGGAGTGGAATTGCAGCGGTTGTAGTTTTGTCACCGTCGGTTGGCTCATGCTGTTGTTTTCTATGTTTATTTTTTTCCTTGTTAATGTGTAATGTTTTGTATTTATATGTAATGTTGCTGGTTAATGTTGAGCTTGGAGGAACGAAATTTCATTCAGCTGCGCACTTGTGGGTGCATGCAGTTGAATAACAATAAAGTGAATCTTGAATCTTGGTATTTATGTATGCATTTGAATAAGGTTTTGTTTTGAGTTATTAACGTTACAAAAATGAACACCTCTCAAGCAGTTATCTTACCATCTTAGCTATATATTTGCCATTTATTCGCACATTTGCCTGTTCATAGCTTATCTAATCCTGTGTTCAGTTATATTAAGTAAAGTTTAACACCGACTCCACCAACGTGTCAAATCAGCTTTGCACTATAGTGTTTTAGCAGAGGGAAAATTTGCGGCCACTTTTTACTTATTTTCATTCAACCTGTGAGCACTGCCTGGTTAAATGATTGTTACACAATATGCAAATGGAGGTTGAGGGAATCAAACTCTGGGCCATATTAAGCAGCTTGTCAGTAGCTCATAACATTAATATATTGTGCTAACTGAAAGATCTTTGCAGAGCACATCTCCTTTATAGCCATAACATGATTAATTCCATAAAATGTTTTTTTTTTTTTTCACATTTTCTGAAGTCATTTAATATTGTCTTGCACAAGGTTTATTTTCCTTCAGTATGTCTGAATGGTGGTAGAATAAGTTGTCATTGACTTTGGGCTTCTCTCTTCATTCTCCTAATTTAGAAATTTGTTGGAAATGTATTTGTTTATTTTTTTCAACGTGAGCCAGTAGTCATATTTTCTATTCTTTTGTTCTGTCTGTGCTATTCTTCTCCTCTATCCTCCCTTCATCTTACCTTATTACTGATCTCAGTATACCATTCTTTATTTCCTTCTCTGATGTCACTTGCTTTTTCTCCCCCCTTATTTTTGCCTCCATCTATTATCCCACTGTCCAGTTTTCCTATTTTCTCCATCTGAACCTATTCATAGGTTCATAGGTTCATACTAGGCTATCTGCCCTAGGGCATTTATAAGCCTAGCCAGAGTGTGTTTGGCTTTCGCCACCCATTTTAAATTAATTTTGCTATGCCCTTTTCAAGGTTAGTATACTGTGCCTCTGTCTAACAGTGACACAGAAGTGATACGATCTCCCATCCACTCATCAAGATTCCTCTTGAAGAGAGTCAATGAGGGACTCTGCCTAACCTGGACTGGGATTTTATTCCAGAGTGAAGGGAGTCTCTGGGTTATGAATCTGTCCCTCCAGCATGTCCTATTTATTTCAGTGCTGAGGTTTAAGTCCCCGATGGGATTTGGATTTTCTGAGGTGCAACATGTCCATTAATTCCGGTTGGACATGGCTTTATCGTCAGGCACAGATCGCCTCTGAGCAGGCGGTATGCCACTGAGTAGAGCTGGAGTTTCTTTAACCGGGCAGCATACAGCATCTGTTTGAGCCCTGATCCTCTTGGTGAGGTACTTTGGGTCTTTCCAGTTGCTGCAGGTGTCTGGTAAGGTACATCCCAAAAGGGGCATTGTACTCAATTATGGGCCTGATGAGGGATGAGTAAAGAGGCACGATGACCTCCCTGATCTAGATGTGAATCCCTTCATGATTAGGTGGGCTATATAAAATGTTTTCTAACCACTTTGGCTGTCAAATGAGAGATTGCTATCAACTTGGGTCCCCAGGTCCCTAATTACTTCTTCTGTACTTAATGGATTACCACCTATTTGGTAATTTGTGGGCACTTTGTTTTGCCAAGGGATGACTATACACTTTTGGTGTTTAGCTTGAGGCCATGGCTCTGGCACCAGTTGTCTGTTTCTATGAGGCCCTTTTGGAGGATGCTTGTGTCGGCTGGAGAGTCTATTACAGTTTGCAGTCATCTGCAAACTTGGTCAGCCACAGTCCTTCCATGTTGGCCTGTACCTCCGAAATATATACCGAACAAGAGAGGTCCCAAGACTGAGCCTTGTGGGATGCCACTTGTAACTGGTTTGGAGTCTGACATGGCTCCAGCAATTCTAACCATGTGGGTTCTGTCCTTGAGCCAGTTTGCAACCCATCTAGTGACATAGGGGTTTATATTTAAGCTGGTGAGCTTATCTATAATGCCGGTATTGTATTGAAGGCTTTTGCGAGGTCCAGGTAGGCTGTGTGGACCACCTTCCCCTTGTCATTGGCCTTGGTGACTGTTTCAAAGAAATCGACCAGGTTTAAGAGGCAGGATCTGCCCTTAACAAAGCCGAACTGGGTAGGATCCAGTGTCTGTAGGTCCCCGATATCTTTATTTATTAGGTCCATGATGATCCTTTCCATAGCTTTGCAGACCAAGCTATTGAGACTTATGGGGCGATAGTTTCCAGGATCCGTTGAGGCACCACCTTTGTGGAGAGGAACCACTGTTGCTGTTTGGGTACATATCCTGTAGTAAGGCTGAGACTGAACAGTAGTTTTAGGTTTGGGTTTAGCTCTTCTTGGAGTTCATGGACACCATCTGGTCCCATTGATGCTGTGTTTCTTGCTTTGGAGATACCTGAGCATCTGAGATGTCAGGGGCAGCACTCTGCTGGGATAGATATTAGCCCTTTGGAGAAGTTTGCGCTGAACCTGTCAGCTAGGATGTTGGCAATGTCTGTGGGTTCGGTGTATTTTTGTCATTTTGGACTAATTCTGAGCATATCTGGGAATTCCCACCCAGGTTCCTAACATAACTAAAGAAAGCCTTGTGATTATCCTTAGTGTCCTGTGCAATTTTTCTCTCAGCTGGCTTTAGATGATAGTTTTTTGCTAATACTGATCAGAGATGCCTTCCCTTTTTGGGATTTTGCTTTATCATGTAGTAGCTCCTCCTTCTATTATTATAGTTTGTTTATGGCTGGGGTCCACTAGACAGGACGTCTGCCTTTGGAGGATTGGGTCTTGGTTTTATTTGGGATTGCATGATCCATGCATTCCTGAAGGTGTTCATAGAATGCATTTATAAAGGATTTTTGGTCTGGGGGGGCTTTGAAGGATTCAACCTCGGTTTTGAGGAGTGTGAAATTTGCTTTTTTCTGGGCATGGGGTGGGGTTGGGATGTGAATATCCAGTGAGATTAGTTTATGGTCTGAACTTACCAGTGAGGGATACACTTCTGGTCTGGAGCATAGAGTCCCCATGTTGGTGATGATCAGGTCCAGTTGTTCCATAGCATTTGAGTTTATAAATTCTAGGAACCTTTGGGCTAGGGTGTTGGAGCTAGAGTAATGCTCCCAGTCTATGGTTGGGTAGTTGAAGTCACCCAATATAATGGTGTTTGGATAGACCTTCATTTTTTTCTGTGTGTCTCAGGAAGGCTGAGTGGGGTTCCTGGGTTTGGGTGGTCTGTAGGCTATGGCTATACTGGAAGGCAGTTTTACCCCCACTGTTGCATGGATAGTCTCTTCTGATGCTTCGTGCTGTGCCACCAACCTGGAGGTGTGGGTATCTATATTGATACTCCCTCCTTTTGTGGTTCGGTCCAAGTTTAAAAGCATGGTATGAGGTATAACCTGGTAGTGCTCCAGGTTTCTACTGCACAGATATCGGCGTCCTCCATGCTAAGGAGAGTTTCGAAAGCGCATATTGAGGTTTTTAGACTTTCTGGGCATGAGTAGCATTACTCTTAGTTTCTTATATCCCCTATGGAGGTGGGTTTGTCTTTTGAGCCTTGCCTAAAAAGGCACTATGGGGTAGCAAGACCAGGGTGACAGGTGCAAGCAGTCCATCCCAGGATGACAGGCATTTGAATGACACCAATACTGAAGCCAATTGTTGAAATTGATAATCTTGTCTTGGCATCATTCTTGGTGAGGGTAAGATGCTACTCAAGATCAGGGTCATACCGACCTGGGCTACATGCTCAGAGAGCTCCTCTATGTGTCTTTCAGGTCATTCACACGAGTGCTTGTGTTATGTTCAGCCTGGTGAGATGATAGAGTCACCTATTACAAGTGTATCATGTGTGTTGGCAGATTTTTTGGCTATATGGTTGCATCTCTCACATGTGTCTTGGACATGCTAGAATAGTATTGGGAATTCCTTTATAATTGAAGGTGGACTTGAAAGAGCTGCTCCCCACTGCCACTGGTGAACAAAGAAGCCTCCCTTAATCCAAGAAAGGAAATGGCAACACAGGAAAGCAAAGCCTGTATTTGATTTTTTTTCAACAAATAGCAGGAAAATGCAGTAAATATGTGACACAGGCTAACAGGCTACAAGCTGGCTTTAAACAGGGGTTAGAAAGGTCACTGGGCTAGACTAGACTATTCTAGTTCAGTAAAGGCGGGGAACAAAATATTTTTTTTTTTTACAAGTAGCAGAATTAGGTACAGAAACACAGTGTGTAGCCTACCAATTAAACTAAGCAAAAACAAACTTTAAAGGTGCAAAAAAAAAAACCTCAGAAATACAGGCAGGAATGCAATAAAACAACTTTACAGAGCTTATTTAGTAAAAGAAACAGAAAAGTCTATATATACAGAAAATAAGCATTTACACTGATTGTGTTCTATTTGCTAAATAACTGCCAAGATAGTGTGTGTGTGTGTGTGTGTGTGTGTGTGTGTGTGTGTGTGTGTGTGTGTGTGTGTGTGTGTGTGTGTGTGTGTGTGTGTGTGTGTGTGTGTGTGTGTGTGTGTGCACACACAGTGTGTATATATATATATATATATATACACACACACACACACCTGTTGGCCTACCTAATATAAAGAACATTCATATTTGTTGCTCATTTTTCATTTCTTTATATTCCCATTTATTAAATGCTTTCTCTTGATTTAAACGTTGGCTGCACCACAACTTGTCTAAGTCAAAACTCATTAATCTTTATTTTTTTAATGTTGGAGAGGGCAGGCTTGGTCCTCTAAATTCTCATGTGGGAGCATTACCCTAAAAACATCCGTAGTTTGTAAAACAAAATGTATGGTCATGCCAACTCATGGAAATGGCTAAAACCATTGAGAAGGAAAAACAAGTTATGATTTAGATCAGTGTTGGGGTACCAAAAATATTATGTAGAAATGATTTTATCATGGGTTCATAGATTAGTGCTAGGCTAAGTGCCCTTGGGGTCATTTTAAGCCTAGTTAATTACCCCATGTGAGAATCAAACCTTGCACCTTGTGTCTGTAAGGTAAACATCTTAACCATTGTGCCACCCCCCCCTCATCATACGTTTACCAAGTATAAATTAATACTGAATTACTTTTGAACTTTCCTTATTTGTTAATAACTTGTTGCTTCAGCAGTTATTAATGTTTATGCATTTATCTTGGTGTTTTTTTTATATATATAATTTGGTACTACATTTTCTATTTTAACCAAAGCTTTTTTACCAACACCTCCAGAAAAAAAACATGTTCTACCAAGACTGGAATTTTCTGCTTATCAAGCTAACCAAATAACTAACTAAGCTTGAATTAGTTAGATGTCGTCCTCTAAAATATGAGAATATTATCCTTTTTAATGTATTTGTGATGTTTAGCTTTGTGGTATTCATTAATGTGTGTGGCTCATCAATATGATCTTTTCAGAGACTGCAGTTGTATGTGTTTATAATGTGTTTGACTTAGCAGCATTTGCTATGACTAGAAATGAAAATAATCCACAGGATAAGTCAAAAAAGTAACACATTATTTCATTAGCAAAACTAACACAGGGCCCGATTCCAAAACTTACACTCAGAATAGGTCTTTTGGAATCTGGGTCCCCTGTACAAGACTAATCACAGATAGGCCTTACAGCAGGGTAAGTGATTTATACTGAGACCAAGGCTTTTGGAATCAGAGCAGACTTACATGGCAAACAACTGTTTTAGCACCTAGCTCACAGTGTAGCTATATTCTTTGCAATTCTAGGTAATGGCCATTCTATGGAGAGAAACATTGTGCAGATAAAAGATTACTGAATAGTGAACAAAATGATTATATTGTAATTCATATGAGCCAAAAGGAAAATGTGGCTTATTCATTTAATTAATTTTGTAACAAGCAGCATTTCTTTTGCAGGTCTTTCATTAATATTCTTCACCTCATCTAAACAATTATAACGCTCCTTTCCATTACATTTGAATTCATATAATGAAAAGATGTCACTCATGAATAGAAATGTTTGCTTCTAAAACAAGCCAAGATCAATGATGATATGAATGTAATACATTCTACTGATTATTATCTGGTACCAAGTAAGACTGGACATTTGGAATAAACAGCACTGGGATATATTATTGACTGATTCCACTGTAGCTTTTAGCTCTGGGATTAGTTCCAAGAAATAGGTTTAAAGAAAAGACAAAATAGAAAGGATAGAACAGTAATCTGTAGGTTTAGTTGTGCTACAGCAAAAGTGTTTTAATTTTTGCAGGAATCTGTAGGAATCAGGGGACAGTAAAAGATGTATAGCTATATTTTTAAAAAAATTACATATGAATATAAATAAACAAGTCTACTTGTGCAAGTTAACTTACCAATTAGTAGATGTTTGAATAGATAACAGTTACAGTGGATGGAATTATAGAGGACTTATACTGCAATGTTTTGGATGTCTGACCAGCCTAGAAAGCTTTGGGCTCCTTCTTCACACACTCTACATCCATCCTTAGCATGAGTGAGTATGCCAGTGTAAGAGGGACTTACAGGCAGAAAAACAGAGATTCTTTGCCCAAAGTGGACACTGAAGCCTAAATCTATTTAATAAGAAGGCCAAAACCAACACAGACTGACATGTCGGGAAGGCAAAAGAAAGGGCACTCAACCATGAACAAGAGCAAGAAGACAAGGGAAAGGTGGAAGAGTGATATTACTGCAATTGTGATCTATCCAAGCATCTGCTGTTACAAAGAGTTATCATATGCAATTGTAGTATGTTTTCCATTACATCATTGTTGCAGTAGCCATAACGATTTGGACAAATGTAGGACAATTGTCATAGTTTAGGATGAAAGTATGGATGAAGAAGTATCAGACTCTAGAAGTCCATGAAGGATTTAATTTCCAAATCCAGGTCTAGCTCTGGAGACTAAATATAGTTTGCAGTGCCTACTAAAGGGGTGCACAGATGACAAAGTAGCCACATCTAGGAAAGACCTACAGTCTTCCCCTTTCCAAAAAGCCTCACAAGTAGCCACAGCTCTGGTATAGTGAACCCTGACTTACTGAGTTAGGCTTTATATGTGGTGAGAGCAACAACATTTCTTGCCCGAGACTATCATCTACTGATGTTTTGTTTTGAAACTGCGTTTTTTTTTGGCCATCAAATAATACAACAACACTTTAGTTAGACATCCAGAAATCTCTAGTTCAGGTAACATTTCAATTGTCTGTAGACATCTATGGTATATTGAATACTTTATATTCTCTTTCTGAGTTCAAGATTTCATGCCCATCAGAAAATGCATGCTAAGGCAAAACCTGTTATTCTAGTAACTACATTTAAAACAGCAATATTTAAAAATTGTCCCTGATTTTGTGCCTTTGTAACCCCATTATTTGTTGACTTTGTTTAGATTTCTAGCTATTACAGACTGAGATGTATGGGTGCAGGCCATCCCTGGCAAAGCAGTTCGGACAGTCTACAATCTCTACTCAGGTTTATATTTGTTGTAACCCCCCACCCACAAGAATGACATCAGAATCTAACCCAATTGCTGAAGTCAGTTATCATTTGACTGCATTGGGCATCATTCTTGGTAATGGTAGAATACTGTTGATATCTGCCTCAGACACATATTCTGAAAGGTCCACCACTTCTTTATTCATATAGTCCAGGGATGAATATCTCAACTCATTTAAAGCCATATGCACTATGGCTGTGTCATGTGTATACTCGTGGTACAGGGTACTGAGTGCTTGTGTGATGTAGTGAATCCTGGTGCCTGATAGGGAGTTAACAGTGACTCTTCCCTCCACACAGCCTGGTGAGTGGTGCATCTATGTGTCCTACTGTGGCGTGACAAAGATATTGGTATATATGGTGGTTTGCCTTATGGGCATTTGGACAGAGTCTGAGGGATATATGTACCTTGGTGGGTGTTGTCTGTGGTATGTTTGTGAGATTAGAGAGGGTATTTATTTCTTTAGTTCCATTTAGAAGGCATCTGAGGTTTTGTTTGGTTACACCTAAGATTTTCAATATATGAAGAGGTATGTGTTTAGTGTGAGGTGTTTTGAAATTGTTTTAAGTGTGTTGTTTTGTGGTGCTGACAACTTTATTATTTACAGCAGCTTCATTTAAGAGCTTTGCCTCCAGTAACAATATTATATAACTCCATCTCTCACACACTGTGGAAAACTGTTAAAGCAGTAAGTGGCTGCCAGTGAATGTGAGACAATTATTATATTGTCTCAGGATGCCCATTTCAATAAAAGTGGCAACAGAAAGGGTTGAAAGGTGCAGATCCATTGTTCCATTTACTTACTGCTGTGGGATAGAGGGAAGTAATGCATAAGAGATTAGGAGGGACTTAACTGTACTGCTGCCTGTCAATAATGAAGAATACAGGTCTAGACACAAAAAACAGCAAGTCACTTTGCACTATAATTGACTATTAAATATGCTCAGAATTTCTGGAGTAGGTGATAAAGAAAGTTATGGCTCTAATTACCTGTGTGTGTAACCATCAGTAGGAATATTTTAGTGCTTTTATTCATTTTATTACAGAACTTCATCAGAAACACAACAAATTCAAACACTCAACTTATATACACACACACTCCCTTTTCAAATTAATTATCCAATTATCCAATCACAAACTTTATTCCAAAATTCTAAAAAAATCCTAAAACTCCAAAAGACTAATTAATAATAAAATACTTTCTTAAATTATTTTATAAACTGCTTTATACAATATTTAGTCCACTATGTTAAACACAATTAAAAAAACATATCTAGGGTAAAGCATTTTTATATTCAAACAATCATAACTTCCCTGTTCTCAGTCACAAAATACTGCTGATTAAAACTTTGTAATTGATACCAGGGGGTGGGTGACATATAATTTAAGCTGCCAAACTCCCTTTTTTTCAAGGAACAATTCCCAATCCCCTACAAAAACATTCTGTGGAACCTTTTCTAAAATAAAAAGGAGGCTGCTGTAACATTCACACCTTCATAAATATACTGCCACTGTGAACAGGATCAATATTTACATTCTTGGCCTCACCTTTATAAAAAGCATTTTTCATCTCAAACATGTTTTTCAAATGTCTTCCTTTCTTGTACACAAATATTGGTTTCTAGAATGGTTTCTGATGATTATGAATTAGTGAGTGAGATTAAGAAGTAGAGGAGGATCTTCTTGGAAAGTGTATTCTGAATCATTAGTAGATAAAGTTATAAGTCAAGTACTTAATGAAAGACAAGGGTGGTCTAAAACTATTTTAAATGGGGGACTTTGTGGAAATGGAAAAGACAATGAAAGTAACAGTGATTTTTGTTTAGCTATGGTTTTAACTTATCATGGAATGAACCCACAATTACAGAATAGTGTTAGTAAGAATTGGGATGGAGTGTTTGGTTGTACTGGTTTGTTGAACAAATCTGGTGACCAGCCAAAATTTGTGTACAAGAAAGGAAGAAATTTGAAAATATGCTTGAGATTAAAAGTGTGGTGTGGGTGTTATGGTAACCTCCTTTCCAAGGGTGTTAAAGGGTAAAAAGCCAAGGAAATTCCAGGCTGCCACAGTGTTCAAGCAACTAACTTTAATAAAGAACTGGTAAGCACTTTCACAGTGTACAATACTGCTTCATCAGACCATAGCAAAAATAACAAAGTAGGCAAACTTTTAAATGCAAGGCAATCCAATCAAATACAGACATTAAAATCACATGACAATTTAAAAAGCATTGCAGCAGTAATTATGTCACCTCAATATGCACCAATGAAAATGCCTTAAACTGCCAGGCCCCTGACTCAATCTTGTAATGGCTGTGCCTTTAAAACAGGTTTTAAAGATATCCTGTCATTTAAACCTGGTTCTACAAATGTTTTTAATAGTAAAATCCATCTTTGTTTAGCACATTCAGTTTTATTCTTTATGTCAATTTCCCTATCACTTTCATTAATAATTTCCAGTATAAAAAACTTAAACATATGTTGTGAATCATAGTTTTTAATGTGTTTCGTTAAAGCATTACTCTCTCTACCTTTAGATATATCATTCAGATGTTCCAAGAAACTACCTTTAAATGCTTGGTTTCCCTTACCTATATAAAATGTGTTACATGATGAACACCCTGCATAATAAACAATATTCTTAGTTCTACAATTAGCAATAAACAAAATCTAAAGCAATCTCAGTAACATTTACATAAGAAATACAAGACACAATATAATTGCAAGCAGAGCATGAACCACATTGAAATGTACCATTAAACTGTGAATGCATTTGTATTTTAGAATTTGAATGTCTGTAACACAATTGTTGTTTTTAAGGAATGATTATTTCTAAAGCTAACTCTAGGTTGAATGTCAATAATCTTCCTGGTATCTGGATCAGCCAACAAGATCGACCAATGTTTGCTGAAAATATCACATATAATACTAACACCATTTGAAAATGTAAGAACAGGTCTGTTCCTAACTATATCAGCTGTTCTCATTACAAAGGATTGACCCTCCTCTGTGCTCCTGGAAATGTAGGGTCTCCCCCTTCCATTTCTAGTTCTTAGCACTTCATCAATACATGAATCTATCACTCTAACACTATAGCCCCTGTTCAAAAACTCAGTTTTTAGTCTAGAAAAAACTGTATGAAGTTCAACATCATCATCATGAAGTCTCATAGCTCTAAAGAATTGCCCTCTCAACACATTCCTGCTGATACATGCAGGATGTGTACTTGATTTATGTAATAAAGTGTTCCTTTTAACTTCTTTTCTATATATCCAAGTACCCAAGAGACTCCATTCTTTCTTGTTAACTTGAAGGGTAAAGTTTAATTGCAACACTGAAGGGGTTGTTTACTTGGCCCAATGTTTAACATGTGATGCATTTTATGTTGGAAAGACAGAGGGCCTTGAGACAGTAGAAATACACTGTATAGGCACAGTATTGATTGCAAAGATTTTAAAACAGTTTCATTATTTATTTTAGAAAGGGTCCCACAGAATGTTTTGGAATGGGATTGGGTAGCGAATAATGTTTGTGAATGGGCAATTGGTTAATTAATATGAAAAGGGTGTGTATATAAGTTGGGATGTTTGAATTTGTTACATTTCTGATGTTCTGTAATAAAATGAATGAAAACACTAAAATATTACTGCTGATGGTTGCTTTGTGACTTCATGACTACAGTCTCCTGGCATGGCTTAGCAGCGTTTTTTTTATTTATTACTGGTATTCATTGTTGATGCTGTCAAAAAAAGTTTTTATTACCTGCATCTGTATAGTACATGGTTAAAATGAATGCAGTAGGAGCAGCACCATGCAAGACCAGATATACATGCACATTCATATATTATATATGTGTGCATGTATGTATGTATGCATGTAATATATGAACACTGAGTACTACCACAAAATGCATAGACAAAATTACCCATCGAGGGTATGGTGAACAATCAAAACAATCTGCAGCATATGCAGATGATCAGAATATACATTTTTAACACTATAAAAGCCTTCAGTTGAAATTAGTTTGCCCATTTTGCTGCTACTATTTTGGCAGAAAATGTATCACTGGAGATAATGAATGTGTGTGTGTGTGTGTGTGTGTGTGTGTGTGTGTGTGTGTGTGTGTGTGTGTGTGTGTGTGTGTGTGTAGGAGGAATATTGTAATTCAGGAGGACTAAAGCAGGTGATAGGCATGTATTTGCTCTGAAAACAGTTTTATTTTACAGAACATAAATGCAAATCTGGTTTTGCCCAAAAGGCAAAATAATATCCGTCATCTAAACAAAACAATGAACAGCACCTTTAAAAACTCAGGTGTTAAATATAAACAAAAGAAATATAAAGTCTCTAGTTTGGGTCCATTTCCAAATGCAACTATTAATGAGGCCATGATCCATTGAAAATTTGCAATTTAGATGTGTAAAAGTCAGGAAGTTAAAATACTATATGTTACTGATATAAAGAAGTGTAGAAGAATGTGTATGTTATTTGTTGTGATACCAATTGTTGGTTTGATGAAAATGAATAGTGCACTACAATAAAGAAGTAAAGAATAATTATATATATTTATGCAAATAGCAGAGATGTGGATACCTGCATGATGGTAGTACCATGCTAATTATAATCACCTTTCAGGGTATGCAGTGCTGGAAGATGGGTAGAAAGGGAATAACTAATATATGTGTAAGTAACCACAGAGAAGAAAAACGGGAGGAAAAGGTATAGACATGTGGCTTTTTCAAAGTTTTAGAAACTGGGTGGTCACTGTGCTAGAACGTTGTTCATTTGCTCTTGAACAGTGGTTGATTCTGTTACTGCAAAAAATTAAATATTCCTGTTTTGTTTGACTAGCATCTTTTGCAGTATCGAACTAGTTAGTTACCTGAATGAGAGAGAAGAAGAAGCGTAATGCTTTGGCAGTGTTTTTCTTTGTTTATAAGCTGAAAAGACTACTTTAACCTGGCATACACACTAGTAGCTACTATATTGGTGTTTCAAAAGGTATAGTGACCAGTTTGAGATAAGTATACAGAAGGTAGGAAACATTTTAGTGCTGAACACAAAATGTCACAGGAAGTGAGCTGAACTCACAGGTGGCTTCCATCGTGTGTCTTTTTCCAAATGGAATTTGAAAGTTGCCATTATTTTTAATGGAAACAAATTAAGTTTTCCTAGATGTATGAAGAGTTTAGTTGTGGATAGGACCTACATTGGGTGGTTAGTCTTAATTTAGCAAAATTATCTTAGAAGCAGCAGTAAATATAGCTAAAGGCAATGATATATTTGCTAAGGACAGAGCACAGTTGTACAAACATTTTCAGGATTTCAGAAAGTGGTAAGTTATTGAGGGACAATCTGAGCTGAAAGGACTCTTGGCTGTGGTAAATACAGACAGAACTCTGCAAAAGTATTGTGTGCTACTGCAAAGTCAATATAAAAATAGAAAAATTACTACAAATACATTTATAGTGGAAAACTACCCAAAAATTGTCTCATACTGGGAAATTTCAATTACTCTTCAGACTTCAGCACCTATACCTCTAAAACTGTGTACACCCATAGATAGTATAAATGTGATAAATAATTCTTTGGAACAGACAGTTTATAAACCAGCTACATCACATAATATTCTTCACCAGGTCCTAATAATATATCCACTAAATACACCAGCACTGTGGTTTCTCCATCTCTATGGTTCTGTCTGACCATAAACTTGTAACCTTTTCTTTCAAAATCTCTAAATCCTCTGCAGTTAAATAGATAAATCTCCTACACTATGATGAGCCATCAAAGTTCACTATTTTGCATTGCCAGAACCTAGGCCAGCACAGCTATTATTTATACCAAGTAATTCTATTCTCACACAGATAAGTGCCTTGATCTGATCATTGATACTGCAGCCTGGCTGTCCTCCATCTAAATACTCCCTGTAACTAGATAAAGAGCACCTTAACTCATACAAAATGTCTAAAATCCCTCATATACAAAGAGTATATTGAGAATATCAACAATGAGCTAAAAGCTACTAGGGAAAGTAAGGCTGATCATAAATTATTTAAATCATTTCCTAAAATCAAAAATAATTGCAATTAGCATCACAATCCAAGAATAATTATAAGCCATTATTTGGTTAATTAAGTAACTGATGTCTAGTACCGTTTTAAATTTATTCAGATATTACCACCTGCTTAGGTACAGTAGGCATGGCAAATATATTAGCATACAAACATAAAGCAAACTTTACCCCTGAGGCAACCACCTTAATTCCACAAATTCTTTAAATGCCTATTCCTCCTATTTTCATCGGCACACATAGCAAAGAGCTCTTAAAAAAAAACTCAAACTATTATATCCAAAACCCCTTGTCAGGCCAGACCCATATCAGCTTGGCTTTGTCAAAGGGAGAGCCAGACTACTCATTTAGTTAGTTTCTTTGAGAAGGTCACGCAAGGTGTACACGATGGTCATTTTTTTTTCAAAGGACTTGCTTTGATCTGGCCAAAGCATTTGATACTACCCCATGCTGGCTTCATGAGTAAACCAAATGCCTTAAAAAGTAGATTATACATGGTGAGCTAGATTGCCAACTGGCTGGAAGATGGAACTGACTCATTAAGTATGAAGGTAACTAGCGTTGTATACCTGGTTTAGTA
The DNA here is from genome assembly GCF_019279795.1 of Protopterus annectens. NCBI lineage: Eukaryota > Metazoa > Chordata > Ceratodontiformes > Protopteridae > Protopterus > Protopterus annectens. The sequence goes on along the minus strand of NC_056738.1, from coordinate 291,910,284 downwards.
CTGGGCCCCTACATTTTTGTGCCCATTTCTCTGATAGCCATACAAGAAATCAAGCCCTTTGGACAACTAAGTTTACAGATGATTGCAAAAGTGGGCATGACAGCAGGAAATGAGCCTTGCAAACAGATGGCATGCAAACAAAAAAAAAAGATATAATTAAATGGAGGGAATGTATTCTCATATTTGGTAAACTATTCTCTCCCTCAATATGCAATTACTCATCATTCATCAGACCCATCATAGAGTACAATGCCCCATTTGGGATGTACTTTACAAGGCACCTGCAACACCTCACCAAGAGGATTACTGGCCACAGACATATGTCCTATGCAGCCCGACTGAAGAAACTCCAGCTGTACTTGGTTGCATACCGCTTACTCAGAGGTGATCTCTGCCTGACATACAAGGCCATGTCCAACCCAGAATTCATGGACATGCTCCACCTAAAAAAAACAAATCCCCAAGAGCCACACGCTGTAGGGATCTAAACCTCACCACAACGACAAATAGGATGTGCTGGAGGAATAGATTTCTGCCCCAGAGACTCCCCCATGCTTTGGAACAGGATTCCAATCTACATTAGGCAGAGCCCCTCTTCAAGAGAAACCTTGACAAATGGATGGGAAACAGAAAATTTACCCCGGGGATCACTGCAGTGGCTCTGCTGGACAGATGCACAGGGAACTAATGGCTCTGTTGGACTGAGGCACAGGGAACTATTCTAAGGGTGCGGCAAAAGCCAACACATTCTGGCTAGACTTATAGATGCCTACAGGCAAATAGCCTAGTATTTACCTATGAACCTATGAACCTAAGTATAGTCAGTACTCCACACTCTAAAATGATAATGTGGTCAGGGATCTTGGAACCTTAGTTGATAATTCCTTTACTTTGACTACCATGTAGCATCTATAGTTAAGACAATCCTTCTATTTAGAACAAGTAATAAATAAAGGCGTATCATTTGGGTCAGAACAAACTACCATCCCTCTTTATGCAGCCCTTCTTAGGCCAGTTATTGAGTACAACAATCCCCATTGGGATTTACCTTTTTAGACATATTAAGCAACTGGAAAGGCTCCAGAGGTTCCTAAACAAGAAGATTATTAAACAGGCTTAAAGTCCCTGGAAAGGTTTGATGCATTATCCATTTACTCCTTCTTATAGGCTCCTGCATAGTGATCCATGACTTGTGTTCCACACCATTATGGATCCAATCCTCCTAGGTTTCCTGTATCTCTCCAAAAAAATATCACTAACACCAGAAGTACTGCCTTAAGTCTTCACCAGTACATAAAAGTAAATATACTGTAGAGACAAATTTATTACCTACTATCACTGCTCCTCTGTTTAACTTACAGGGGAAGTTTATGCCAAAGTGACACCCTAGCATCCTTCAAGTTAAGCATGGATGACTAGATGGGTACCCATAAACTTACTCTGGGGCTAATGTGCTTTACCCTTCTCTAGAAGGTATTGACAAGGCATAAATACTCTTGTGAAAATTGTTTCTTTACTATGATTCTAGTAAAGAAAAATAGAAAGTAGCTTTCATTTACTGGAAATGGAGAAGAAAGGGGAAGAGGTTTACTAACCTTATTTGAAAAATGAAGATGACGGGATAGAGTTTGGAGTTCACCTGCATGTGGAGAGCTGCTAGATCCCCCCTTTGTTGTACTCTCAGTTTTGAGGAGCACATCAAAATGCAATAATATAATAATACAATTCTATTTAAAAGGGTGTGATGCTATACCCAGGTATTGAGTAGGAATATGGAGAGTAAGCACACAGTGAAGATCGGTAAAGGAACTATTTGTAAAGCGTTAGTGCATGTGACAGGGAGATATGTTCAAGTGTTAATGGACGTATTTTCTGTAAGCATATTCTTTGCCCCATATTAACATACATTATTAGCTTAGTACCATGACAGATGTAACAGGCATTGTGAGTTAAGCAAGCTACGAGTGATCTGTTGGATAAAAGTAAGGAAAGTGGTACAGAAAGACATGAAATGGAAAGCAGCAACGGGCCAGTAGTAGGAGGAAAGATAATTAAAGAGAATGCAAGGCGGAAGATCAGAATGACCAAGAATGCACAGAGCATAGGGAAGGGAGTACATACCACCTAATGGTAATGGCAGTGGGCTGCAACTGCTTGGTCAGAACGGTAACATGGTTATGATGAACTGTTAATTGACAGCTTAGATAAATATTTGGCTATCTTTTTGGAACCACTAGGACATGCCTGTTTGGAAATTGTATAAATAATGGTGGTAACTGCTTATTAAAGGTAGACTATGATCATATGGAGACAGGAAAGGAAGGGAAGGGAAAGAGGATAAGTAAACCTAATGTGATACAAGCCACAGACAGTAACAAGGGACTTCCCGCTGGAACCAATTGCATGATGGAATGATGGGCTTGAACAAAAGACCTTGAAGTGGTCCTGGCAGCTTTCAGCAAACGTTGACCATCCAGGTGCAGGGTCAGGTCTTTGGATAATTGGCTACCAGATTGTGTGTGTCTGAGATTGGTCATGCCTGAGAAAACATCTGAGGTAGCAAGAAATATTGTGGGCAAGTACAGTATTTTAACAGATGCTCAGAGAATGAGAGGTGGCCTGGCATGGCTATTACATAATCAGATATTTAGGAAGTTGATGGCAACTGTTAAGAACCTTAGGCATGATTTGTCTCTCCCATATATGTAGTTGGCAGTCAAGACTGAGCAAGGATTTCCACCAACATGGGTAAGATCACAAAGTTCAAAACCAAGACAAACCAATCAGTTCTCTTCTTTTCATGACCCTAAATGAAATTATACTAAAGCTGTTGATCTACTCATGTATGTGCCTCATGTGGATGACTCCTTTTAGGACTCAAACTTTTAAAAGGAGTGCAACTGTAAGGTTTTGACAGTAGTAAAGACTAGCTCTGGATGGCATAAAGGGGATTCATTTTGCGAATGTGAGGGTAGTGGACAAGTATCCTTTTGAGACTGGGGAGGGTGGGATTTCACAGATGTAGTGTCTACAGATTGGAAAATTCTGGGCTCTCTACTGAAATTCTGGGACTTGTAACTGCAAGCCCTGGAATTACAAAAAAGGCCAAAAATACAGGAGAACAGTACATGTTGAAGGTAGATGTTCTTCAAAAAAGCTTTTTTGCAGGATTCAAGCCATCCTCTGCACCTCTGAAATTATATAGCACCTCTAAGATTATCATTTCATAGAATACAACTTAATATATGTAAATCATTCAGTATCACTGTTCTGGGACTTGCACAAGTCTCAGAATATAAAATGGTTTCCATTTTTCACGCATACCTAGATATGTTAACACACCTCTATCCACGGAGGTGAAATCCCAGAATTTGTTTAATGACTTTAAGTATTCCTTGTGCCTCTGTTATTCATCCTTCCTGGGATGATTAAATACATTAAATAAATATGGTCTGAAGTTTGAAGGTGTGTTCATATTACATTCCTAGTTGTCTGATGCCCTTGTGAAAAGTTATATCTGGGTATGCCCCCCAAACAGAGAGGCAGAAAAGTACTTTAGTGGAAAGATTTAGGTGGTGGATACCCTTATGGGCTAATCAGTCCATTGCAGGGATGTCTTTCAAAAAATTGAAGTCACAGAAGGAGAAAGAAGGCACTGTGGTGTAAAACTTGCAACTAAGATGATGGCTGGCACAGTTGCAATCCCCCCCTTTCAAGCTTCCAAGATATTTTCCGTTGGTGTTTATGCCAAAAAAAGCATGAAAGATAGTTTACTGATTCACAACTTGTTTTATCCAACAGGTGGATGATTCAATGACATCACTGATGAGTCCACAAAATGCAACATGCTTCCCCGGATGATATGCCTTAGCTCAACAAAGCAATCCATAACCTGTAGCATGTGAAACTGGACATAAAATCAATTTTTCATCTGTTGCTGGTATGATATCAGGATTTGCACTTGTAAGGCATGTGCTTAGAGGGGAACTATTAGCTTTATTATAAGGTCATGCTTTTAGGCTGTGCTGTGTGTGATATGTTCCATTTTGGGAAATTTAGTGCAATTTCTGGGGGAAATGGAGCTAGGGAAGAAGACCAATATGGTAGTTGGATGAGTTCTTAATGGTGACAGAGGGCAAAAGGAAGATGAAGGAATTATTTCAATGCAGCAATTACATAAGGAACTTGGAATTCTGTTACCAACTGCTTAGGTAATGGCTAAGGAATTGTTTCTAGGGTTTGCAATGAACATTCCTGCTTTGTTTTTTTCATTTACTACAGGGAAAGCAGCAGTGAACCTAGGGTGGGAAAAAGGAGTAGCTTCTCTGGGCATAAGCTGTCAGCAGACATGACAAGCAATGTTTAATAATTACTGATCATATGCAAGTGTAATTTAATGATACATTTAAACTGCTATGGTACTGCACATGTGCCTAGACTGCAATTACCAAGCAGTGGAACTAAGAATTTTTTTGCTCCTCAGGTTTTGGTTTGAGGCTTTAGTGTTATGGCTCAGGGGAATCTGCTGGTGGTACTAAATGACAAAACAGATAATCTGATTATATGTTTAGCATAGGAAAGTACAGGGTGGGTGATGTGTCATTACTACAGCTGTTGAGCATACATCTCAACTGTCCCCGATTTTAACTCAAATTTTAACTTTGTCCCTCTTAAAACTGGTGATTTTTAGAGAAAAGGGGGTGAATTACACTTAATAAATAATGACAGTAATTGGAGTTATGGATTTCTTTGACTTCAGAAACTGTATATTAATTCACATTCTCTTATTCTTTCAATGTGCCGAGTTAATAATACTAATATTTTAAAAGTGTCCCGGACTGTCCATGATTATTTGTGGATTTGTTCCTGATTGGTTAAGAGCTATGCTGCTGAAATTTATATGCATAGCAATAGGAGCCTACATGACATTCCCCATATTTCTGGCAGCACTGATGAAAGACAATGGGCAGAATCATCATAGAGTTAGTCTTCATAGCTGCGTCAAAGATCTTCTAGAAATCTGAGAATTTCTAAAGATTTCTATGACACCTCCTTTTGGCAGGATGACTGAGTAGGCAACAATGACTTAGAAATGTAAACCAATGCAGTAGTTGCAGGGGGTATGGGAGTTTATTTTTAAAGAGAATCAGTTTGCAGCTTCATGGGCTATGGAGTGGAACCAGGGTGGGTACATTGAAGGATATCCATTTTTCTAAACTTAATGCTTATTTGGGTGGTGAGAACTGTAGAACAGAAACAGTGTTTAAAACTCCTAACTGGTTCAAGCTCTAAATAAGATGATTTTAAAATTTGACAGTTTGTTTTCTGCTTGATACTTATTATTAATTTATTTCCCATCAAAAACGAAGCTGTTTTTCTTCTCTGTTACATCAGGTTTTCTGAAAATGTAGGAAGTGAACAAACAAACTGATGAAGTCTTTGTATGATTGGAGACAAAAAGCGCTTAATTAGACTGTTTGGATAATACTACCAGAGTGATTATTTTGAGGTCACGTCTTGGATTTATTTTTCTTGGACTACTTGGTGAGCTACCTGTGAGATTCCACTGCAGTCATTTGGTTTTGTAAAGTTTGTTTGTTCTCTTCTTTCTTGGTTTAAAATGTAAGAAGTGTCATCATAGTACACCTCTACACACTAACATGATGCAGCCTATGCTGTGTCAGTTGTTGTTAAGGCACCCAATATGTTACCAAAAAAGTCAGTGAATGTGGCTTGTGGATCCTTGCATCCTCCATGACAGAACGCATCAAAAAAGCAAGGTCAGAAACAGAACACAGAGAAATATCTCACATGTATTCTATAATGTCAGAGTCTTTGCCTGCTTTACTTACAGAGTTGGTGTGGCAATGTCCAACAGTAAGTGTAATGAGAGCATCTTATCAGACATTGGAAGATAATCAGGGAAATTCTACACACTTCATGCAGGAGGTCAGGCCTTATAGAATGGTTAAATACTGAACAAACTCACATACAAAGTACTTCTCAAAAACATAAATTGCTCTTCCCAATGTATAAGTACAACTTCACCTTGCTCTACTACAATAGACCCTGTAATAAAGAAGATGAAGTGGCACTCAGGCAACCAAAGTTTCTCTGTCATAATCACAATATTAGAACTAGTGACTTCAAAATGAATAACAATAACTGGATATTAGCAAAAAACAAACTACACTCAATTGCACATCTGTACAACATTTGTTCCCCATCATCAGTAACTATCCTCAAATAACTATTTCTAGACATCTTCTCCAAGGAATCCCAAAGAATCCTATTTAGTAACCAGATGCCTGACAGGGTAGCAATGCTGCTGGATGACACCTGAAGTCAAGAGGTTTCTCATAGCCAGGGGCAAAGCTTGGAAGCCCAGGAAATGGCAACAAACAAGCACACAGCTAGCTGCATGAGGCCATAATGGAGATATGAAAACAAGCAACACCAGCAACAAACTCAGATAAAGCTTCATGCCTCAGAAAAAGGCAAGAAGCATTAAACAAAAGATCAAAACAATCTTGGGCAGAATTTACATCACTAATTGGTAACATAATGGACTCTAAACAATCTAACAGTTACCTTAAAACAGGTGCTTAAAACTTTGCAGACTTCCTAGTTGAAATAATCCAGGACATCTCAAAACACTTCTCTGTGCACACACCACCTCAACAAATTAACAATATACCCAATATTCACAACCACAATCATCTCCACCTTTACATACTGGTTGCCTATGTACCCTCCTCCTATTTTTCTAGACAAATTAGGAAGGCTGTGTCCTTAAGCAAGGCATTAAATGTACAACATGATTCTCAAAACGTCACCACTCATTTCAAAGATTGTATGACAAGCACATTGCAGGACCACTTGCCTACATATGCAGGCTCTCCCTGTCTGTCATATTCCTCAAAGCATTTAAGAATACAGTAATGAATCCCTTTCCATAAGAAAACGCATATTACAGATTACAATGATGTTAGACCTATTGCTAGCTTGTGTCCTCTTAAAATATTTCAAAAAGTTATAGACAACTCTTTGACCACATAGACAGATGCACCCTGATGTGGGATGGTCATCATGAAGTTCATAACTCCTCTAGCATAATATCCATCTTACTCACCACCACAAATATTATTTTCAACAAAATGAATGAGTCCCACTTAACAGGGACCCTCTTCTTTGACATGACCAGAGTTTACAAGGACTGTTATTCATGACTTGCTTGCTCCATGAACTAAGCAGATTCCACTGTAATCAGTGTACAGTGCAGTGGTTCAAGACAAATCATCCAAGGCAAACCCCAGATATGCTGTGGTCCCACTTCACAAGCCCACCAGTGTCACTGCTTGACAGAGGCACAGCAAAATAATAGGCATAGTCTTCTTCAAACTAAATATGAACCTATGAACCTATGAACCTATGAATAAAACAGGTCCTTTCAGCGAATGCAAAGAAGCAACTCTCTTTCCAGAGTACTTTAAATATAGGTGTCTCCCAAGGATCAGTATTTGGACTGCTGTTTTTCCTCACTTTTTATAAATGATGACCTTACCTCTGACCTTTCAAACCTTAAAATAATTAAGTCTGCTGAAATTATCCTCCTCTTCAAATCTAGTAAGGACACAAGCACACCTACTGCGGAAATTACAAGATAGTTTCGCTGCTCTTGACTGATGGACACACTCCATCAGACTGTTCAACACACTGCACTTGAGCATTATGATCTCTCGGACTCCACAAAGACTACCCAAAATCATCAATATTAACATTACATTAACATTACAGACCGACATGGTCTTGTCTTACCAGTTGCCTCTTAATAAAAATACCTAGGACTGGCATAGACCCTTCCTTAAACTTCAATAATCACACAGGCATCACCATTAAAAAACATCTATTCAGGAATTTAAACCATGCTACAAAATCACACATTTTCTTTCTCCCCCAGCACACTATGCACCAAGAATAAATCAAAAACTGAATGTGGATTGTCAATAATCATTCTACAGAGAATTATACACATGAAGAATTCAGACAGCTATCAGCAGAATCTGCAAATTCATGTTTCAAGCCTTTCAAAGAACTCACCACTGCCAGCATCTTGAACAATTCAATAAGTTGCCTATCAATGAATGAACAACACTATAACTAGACACCCAAATACTACAGATCTTGAAATTGGGCCAGTGCTAACCCTATGAAAATCAATGCAATTTAGACAGCACAAGTTATTCATCAATATGTCCCAGAAGAAATATCATCCCTTCTAAGACCCAGATTCATGACAACACAAAACACCAGCAAATATTATGAAAGGACCTGTTCTGCACAAGTTCAAAAGTGAATTGAAAAAGGATATGCTCAAAGATTCAGGTTGCAATTGTTTCAAAATACAATGGTTAACAGATGCATCTGCTATAGATGATTGCTACAGCATGTATTTTGTACTGGCTTAATTAAATACTTTTGTGTTTTGTACCCCTCACTATGTAATTATAATTTATATAGCTAGAAGTGTACATGCTGCAAATGTGCTAGAAGATTTCATTGTTAATTAATGTCAATAACCTATATCTTCTTCTGATGATAACTTCTTAGTTGTAAATCTTATATTTAACTGTTCCTGTTCTACATGTTTTACATCTCAATGTTTTAAGCTCCTATTTTTGCCCTTTAGGACCCAGGTTGTGTCTGAAAAGTGTCTGTCAACTAGTCCACCCATTCCGTTATTAAACTGTAAAATTCATTAATAAATAAACAAAAACACAAATTCTCAAAGTTTTTTTTTTAGTTTTATTAATAGTGCATTAGGCAATACATTTTAACATGCCACGTATGTGACATCAGCTTGTGAGCTATTATGTTGTCACTACTCTGTTCCATCAAGAAAAGTGCAGTGACAGTACAGTATTCCACCAAGAAAAATGATTGTGCATACTAACTGCAAAATCTCCACACAGAAACTGCAAAATGACTTAGAAAGCTACAATTGCATTGTTATAGTTACCAGGTGAAGCAATAATATGAGTATGCTGAATATTTTTTGAAAAATATTTACAGCTTCCAAACATACTACAATAAAGTTAGTTTCATGAACATATGACTCATGATTTCAACAGTTATGAAGCCAGATTCCTAGAAGCTTGCTCTCCATTGATCTACTTACTCAGGTGTAAGCCTGCTTTGTACATAGGGCTTGTACACTTCCTGCCAGAGTAGGGCTTTTGGAATCTGGTCCACAGTATTTTGATCATTTTGATTTAAAACTTGCAGTAAACCAACTTCTGTAGAGCAACAATAAATTTGACAGCTGTCAGTTTTACAATCCTGACATATGCATTTATATTACTCAAAAATATTTGAACCCTTTGGTTAAGCAAATATTTTATATTAAAATGCAACATCAAATCAAAGATGCTGCTATAAAAAGAAATGCATATGAAACATATGCATCATGTACATGCCCATTTTATAAGTACATTGAGGCAACTGGGGGAGGTGTTGTGATACATATATTACCACAATTCCAGGGACTGTAAGTCATTTGCCCTTAAAGCTCATCATAGCTCGCAATGCCTTTTAGGCATATAAACAGCTCAAGCTTTACTGCTTGTTATGACATTACACTATTTTGTATTCATATTAGAAAAAAGGCTACCATAATCATGTTGAAAATTATTGAAATTATGAGGAAACATTTCGCTTGCAACATACAGTTTTCCAGGCATGGCATTTCTCAGTATTTGCACATTGGTCTTTCAGCTTAACCATTTAGTCTGGCTACAATAGTGACATCCATATTTTCAGCAATAACAAATTTACATGTGTATTTGTGCCTGTATTTATTTTGTTATATTTTTCTAAATTAGTAAGCTAATCCAGAAAACACTTTCACCTCGTTTCCTTAGCCTTAGGCAAGCACACAAAAAACATTAATACTGCAAAAACAGCCATTAGAAATTATATTTTCTTAAAACAAATAAAGAAATGACTATAGAAAAGCATACAAAAGTTTCTATCAGCAGAAAACCTAATGCAGATGATGAAACCAGCCTAATTTTATAATACCAAATTAAGTCTAGCAATTAACTATACTACACTACAAAACTACAGAAAAAGCCAAACAAATTGTAGACCTTATAAACTTAAAATTGTACTGACCACAAACAGACTGCTAGCTCTTCCCTTCAGGCACAATACAAATTAAATACAATTTTAAGCTATAAGATCTTCAATTTACTTGGCATTTTTGCAGTTCTGTGCCACTGTACCATTAAACACTAGTTTTATATTTATTTTTTTATGCCTAATGCAACAGGTTCAGGATAGATTCTGAAATCCTGAGGCTTTTTGACATCAAAGTTTTTTCTCCAGCTACAAGTTTTTATGTGGGGATGGAAGGATTGCACTTTGTATACCATCTCCTTAATCTGGCTGTCACAGCGTAAATCTAGTTTAGTCTGTCAGCCAAAGTAGTCAAGATATCCAAACAGCTTTGATGATGGCAGCAAAATTCTGAACTGCAAAAATGCAAGGTTCCTTTGTACTACTAATAAAATATAAGGGCAATATGATATTCAGGACTAATTCAGAACAAGGAACAGCACCATTCATTAAAGAGGAAGGTAGGCTACATATTCTCTGCCTGTCTGAACACTTTATATCCAGTCATTAATTAATATAGTTTCAGTATTTATAGAACCAGGACATCTGGATTTGGATGAAAATTCCCATCTTAAGTGATTCCTTCTACAAATACAGAGGTATACAGAAAAGCAAAGTGCTATGCAATGTGTAACCTCATTTTAAAAACAAACCTAAGCTTCTGCATTATTTTTGTGAATCAGTATGCTACAGTTTAAACAACATGTTTTTCTTTAAAGATACAGAAAAATAACTGCTTTGTTTCCAGCTCTGCAATAAAACTAGAGGCAATACACCTTGCTTCAGTAGCCATGCATTCGCCTGCCCATTTGTTTCACTGCTTTATTTAGAAGTGAAAAATATCTGCTCGCTCTTCAGTCAGAAACATTAGCAGAATAATAATGCACTGTTTACTCCTGTGCGATGGCATTTTAAGAGTACAAAGTCTTCAGATGATAGGTAAGGATAACATGGTTAACATTGTTTACAACCAAGATGAGCTTTAAGCTGCAGAGAAGAAAACTGGAATACCTATTCAGTACTGATGAATTGCTTTCAGAAAGGCCAACTGCTAAAAGCAATGTGAGAAAGAAAGAGATTGACAACAAAAAACTGAAGCTAGATTCACTTTACAGAAATGATAAATTGGCCGCATTTTCAACATCTTTGAGTGCTTCTCTACTTGGAATCCTTTCTTTTGGCAGACAAGAACATTTTTCAGGCTGTTTGCATGCTTTACCCCAAAAGAAATATTTACATGCTTGCCAGGCTATGCTTTGCTTCATATATTCAGCTAAGTTAGTGCAGCTGAACTGAAGAGAAAATTATTATATTCATATTCAGTGTACGCATCTAGTAACAGTGTATTGCATCAGCAGGGAGACAAATATCTTAGAATTCATCAAAACTAATTCTCAGATTTTAAGTGATATACAACTACTCCCTCTTCTTCAAAAGTGTTATAATCTAGCTAACTAAGCACATATGAGTGTTTCCATTTTTCTAATGGTGAAAAAAATGAATATATACATTAAAACCATGTGCATCTATTTTGGGAAAAAAATAATGTAAGCTTTCTAAGCATACGTAAGAAACCCTATGAAAAGTTTAACATAAATTTCCTGCTTCACTGTTTTGTATTTAGAGTTAAAGGAGTTGGTATTGGCTCACAACTGTACTGTAAGAAATTACTGTAAATTATGTTTGATGGCATAAACAGCTCAAGTACAGTTCAAGGGTTCTTGCTAAGCTTATAGCCACGGCAGACCATCAAGAAGCTCAGCCTCATCAGCTAGTATAAGTGAGAAATGAGCAGTGCCTCCCATTAAGCAGATTTTCTCCATTTATTCCTAGTTAAAATTTGTGATCACCCATCCATTCATCCTGACAGGTTTTAAAGCTTACTAGAGAAGTACTCTGCTTGACAGACAAGGCAGCCCTTTCCAGAAATGGGTTATATGTTTGCTTAAGTGCTTGTCATGCCATTTGGTCTTGTGATAGTGTACGTTTAAGTATCCAGAACTGGTGTCTGGTTTATAACTAGTTCTATTTAGGTGAAGGAGTTCAAAGAGTTCTGGGTCATGCATAGAACAGAAAGCTAAGCAGAGATGACCCCTCAGGAGTCTATACAACACTAAGTAGAGTGACAAGAACTTTTAGTCTAGCAGCATAAACAATGGGACTGAGACATGAGATGTTTTTGGTGAGGTAACTTTGAGGTCTCTCAAGATGGTTAAGGTGCTTGGAGAGGTACATCCAAAGGGTGCATTCCTTTCAATAATGGCCCTAATGAGGGATGAATAAAGTGGGACTATAACTTCTTTGGACCTTGAGGAGATGCCATACAGGATAATCTGTGAAATGTAGAAAGACTTTCTTACCACCAAAGAAACATGATGGTCAAAGGAGAGTCTGTTAACAGCATATGTACCCAACAGCTTGATGACCATTCAAATTTAAATGGAATATTATCTAAATGGTAAGCAGTAGTGATGCTGGCTGTACCAAATGAATTATGCCATATTCCTTGTTAATAAGGATACGACCATGATTAGTATGCCAAGTATTCATTTGGTCCTACCCTTGCTGGAGAATTGGAGTATTAGAATGCAATCATTATCAAACCTGGTAAGCCAAAGTCCTTTGATACTGGCTTTTACATCACAGAAATATAAATCAAAGAGTAGAAGACCTAGGACAGAGCCTTGTGAGAAACTACTAGTGATATTGTTCTGTCTAGAGCCAATACCCCCACCCTTAATGGTATGAGTTCTGTCAAACAGCCAATTACCAAACCAGCAAACATGTTATTCACTTCTTAACAAATGACCTCTGTGCATGAAAGAGTTAGTGTTACCAGTGTTACCAACAAATTTGCAAAAGGAAACAGCAGAAGATCTGCATGGAGGTTTCATTCTTTGAGCTTTTAATGAGTTGCTTCCTGTAAGACTACCCAAATAAAACCTGGCTCTGCTCCTGCAATACCCCAGTTTGAACTAATCCCTTCCTCCTTATACCACCAGCATGCTTTGACTATGTTCTGAGAGAAGGAATAAGCAAAATTTATTTCTCAGACAAAGATCAAATATACTTTTGCCTAGGCTATATTATCTAGTCCTGTCTTTTCCAAAGAGTGTACTTGCATGTTTAATGTCATCTCAATGAACTGCAACTTGTGAATACTTTAGATGACAATGTTCTTTTTCAGCTTGTTATGGCTGCCCAAATATTTGTACTATGTAAGTATAGGTTCACACTGTATGAACTGAAGCTAAATTGTTACTAAGCTATTGTCATTCTTCTGAATTAGTCTTTGCAACAACTTTAACTGTAGCCATATTATGTCAATGTGGAGATTTTGTCCATGGGCCTCCACTGAAAATGAGATAGTATCCCAGCCAGACTTTCCCTGTAACCAAATGTCACAGCGTGATTCCGTTTCCCTGCTGTGTCACTTTACTGGATAGCGATTTACAGAAACTGGATTAAGGACTACAATGGTATGCTGAACTGCAAACCTAGTAACAACCTATCACCGTATCAGGCAATTCTCTTCGACCTGAAAAGTAGGGTTTTCTACAGGTTGTCATTGTTCTATTGCATTTATTTATATATGTGCTAGATAAATTGGTAGCTGTATTAATCTGTGCACTGTGTTTAAATTCTGATTCATATGCATGTCTTTAGCAACTATGTTCATCATATCTCAACGATTTCAGAGCAGAAAATAAAATACTTTGCTGGTACATATGACATGAAGTCGAAATTGCACATGTAGTATATGCAGTGCTCTTATAACTACCATATTCCAGAGAATGGCAGATTTTCTTTGGTCAAAAGACAGTAGAATGAAATTGAAGCATTTGAGTATAATACATAGGTTAGTACTAACCTAACTGCCCTTGTGAGCCATTTTAAGCTTAGCCAAATATCCCTTGTGAGACTCAAATCCTGCACCTTGCATTTGTAAGGCAAACACCTTAACCATTAGACCACCCACCCTCCCTCCCTGCTTTTCACTGTAGTCAGGGATTGAACCCTGTAATCTGCACACATAAAACCATCTCCCTACCCACTAGGCCAGAGGAGTAGCAGTAGTGGCGGGGCAATGGCTGGCAGTCAATAGGAGGTATAGTTAAGGAAAAATAATCTGCTGAAGGGAGACTTAACCATTAGCCAGCTTTTCATATGACAGAATGCTTAAACATTTACCATATAGATTTATGCAACATCACCATGCCACCTAAGGCTGCTGCCATCAAACATTTGCCAAAAGTACAATGACTGTAGCAAATTAAGGGACAGTAGAGAGTAGGAGGATAGCATTATAATGCTAAGGACGAGTCTCACCTCTTAGTACAAGAATCAGAGACAAATCCCCAGAATCAGGAACAGACATTAAATGACATTGTTTTATATGCTGAAAATTGCTAGAACAAGGATATCAAGTATTAAGCTTTGATATCAGTCACTATTTAGTGACTGCTGTCCCCAACAATTTGCCAGAAAAACACAGATTTTATAAGGAATAGCTAAGGAGTCACAGTGTGCAGTTGCTTCAAGCTGGAAATGTTACGTACACAGATATAGGATATTAGGTCAGCATCATAAGTCAATCAACAAATGACATGGCTGCTGAGAATTGCCTAAAAAAGAGGGGAAAGAAAAATGGAGTTATAGGTTTATATTTTATTATTATTCATGACAGCAAGGAAATCCAGGGTTGGATCCCAGCTAGTTGGTGTGGAGAAATGAAGCCCCAGCTATAACATTCAACACAAGATCGGTAAGTGGTTTGAGCTTTAAAGAGCGGGCGGAGTTATAGAAGATGGGGTGAGTGGTTAACACTGGCTCACTCATGCAGGAGTAGAAATGGCATGTCTTTCTGCATTATGGCATCTACTACAGGCAAAAGTTTGGATTGCATGTAGCATATCGACTGGCAACATGGACTTCGCTGTGGCAAGTGCAATCAGATATAGAAATGTGCATGTTGACAAATGAATGGATTGCTGGCCCTTATATTTATCAGTGTGCACACCAGCTGCAGTAGGATGGGGCTGGGACTAAAGAAAGAAAAATGCTGACTGCTAAAATAATATCCTTGCAATTATCTTTCAGTCTATGAGGGAACAGTCTAATTAATTGGGGTGACGGGGCAATGGCTGGCAGACAATAGGAGGTATAGTTAAGGAAAAATAATCTGCTGAAGGGAGACTTAACCATTAGCCAGCTTTTCATATGACAGAATCATATTTAATAGTAAACATTAAATATAAATAAGCATTATGCAGCAGATAAAAGTTATTACATTATGCTTTTGAGAAACTATGTCAGACACACATTGTCCTAACACCATTAGACAATTACTGTGATTATAATCACCTCATTCAATTGCATACTACTAAGGCAGAAGACATAAAAACTCCCCATTCCACAAGTTATGAAGGGTACCTCACCCTAAAAAAATAAGAATAAAGGAGTGAGTTAAGAAGATGATTGTTACAGCTATGGGGAATTTGATACAATGTCACAATATGGGTTAAGAGCCATATAAGAGGATAATAGAAGTCATATTCCATCCATTAGAGGTATATTATAGCTTGTTAATGAGTTGCATTTTTTTCTCAAACCTATTTAAAATGTGCTGTAGAAGATGGGGGGGGGGGGGTCGTCTTCCAACTCTTCTTTGTCCTACAATGAAATAAGTTCCTTTCCACTGGATCAGCCTTACCATTAATTTCTACTAGTAAAATACTGATGGTTAACAAAACTAGCTCCCATCAACACCTTAAAAAGTATCCATAGTATGTCTCCCCTTAAATACCTAATACTGTAATTAGCTAGTTTTATGAGATGATTACCAAATGTCTGATATCCTAAATCAGTTTAGCAAAGTATTCCTGAACATGTTTCAATTTTGCTTTATCCTTACTACTAAACACACAAAGAAAAAAAACACTCCGTACTCCATAACAGGTTGTATTAGGCTTTTAAACAAATGGAGAAAAATGACTGTGTTTACAGGATACATTAAGCAGAATCACCCTTAGTATTCAAAAACATTTCCTAAAGATACATTTTCACTTAAGTCTAATTTGTCAGAAACAGTAACACAGAGATTACTAAATGATGAACATACTGAGATAATGTTATTTTTTGCAGTGGGCAACCAGTATTATTGAATCCTATATGCATTACTCTGCATTTATTGCTATTCAACACTATCTCACCTTTATTTGCCCATATACATAATTTCTCCATGTGGTCTTGTAACAGCCTTCTGATTAGCTACCAACACTCCCATACAGGCCATCTTGGCATCATCAGGCAGTTTTGAGACTTGTAGGTTTTGATGACATAAATGCATAAAACAGGAATGGACCCTTATCCCCATCCCTGGTTGACAGCATTGGTCAGCATAAACAGATCAAGACTCATTGCTTTTAAGGTTACTACAGATGTAGCCAGTTATTGATCTATTATATAAATTCCAGATTTAGCTTCTAAATGAATATTGCAAGATCTTAAATGTGTGACACAAAGTCAGATGTCCTCACATCAGTGGAAACTGCTGTAAGCAGTACATCTAGTATAGTATTTATCCTAGCTGGATACTGGAAATTATGATGTACATCCTAAAATTAAGTGCTTCCAACATCAAATGTTCTGTATAGACACACAAAGAAAAGTCCTTCTCAGTTCCTGGGGCATTTTAGACACTTGTGTACAGACAAAATTTAGAAATATAAAGATTAGGAAATTTAGCCATAACCTGTTAAATCTCCTCAGAATTTGACTCCTCTAAAATCCACCTACTGTGAAACTTAACCAAACCTTCAGCAGGTTAACTGAGATCATTTCAGATTTAGCACAAATTTATTCCAAAAAGTGACTTAAGATTATGATACCCTGTATACCCTATCAAGATAATAGATAAAGACACATCACTATGTCAAGTTTCAGTGATGGCTGCAATGTTTACTTCATGTGTAAGCAGTGCTGCCTCCAACAAGTTAATGTTATTATTAATATTTCTTGTGTTAAAGAGAAATTATAGAAGTGAAACAATAAAGAGGAGAAAAAGTTAACTGTGAATCTGCATGCCGCTTATTTATAACACATTGCATTGAAGTTTAGAAAATAATTAAGTAACTCCAGTAATCCTGAACTCAATAATTTATTACCTACATGGTTTAAATGTAATCACTTGTATGTAAAATATCTGTACTTATCAACCTTATTTTCCAAACTGTGACTATTAGCAGTCTTAAGCATAATATGCCTTATGAGGTCTACTTCTAAATTTTGAACTTTTAAAAGTTGACTTTGTTATGGTCGAGACCATAAGATCAAAGTTTTGAAACTTTGAAATTTAAATAAAAAATTAAAAACAAAAAACTTTTTTTTTTTTACGTTTTTGCACCCCCACACCCCCTGCTAATTAAATATACCAACTCCAAGATCACACTAAAGTGAGTAAAATGGCAAATATATCATTCTGTGCTATACAGCAATCTCCATTTAAATGGTTTGAAGTTTCAAAACTTCAATCTTATGGTCTGGACCATAAGAAAGTCAACGTTTTTAAAGTTCAAAATTTAGGAGTAAATTCGCCTTATGAGCCTGTTCATGTTACCTACAACATTCTGTAGCTGCCTTCCAAACCTTGGGCAGGTAGGATGTCTACCAATGATATTCTGACTATAAGCATGTTTGTAATTTATTCCACCTCCTTTAATATGATGCCTGTAGGAGTCCTACCTATATCATTGTGGACACCAAGGATGACCAAATTTGAATATTTATTTTTATTTATCAGACTCATTAAACCCTCTTCTATATCCTCCAAGGGAATAGATGTCTACTCTAGTTTTATCCAAAATATGAAAGAAAACTTTCAGCCCTTTTAATACATAATTATCTATTAAAAATACTTTATTCTCCGTCTTGAGTGTCAACTATTGTGGGCATCACAGGGTTTGAAGAAACATCCTTGTCTCTCAGAGAACCCTACATATTTACCCAGTTCTTATTTCATCACTGTTGCTAAGTGACTTGTCCACACATACATCTGTATCTAAAGGACTCACCCCCCATCCCCATACACACAAGCTCTTTTTCTCATCATCCAGTTTGTCTTACTTGATTTTATTACTTCAAACCCTGCTTCTACCTCACATTCATTAGACATGCCACTTTCACCCCATCTCAGTAAATTTAAGCTCCTAGTATTGTTTTACTTAACCTTTGGTGGACATCTTCATGTGGATGGTCTTTAAGAGTAATTGAGAAAGCCAACAGAGAGATAGAGAGATGTTTATATTTAAATTAGCTTCCCTGTCTGCAACTTTACCTCTAAGCATATTACTTAATTTAATATCCCTGTCCTGGTCTATATTTTCAACAATATCATGCTGTCACTCAAATTCTTCTAACAAAGTCTGGGAAGCACTCTCTATCAGTGTTTTATTTTTAGCAGCAGTCGGTGACTGCTATGAGCTTAGCAGTAAAGTCTAGCATCCTTTTTGTAGCACGGTTTTTGTGCATTAACAACATAACAGCAGGTATTTGTATTTATTGCAGGTTACAATATCCGTAAATATTTGATGAGGCTTTTCACCAGACTATTTGCAGGACATTTCAGCAACACCCATTGATCATCTAAACAAAAACACTGTCAAAGTTTTCCATGTTTTAACCCAGATTAAACATCCACCACACAGTAGCAATTGATTTGTCTCTAGCTTCGATGATAAGCTGCATCCATAGAGGAACTCATGTCCCGCATTCATTATGTTCACATGATTCACTCAAACATGCATAAAGCTGCCAAAATCAAAGTTGGAATCAAAAGCTCCAAGCAGGTGATGGAGTCGCACATTAATGCAGTCTTGGGACACTGGGCATTTAGGCTGTTGTTGTTGTGGAAATAATTCAGAAAGAAAATATATTTGTATACATATCATACCAATGTAAACTAAGTCAGTGACATCCAGTTGATGCCCCCGTTGGAAAACAAGTGATCATATGACTGTGTGGTATATAGTGCAAGAGATGTAAGAACCAAAGACAAAATCGGCAGCATGGGGATTTAGGGATGAAAATCAGTATCTGCTGGAGAAAAAGTGATGGGATTGGGAAGTGGTGGGACACTAAAACTTTAGACAAGAATGTGAAAAAGAGTTTCAAGAAAAAAACTGTCACATTTCAAATTCCTGCTGAAGCTTATTTCTTCAGGTGACAAGTTCAGCAAGCTCCATTCTACATTTCGCAGGCTAGCAACTTAGAGAATAGCCAAGCCCCTTACTCACATTTATAAACTTTCACTCACTACTGACATAGTACCCCCACCTCTCAGACATGCCTTTGTAATCCCTCTCCCAAGAAGCACTTCTTCGTTTAACTTTAAGGGCTACCAACCAATTTCAAACATTTACTCTCTTACTAAAATGTCTGAAAAGCTCATGTATAAACAGCTTTTTTAAATAAACAAACAGCTATGCCCTAGTTTGACATACAGGATGGTTTTCAAAATATTTCAGCACTCTCACAGCTTTTATTAATGCTACTGATTCCATTTAGAACAGTATAAATGAGGGACTTATAACTGCTGGTCTATTTACAGATATGATGGGGGCTTTTGAAAATTTTAGTCATGAATTACTACTCAAAATTCATAAGTTAAATTTTAGCAGCAGTACAATACAGTGGTTCAAAAATTACCTTGAGGACAGAACCTTCTGAATTTACAGTAAAAACTCCCTAGGAATACAGTTCTTAGCAGCCTGCTAGTTACCACAGAGAATTAAGGCAACAAGATGTTAAAAACCTACTTCCTGTAGTGTGAGTTTGAGTCCCTCAGCCTTAGCTTGTCTATTGCATGACTGTGAGCAAGTTACTTAACCAGACAGTGGTTTGAGGCAATTGGGAATTTGGGATAGGCACCCTAATGATCTCCTGGACCTGTAAATTTACCTTTAAATTTCCTATGGACCTAATATGGGTGATCTCCAAAGCTCAGTATCATGGCCCTATGTTTTTCACTCTCTGTTAATGATCTCTCCAATGAACTACCAAACCTTAACAGTGTGATATATGCTGAACTGATTTGCCCGTGTCTAATGCATCACTGACTCAAATAAACCCACTAGGTTAAGGAAGCAGATATGCATTTAACAAACCCATACTGGCTTATTTCCACAGCTTGTAGACCACCTATGTCCTTTCTAAATTCCATAATGATGTGTTCCATTGATTTGCAGATGAGGATTTTAGGTCTCCAGATCAGTAGTTGATCCCTTCCTGGTGGGGAGGGATAACTACTACTTTTCTCCACTCCTGTGGCACAAATCCATTGAAGAGGCTGAGGTTAAGCAGGCTTAGTAGAGAGTCTAGCAGACAGTATATAGTGCTGACAAGAAGGTAGTCTGGTGTATTACAAATTCTGTACCTTATTACTTACTGTTTAAGTTCACGATTTAGGATAGCTGGGATTCTGCTTTCAACTTAAAAGTGTAGTACAGTATTTCTTGGTTAGCTTAAGAATAGGAAACAAATTATACAAAGTAATTCCCTCAAAAATAATTCTAAGAATTCATTGAGTTGTAGTTTGCTTTGTTCTTCATTTGGACAAATACTCCATTTTACTTTTAACTAAGGAGACATCCAGCATTTTATTTGTACTTTGGTGCTTTATTAGTCATTTACTATCAGTGCTATCAAATAATGCTGGATAAACTCAATTACTCATAATACAGTTAGATGATGTTGGATGATCAGTGCTATCTTAAAGTTAGAAGGAACAGTTGTAGAACTGTTTAAATTCAACATAACATTCATGTTACTTCTGATTTTAATATAGTAGGTTGAGACCAGTTAAAATAATATTTATCATCCAGCATTAGCTAACTGTATTATGACTAGCTGATTTATTCAGCATTACTTTTATTAAAGATGTTAGACAGTTGTGGGCCTAATACATAACCCTGAGGCACTCCTGCAGATGTAGGTAAGGAGTCAAACAGGTTAGTTTCTCATTTCCTCATTTCATTCTTTGGACCAGCTAGTCAGAGGAACATTTTCTCATGTTGTTTGAATTGAGGTACCATAAGTGGTTAAATAGTAGTTCCTGTGAAATGATATTGAAACTTATGGATAAAACTAGGAAAATATAATTCACAAGCTGTCCTCGAACAAGACTCTGGTATGTCTCCACTTATCTTACACCCTCCCTCTAACATCCTACCGACTGTAATCTTAAGCTGCTCATCCCTCAAACCCCTGAGCCTATAGTACAGCATCCCACAAACAGAAATTAGGTCAATCTCTTTGAACTTCTTCATGCAACACATCTCATAATTTACCCTACCACTAACTAATGCGTCTACCACTACTCTATTAACTACTTAATGTGCTCTTTTCAAGTTATCCCCTCTCCTCTTAAAACCAATTTTTTCTGTGTTTAATGACTATTATATAATTTGCATAAATATTTTTTAAAAATATCCTAATGTAAATAAGTATGGACATTCTCTACCAGCTAATGTACCTCTTGCAACTATATATTTTTATACTTTGTCTTTCAATTGGATTATGCATGTTAACTGCTTTCTGTCTTTAATTGACAGTGATTGAGCTTTTTTCCTGGTTTTCAAATAGCAATAAATAAATAATGTTGTAATTAATTATGCTAGTAAGGCAGATTTTGTGTTATGAGACAGTCTAATGCTATGTTATGCTGGTGACATGTTGTTCATCAAATATGTGATGAACTGTTTATGTACACACTGTTCTAGCACTTTGAGATTATTGATAATATAGATATGGCCCCAGATTCAATAACACTGACTGCACACTGGGTGTACACCATTCTAAATGAACAAGCAACACAGACATAATTGACACCTTCTTCCTCCAAATTTTTAGTTTTCTTACTGATATTCTTGTAGCTGTAAATTATGACAGGGATTCATAAAAGTTACCACAAAGTGTAGACTACATGTAGACTTAGTGTAACCTTTCCGAGTGACTAGAAAGCACATAAAATGTGATAAGAATGTTTTTAAATACACATGAAGTACACTTAGTGCAGGCTTTATTAAATCAGAGTGATTTATCAGAATTTTTATAAACTATGATATTCTATCTACTTCCAGATTGATGGATTCTGCTAGCAAATTGTCAGGAGCTAGTGATGATGGTTTTAGTTTTAGAAAGAGCTTCTTAATTGTGGACACAGAGAAAGGCTTAAATGAGACAGAGGTGGTTTCTTAGCATTTACGTGGCTAGAGACTTATTTAGATTTTGATTAAACGAATGTGGATTAGTTTTACTAAAAAAAAAAAAAAAAAGTTATTGTTAGATTCTATCACTTGAGGAAAGTTGTGGCTGTGTGAATGCAGCAGTGTTTTTTGAATTTGAGAGTGATACCATAGGTCAGAAGAGGAGGGATTTGGCTAGGATTATTTCCCTGATTTTTTTTTTGTTAGCTGATTGAATGCAGTTCAGAATTGCTAAGGGGCCTATTATGTGAGTGGCCTGAGTTAGTACAGTATTTTATTAGATAAGACTACGGTCTTCGTTAAATTTTTTAGCCTGCTATTTAATTTTATTTTTTTTTACTGATTTTATGTTTGCACCTATTTCTCAAAATGTTTTCTCTTTATGGATTTGCTGTTTGGTTAGCTGGGATAACTATGCACTATGATTGGATTTCAGTTGTTTTCTGTGTTGTAAGGATAAGAAATTTAGTATACATAGAAAAGAAAAGATGAATTAAAGAAATAAACTACAGTATTTGATCTGACCACAGTAATGCCAATCCATACATTATTTGATCTGACCACAGTAATGCCAATCCACAAATAACAATAGAACAGCAACAATAACTGTCAAATTTTTAAAAGCACATCTATCCTATGTGGTTTCATATTTGATTGTATGAATCATTAATAAGGGAATAAAATGGAAGTAGATGGACTGATGTCATAATTTTCCATTCACTGTAGATTTCAAAAGCTTAACAAACATTTAAAAAAAATCAAAAGAGAAAGGAAAGAAAAGAAAAGACAGACAAGGCCATGGTATCAAAATCTGATGTTTACAGAAAAGTTTATTTAATCAGCAGTATATTCATGTAGAAAATTTTTGATAAGAGACCATCTTTAATTCTCAACCTAATGAGCAACTTAAGAATAGTAAAAAAAAATATATATATGTGCACACACACACACACACATTTTATATATATATATATATATATATATATATATATATATATAGATATATATATAAATATATATATATATATATATATATATATATATATATATATATATATATATATATATATATATATAGGTCTATTGAGATTTCTGAAATCTCAGTAGACTGACATTTAAAGCACAGAGCTGAAAGGCTCGACATTTCACATGGGTGAAACTTCAGAATGACGACTTTTGAATGCTTGACAATCCAAGTTCGGTGGAACAGGAAATCCGCTCTTGTGGACATTGTAATGCAATCTCAGCATTGGTATCTATAAGTAGCAGGGGGTCTTGGGGTGCAGGAAAATGTGAAGGTTTGTACACAAGGTTTTTTATTTAAAGTGTATTTTATGTATTAATGATAAGGGCTTAGATTGGTTTAGATGGTGGGTGGGGTATGTGTGGGGAAGTAGGTAGTTTTATTTGTAATGTTATGGGTTTTTTTTGTATATGTTGTTTGTGTGTGTTGTTTGCACATTGTAGGGAGGATTGTCGGGCTTTTGTAGTGTTGGGGTTGTGTGTGTGTCGGGAATGTGAGGTGTCGGTTTTGCGTAGTGTCAGTGTTGTGGGCTCAGTGTTTTAAATGCCGGTCAACTGGGATTTCAGTAATCTCAGGTAGACCCATATATAAATATAAATATAAATATATATATATATATATATATATATATATATATATATATATATATACTTTTTTTGTGTTAAATTTATATTTATATATATTTCATCCCATAATTATCTGCTAACAATTCTATTGCTTCTTAATAGTGATTCCATTCAGAGAGTTGGATTTTTTTATTCTGGAAAAGGAGATGCAAATAATCTATCAGACATAAACTACAGAAAACAAAGGCCATATATTATACCTATGTGTCCGTCTCGCAGACAGTCTTACTAGCTACAAGATTGTGTCGATGTGCATACATGTAGCCCTCCAGTTCTCCAGCTATATTTACATAGCATCAACACACAAACTTACACACGCACACACATCTTATATGATTAAATTAAAACTCTGCATAGGTTTATGTAAAATTATAGAGCGTTGTTCAAAAGGATCTAAAATTACTTATCAGTATCTAATAAAAATATAGTTGTTACTGTGCATACTCTACCTCCTGGTGCAGAATAATTTGTCATGCTGTCTATATGTGCATTTCTATCAACTGCCTTTAGCAATTAAATGAATTTACTATAATTCAATGGATCTCAGTTCAATGAATCATGTTCCCTAATGTACTGATTTCCTGTCAAGTACTTCAACGAACAAAATGCCTTACTGCTGGGACTATAGTTGACTTTGCCTATATACTACTCTTCTGCCATCAACCTCCTCAAGCAATACAATATGGAGACGTATGTGAGTTAAAAGAAAAGTTGTTTGTGGTTTCAGAGGTCAGTCTCACACACACACACACACACACATATATGTGTGTGTATATATAAATATATATATATATATATATATACACACACATATATATATATATATATATATATATATATATATATATTTATTTATATTTATACACACATACAAACAAATGCTTTTTTTAAGTTTGGTATTTGCATTCCATTCCAGAATTCAGCTTTTGACAATGTGTGTATTTATCTACAACAGAACCTTTCTGAAGGACTAGTATCATTTAAAATACTCATAGGCTATGTGGAGGGAGTCATACTTTTACTGCACTTATGAAGTCAGCAAATAGCATATGAACAATGAAACAGTAAGGTCACAGGCTTCCTGTAGTCAACATTACACAGGATCATGACAGTCTAGGCAATGCACTGACTGCAATGTGAAGATGGAAAAGAGAAGGAGATAATGTTTTAGTTTTCCTTTTGTTTTACACTATCACATCTTCAAAAGGATCATTTGTAGAACTACATTTGCCTTCTAGCTCTCTTAGAGAAAAGTTTACTAGCAGGAATGTGTTGACATGCCCACACATCACAGGCTGCAAAAGTCCTCCCCTTTATGAAATAAATCTGCTTTTATTATATGATATGCAATTTCAGGAGTGTCACTATTTTATTACTCTGATATCCCAAGGATTTACATATCAATGTAGACCAATCAAGTGACACCTAAATGAGACATTATTAATCCTAATAACATATGAATTCTCATTGCCAGCTCTTTGTGACAATCGAACTGAAGGACCAGCTGAAAATACTAAAATGGTAGCATTAAATAGTGACTTGCACTTTACTGTAACAAAACTTTTTTGTGGAACCAGCTGAGAGGAGATAAGCTGACACCTAGACTAGCAAGTGCAAGTATACCACTGGAAGAAAAAGACCCACTATAAATTAAAACATCTAAATCAATGGGATTACAAAATATCAAAACAGTCAGCTGGCAATCAAATTAAAAATAAACTTCATTTCATGTCAGAGATCAAGAGACCTTCAGGCAGCTTGCAAGATATGCAATTGCATGGGCAATCAGCTGAATATAATTTAAATGTTGTTTCTATTTTGGATACATTTCTATTTGCACTGATAACCCATAGTACAGCTGTTTAACTCCATTGCCTCTATTACATGGATGTCTCCTCATAGCAGACTTTCTCGTTGTACTGCAACAACATATTTCCTTCCTCGTTTATACCGTAATGTAACCACGTTGCCTATTTCTATAGTATATCATTGTATAAGCAAACAGACTTACGTTTACCAGCTGTAGCACTTCATGTGCAGTTTTCTAGCATGCCCTAATAGTAGTGAGAAATGACAAAAGCACATGGTGCAGCTTAGTATTGGTCTTTGACTCTCACCTCATTCTCTTTCTTTACAGCAATGTCAGTGATATTCCACTTTCTATCTCATCACCTAGCGATTAACTTCAACTCACCACAAGCTAAGTAAATATATTTTGGTAGTGTTTGGAGAAATATTTTGGTACATTTGGGCATTACAATTGTAATACAGAAAGAGCAGTTTGCCTTGCTAAATGTAATGCATGCAAAAGTCTTTTTATAGGTAAAATGGATAGAAAAGTTTAACTACAAATTAGATACTACTTGTATGCCATAAAAAAAAAACTAAAGACAATTATAATGTATTATGCAAATATAAAGAAATGTGTAGGAATTATTTAATATTCGTATGTTTCATTCTGGATCAAAAAGATATAGATGAAATAAAAGACTTATGAGACCTGAGTTAGAAAAATTAGAAATGAGACTGCAGATTAGATTAGAATTATACGTTCCCACAGGATAAAATAACTAGCTAGCATTAAGGCAGAATTAAAAAAAAAAAAAAACCTAGAAGCTTGAGAATTTCTGTTTTTATAATAGAAAGAGTTTTGTATGTATTTGTATTATGATGATAAAAGAAAATGTATATTAAATAGGAAGGATATAATAGTTATGTGACAATGTAAGCATTTAAAACACCAGTGAAGTGTGCATAAATTTATTTTGATTAAATCTATTTAATTAGAATAGACGAGAGCATTTACTTGTGCTATTTTAATAGTGTTTTTCCATTTTAGTAGCCTAAGACTTGTTATTTTGTCGGTGTATATTTAGAATGTCTTGTTGGCATTGTGTAAAATTGTTTTGAATATCTCTGCCTATGTATATATATTATATATATGGTTCTACATCTAAATTTCAAAGTTTGAAAACGTCATTTTTTTTATGGTCGCGACCATAAAGTCAAAGTTTTCAAACTTCAAAATGTAAATAGAAAAAAATCTTTTTTTGTTTTTACACTCTCCACACTCCCCCTGCTAATTAAATATACCAGTTCAAAGGTCACACTACAGTGAGGAAAATGGTAACTATACCATTCCATGCTGTATGGTGATCTCCATTTAAATGGTTCGGCTCATAGTGCCCATCACTACACATTATTTCTAACTACTTAAAGCATACCATGCTTTGTCAGTCCATGGTATGAAAACAAATTCCTGGAAAATAACTGTCAGCTTTGATAGTTCTGAGTCCCTATACAATTTTGTGTCATTGTTTTGCCAACTATATTTTTGAAAAATCAATTTGTCTTACATAACAAATGTAGCACATTTTTTTACCCATTGCTGCAAATTGGAGTTTAAAACAAAAAAGTAAACAATGTAAAAGAGTTAAAAACCAAGGCAAAAAAATGCTGTAAAGAAGACCACAATTTCAAATAGCATTGCTTTGTTTACTTAGCACTTCTGTCTCAAAATATATGAAGACTTCTTCAGAATACAACACAGTCAAAACAAGAGTGATATAAATAGCCAAGCTAAAATCACAAGATGAGATTGACTTCATATTGACTCCATTGTTATAGCACTGGCAAAACATCAAACAAGTTGGTCCTGTATGTAGTGCAGAGTGCACACTCCCTGAATTATATGTCAATGATCTAAGTTGCACATCATCAGTAAAGCCACAGAAGTAAAAGGAAAATATAGCTCTCATTTGGGACTTGAACCAGAGATCTCCTGCATACTATGCTGCTGACAATGTATTGACAAACAAGTTCCTCTGCACAGATAGGTGTTGAGTTTTCCCTCATCTGTCCAGAGGCTTGTTTGACTGTGCTGGAGATCTTGGTTCAAGTCCTAAATGAGAGCTGCATTATCATTTCACTTCTGTGATTCAGTTAGTGCGTAAGCAAATGACACTGTCTGTATGCGAGTGTGCATGTTTTTTAACTGAACCTCAGGGAAATGGATGAAATCAGACATACCGAAACAATACCTCATCCATATGATAACACTGGATCCTAATGAGTCACTGAATTCAAAGTAATCAACCTATCAAAATCAAACAGATGTTGAGCAGTGGAGCTCAGACAGATCAAGAAGCTTAAACATATTGTGATGAAGCAGTCATTTTTAAAAGGCTGATTGCATAAATAAACATACTTATTATTTAGTGAGAAGCCTTAATTTAAAAACAATTGAACAGATATAGATTAGTTCAAACCATATGGCTGAGGGGCATTAAGATAAAATTATCAAAGCATTTTTTTCTCAAAAAAAATTGTCATAATTATTAGCAATACTATTCAAAAACTTTAAAAATGAGGATAACAATAAGGAATGCCTACCTAAAGCATTCAGAAATAATCTTTAATGGAATAAGTACACCCATATATTCTCTATGGCAGTTGCATGATATCTTAATTAGAAAAACATGCTTTGGTGATGGAACGGGGCCTAATAATACTGTAAAAACTACAGGTACAATGTTGTTTTACCACCATTAAGAACTTGGACTGTGAATAAAATCTGTGAGAAACTACCTTTTGCTCTAAAACTCCTGATAATAATACAGGTGCTGTCATTTTTGGTAAAATATCTTCAATAATTTAAGTTAGGTACTACATGATTATTGGCAAGGACAGCATTGTACCTTACTCCTGTACTGGCCTATTTCATCTGGAGACATGGTTTCCTTTTTTTTTTTAAATACTACATTGACTTAACTAGTGACACCCATATAAAAGTCCTTATCATGTATGTGCATTAAGACAACAACATTTTGCCCACTCTTCTTGTGAGAACTAAATTTAAGTGGACAGTATCCTTCCTGTCTTGAGATGAAAAATACAGATAAAGGATTTTTCTGTTTTTTCAGTACTATATCATTTACCTTGAACATAATAGTAAACGCATACACCATTTTTTTGTAAAATGTTAAGAATTAATACAGAAATGCAAGTATATAGCTTAAACTAATTTTTCAAACTAAATCTGACATCTACATGTTCATATTTCTAAAAGCTATTTGCTTAAACTGTCAAGCTTAATTTTCAGTCAGCCTAGCAGTGCATTGAGCTATGCAGTGTCCTTAATGTAACACATTATACTTTAATTATTGCTTATTTATATTTTGACTGAAATACATCTCGTGCCTCCTGAGTTCAAGTAATGGAAAACTAAATATTTCTCCACTAAAAATATAAATGTTTGTATTTCCCAGTTTTAATATTAATATTTTTCACCCTAATGGATCTATTTTGTTAGTCATATAAATGAATAATTTCTGAAACAGTCATACTAATTTTAAAATGTCTTACAGTT
The DNA here is from genome assembly GCF_019279795.1 of Protopterus annectens. Lineage (NCBI taxonomy): Eukaryota > Metazoa > Chordata > Ceratodontiformes > Protopteridae > Protopterus > Protopterus annectens. The sequence goes on along the minus strand of NC_056738.1, from coordinate 291,880,827 downwards.
TTCAAGTAATTTAACATGGTAACAGAGAAAATGTATTTTATATGCTGGGCTGCTTAACACCTTCTTTTAAAACTCTCAAATGAAGATCTATTGACTTTCGTTGGTACAACCCCTTTCCCATGTGCAAAAATTGGAGAAATGGGGGTTATGGATAGATTAATGAATAAATTATATAACCACAAAACTGTGCCCAAAAATGTTTCTATACATTCACCTAAACTCAGCAGAAAAGTTGTAGCAAATGGCTTACCTGTGCACACACAGACACATGCACAGTGATCATTATCCATCCTAACGACCTAATACTGTATACATGAATTCTTGTGTATTTGCTTGTTATTTGCTTGTTATTATCCTTTTCTTTTTGCATCTTGCAGAATTATCTTTAATTTTAAGTGTGCAGCTTCATTAGTCTTTCAGGGGCCCTCCACATATTTGGGAATTTTTAAGTCTTCATTTTGAAAAACTGATCACATAAATGGCATAGCAGACTGTTTTTCCCCCAAGTTACCAGTAAAATGGCTACATCGCATTTTGCAATACAATCCTGGGAAATATTTAAATTACGAATGCAATTTCAGACCTCAGGGCATTCAAGTATGCTCTGATGATGCATTTTTACATGGAATAGTGCGGAATATTCTCCTGCCATCTTAAAACCATAAGATTCATTAAGTGGTCACTTAGTGGTTATAGAGAATCTTACAATTACTAAAGGATTGTGTAGCATTTGAGAGAAAACTATTGCAAAGACTGATCTGCAAAGAAAACTACATTCCTAATATATACACTAATGTGTGCCCTTCTGTAGGACCCACTAATTCTGAACCTCCCAGTCCATTTTTAATATTTTATGCAAAGCTGGAGCTTTTGCAATAATAAAAAAAGACTAGACATTGACAAATTCTTATCAATTAACTGCATGTATATCTTAAACAGCCTTACAGGAAGCATACCTTAAATCAATCTTACTTTAAGTATGTTTTCTTTGTAATAAGAAAACAAAATGTCTAATTGCCTTAATGTGACCCCCGCAATAAAGCTTTCTACATTTTATTTAACTAATTTTTACTTATAGTGACAAAACAAAGTACTGGAGGATCAAACACACCACTCTGTTTTTTATTATTATTATTATTATTATTATTATTATTATTATTATTATTATTATTATTATTATTTTAGATTATGGCCTTTGTGACAAAGTGACAATTACTTTTATTTTTTTAACTGTTTTAAATAACGTGATTATCTATTGCCTATAACAATATGCCTTCTGAACTTATTATATTTGTTTTCATCAGTGCTCCTGATATGGTGGTTGCCTCAGAGAACTGTTTAAGAATTAGGCTCATGTCTGAGGTATAATGCTACCACAGCTCATTGCCCAAGGCAAAATGCTACCACACCTCATGTGACAGAACTCACCATACCATGTTGTATACCAGTTTCCCCAAATCTGTAATCAGAAAATTACAATGCTCCATTTAACTTTTTCATAGTTTATTGATAAAAGTATTCCTTTTCCACAAACCCATCTGTGACTGAGTGAAACCCTTGTCTGAAGTAATGATTACTGAACAATCCTCCACTATTAGTCAACTAATCATATATTTATTAATCCCCACCACCACAATTATAAGATACCATGGGATTGTAAAATTCAATTTCTCATGCCCTGTATAGACAATGGAACAGCAGGCCTGGTACCTTTGGCACCCTCTAGTGACAGCAATGAACTCTGCACAAGCTCATTCTTACAGTCTTTCCAGTTGGAGATTCTTGCAGATCTCATTGTTGGCATTAAAATGTCTCCTCAGAGCTCAAGCATTATTCAAAGAATTTTAACTTTTTGCGGGATTATATTCAAAGTAAGTACAATTAAATGATTTTTTTTTTACTTATTTTGTAACTTTCTATTGAGGATTCTTCACCTTCATGCATTGTTTTTCCAGCCTATCCATCTCACCTTATTTACCTTTGTCAAAGGAAAAAACGTCAAAGACCAATACACGTAAGGTTTAGTTAAGGCACATTTAATAACTTGCTGCAAGGAGACAAAAACATGCAAATACAGGATTTTGCCTAACTACTAACAGGAAGTATGCTATTCTTATACTATTCTACAAGACATGGCCTTCTATGGCTGACGTAATCAAACACAACTTTCAGTATTGTTTTACAGCAGATGTTACTCAGATTTTCTGCTGACATGATTGGATTTATGAAAAACATTTTGAGAAAAACAACCTGGCCTTGGTTGGCCCTAGTCCGTTACAAGCTTCTATTGTATAGTTCTAATACATGTGTTACATTTCAAGGTACTTCTCTAACTTAGGCACAAGCAAATGCTGATTGCAGTTCATATTTTCAAGCAGTCTTTGTTCTGATTATCTATAGCTTCTGCAGCTGTGTATTTTCTCACAGCACAAGCGGAACTCCTTGTCTAAGTCTCATGATGTTAATACAAGTGGTATTGTTCTATTCATTATTTTCCTGACACAAGCAGAAATTATCTGCTTCCTTGTAAGTTTCCAAAAGCGTAAGCAATAGCTGCACATATTTCATGACAATTCAAGGTTAGAAAGCTTTCTGCAACTTGTACAGATTTATGCAGTGTGAAATAGAATAAATGTGTTAACCCTTTTCAAGCTTTAAATGCACTAAGCATATAACTAATACATTCACTAATACATATTTTTCTGACATTTTCCCCCCTTTTAATACTTTTATTCTACTTTCAAAATAAGCATAAACAGTTTTTCTTCTCCTAACCTCTTCCCACTTAGGATTTGCAGTTAAGAAAGTCATTCAATTTAAACTTATGAAAGCATTTTCAGTCTTTTAACAGCTCTTCAAACTCAGTACTTTGATATAAGGTTTCAGAAACTGATATGTCTATAAGGTCTTTAATCAGTCTTTTCATGCAGGGGATGCCACAGCAAACACATACTCCCAGTAGGAGCATTCCTACACAAATGACAATCAGGATGTTCATTAGGATGGTACCCCACCCCCAAACCATTTCTGGAAAAAGTCCATCAGTGGGTTTGGGCCTGGTTTGGTCATGGCCGACACTTGCTGAATTACCTCAAGATGATTGTCTATCTCGTGTTTATGGTCAGGAATATACAAACAGCACTCTTCTTGGATTAAAGCACAAGTACCACCTCTCGCTGCTAGGGTGAAGTCGAGAGCCATGCGTTTTTTTAGCACTACAGTTCTCATGGCATTCAGTTCATCAGTCACCAATTCAAGAGCAGAAAAAGTTGCATTGCTCATCACTTCGAGAAGTCTAGACAGTTTTCTAAGCTCCCAGATCGATTTCACTGCTCCATATGCTGGTAATATGTCTGCCCACGATATAACACTATCACTCAAGTCCATGTGTGTCAGTCCATTGCCTATAGAATGATGTTTTTTCCAATGCACATCAATTTGCCCCACTGGATTTACAGGTTTCTTGATGACTTCTTGGACATTCTGAATTTTTCCTCGAGGCAAAACTGCAGTGTCGTATGGCCGGAACCAGGTAGCCCAAAAAACAACTGCCGGACCAATTCTCAGGTAACCATTTGTATGCCTTTCTGCCACACACAAAATAACAGTCCTCTACTTTAGTAGTAACTTTGCTATGAATATACACTTGCCCTGCATGAAACATTTTTCTATCAATTATAGACAGTTGTTTATAAAGAACAGAATTATGTTTTACTTCATTAATTGTTTTGTGCATTAATCCAAGAAATGAATCATAGTTTGTATTACAATATGAACCTGCATTGTTAGCTTTAGTGTAACATTTATAAGGATCAGTTACATTGCAATTGCTCCAACCCACCTGAATAGTATCATTTTTATAAAAACACACAATTCCCTTCTGTGGAACAGACAAGTGCAATGCTATTTTATCTTGTGATGTAATGCTTGAGGTATCATAAATCAAGTTTTCCCAGGTCTCATTGACCCCTAGGGGGACTGTAGTCATTAATAACCCCCCCGTATGCTGTTGGCAAAGCTGTGCAAATCCAGCAATTCGAAACATTGAAAGTCTCAGCATACACATATTTAATTGCCTGGTAAGTGTTGAAGTTTGGATGCCAGTCTATGAGTAATGCTTCACGTTTATTCAGTTCAGTTTGTATGACTGGGAAAAGAAAAGGCCACAGCAAAAAGATTATTGTCACTAGTACAGTTAACAGGATGATTATGCAATATTTCTGAGGAAATGGTTGTTCTGCATTCCTCTTTGTTCTGGATTCTATCATTTTTGCTCTTGACATGTGACAAGATTTTTGTCCAGTTCAAAGTTCTTAACTAGTTTGCAGTGCATCAGGTGGATCCACGAGGCACGCTCTGCGATCTTGACTGCAGTGGATGTTGACAGAAGCACTTGATATGGACCCTCCCACTTTGGTGACATCCAATTCTTTTTCTTTATTGTCTTCACCCAGATCCAGGTACCAGGGGCCACTGCCACTTCTGATGGTCTGGTTTGTTCTTTATTTGAAACAAAATTTGACTGCAACAGATGTTTAGAATTTAACAAATTTCTCATGTACTCTGCTAGTGTACTGTCAGCTTCCTGGTCTGCGGGCATGAGAGGTTTCCATTGAGGTACGTAATAAGCCCTTCCAAATAATTTTTCAAAAGGAGTCAATCCTTTTGCATTCGGAACAGTTCTCATAGTCAACAGTGCCAGGGGCAGACAGTACACCCAATTTATCTGTGTTTCTTCTATTAACTTCCTTAGCTTACTCTTTAAAATCCCATTATGCCTCTCTACTAGCCCTGCAGATTGCGGGTGATATGCACAATGATTTTTAAAAGAAATACCAAAATGTTTACTTAACTGTTGTATGGTTTGGTTTACGAAGTGTGTGCCGTTGTCACTGTAGATCCTTTCCGGAATGCCAAATCTAGGGATGATTTCTTTAACGAGAATTTTCACTATGGTAGCCGCATCTGGATTTTTAGTCGGAAAGGCTTCCACCCATCTGGAAAACATATCTACAATGACAAGACAATACTTCTTATTTTCACATTTGTTCAATTCTATGAAATCCATTCAGATAGTATGAAACGGATACGGTGGTGTAGGGAAACTCCCTTGCTTGGGCTATAACACCCCTTGTGCATGATGTTTATTACAAACATGACACATCAAACAAACTTTTTTAGAGTAATTTAAGAATCCATATGTCGTGAACACTCAGTTTACCAGCTGTACCATCCCCCCTGTTGAGACATGGCATTGCCCATGGCTCAACAAGGCTGCATATCTAAACAAATTAGATGGTAATATTGGTTTTCCCTCTTTAGAGATGTACAGCCCTTTTTCGAGAATTGCTCCTCGTTTTACCCACCTTCGTTTTTCAACTTGCGTAGTAAGTGTCTGCATTGTCTTTAGCATTTCTAAGTTTAAAATCTCAGAGGGTTGTAATTCCTCATTCAAATTAAATACTTCTGAAGCTGCCTGCTTTGCAGCTGTATCAGCTCTTGCATTACCTTTTGAAATCCTATCCTGTTGCTTGTATGAGTTGTGCATTTACAAATAGCTACTTTCTGAGGTAACTGAATAGATTCTAAAAGATCTAAAATAAACTGTGCATGATTGATTGGTTTGCAAGTAGATGTTATCATTCCTCGATTTTTCCACTGTTGCACAAAAACATGCACAGTAGAAAAAGCATACTGGCTGTCAGTAAAAATGTTTACACATTTACCCTTTGCTAAGGTACATGCCTGTGTCAAGGCAATCAATTCTTCTGCCTGTGCAGATAAATTGTGTGGTAAGGGTTTCGCTTCTATAATCTCAGTATCAGAAACTACTGCATAGCCTACTAGGTTCTGTGCTGCAGGACCCCTTTTGCACGAGCCATCCATGTAGTATGCCACCTCGGCATCATCCAAGGGGACATCCGTAAGATCTTTTCTAGGCAGTGTCATTTGCTCAATTGCCTGCAGGCAGCTGTGTGGTGTGCCATCTGCAGGGGTTGGGAGCAAGGTAGAAGGGTTCAAAGTTGTACATCGTTCAATTGTCATATGAGGTTGGCTCAACAATATAGTCATACAGGAAAGATGCCTAGCAGGGGAAAGATATGCTACCTTCTCTTGCAGTAAAATAATTGCGACTGCATGAGGCACTCTCAATGTGAGAGGGTGGAACAAAACTACTGAGGCCGAAGCCTGTACTGCCATTGCAGCTGCAACTACTGCTTGTACACAGTGGGGTAAAGACCGTGCCACTGGGTCTAGTTGTGATGAATAATCAGCAATAGGGTGTTGCTTGTCCCCATGCTGCTGTGTTAACACTGATGTCATATAACCTTGCTTACAATCTACAGTTTGGAAAAAACGTTTATGATACTTTGGTAAACCTAAAACTAATGAGGACGCTATTAACTGCTTCAGTTTGCAGAAAGCAGATTCTGCTTCTGGTGTCCATTGTAACAAATCCTGTGCTGCCATAGGCTTTTTATATATCAGGTTAGTCAGTGGTGCAGATTCCAAGGCATAGTTTGGAATCCAGCTTCGGCAAAAATTAGTCAGACCCAGGAAGGACATCATTTCCTTCTTGGTAGTGGGTTTTGGCGCTTGTAAAATCACTACTTTTCTGTCTTCATCTAATGTCCTACCCTCTTTGGATATTACATATCCTAAGTATTTAACTTGTTTTCTCCAAAGCTGCAGTTTATTTTTGTTTTCTTTATGTCCTTCAGTGGCTAAAAATTGTAATAGCGCTATGGTTTCTTCTTTACAATTTTGCTGGGTGGGGGCCGCCAGCAGGATATCATCAACATAAAGTAAAATCTGACTACCTCTTGGTGGGGTAAATCCCACCAAGTTGCTTGCCATTTCTTGTGAGAATATTGTCGGACTTTCACAATATCCCTGCGGTAGTCACGTATATGTATACCTTTTCCCTGAAATGTGAATGCAAACCAGTATTGGCTGTCAGGGTGTATCGGTTTTGAAAAGAACGCATTGTTGATATCTACCACAGAAAAATATTTCTGTTGAGGTTTTAAATCATTCAAGAGAGTGTGTGGGTCTGGCACAGTAGATGCCCTTGGTATTATTGCGTCATTTACAGCTTGTAAATCTTGGACCATACGCCACTCTCCATTCGCTTTCTTAACAGGAAATAAGGGTGTGTTACATGGTGAATCAGGAGATTCCACCAGCACCCCTTCCTTAAGTAAAGCTGCTATAATAGGTTTGATTTCTACCTCTGCATCTTTTCTTAAGGGATACTGTCTTTTCTGTGGTCTAAATGCTGATTTTGGCGTGATAGTAACTGGTCCCGCTGTATGAATTAGTCCTACATCTGACTTTCCTGTTGACCAAAGGGTTTCTGGTATATTCTGTAAGGCATTCTATTCCTCCTTTAATAGGAGTGCTAATCAGCTGTCCTTGCTAGACTGCAAGTGTACAGCTGGGTGGGTCTGAGTTATCCAATTCAACTTCTGCCTTTGTATTCCTTGTTCTGACATTTCTAACTCTGTCTGCTTCTCCCATCTCGTGACTTTTTCTCCTAGGTCTACCCATTTTACAGTCTTGTCCTTAGTTAAGCTAACATCTGGTAATTGATTAGATTTATAGAGTGCAAAGAACTCCTGGGGCAATGAACAGCTGGCTACACTGTTCCCTTCCATGTCCCAGTACAGATTACGTAATATCAATCTGTTTGCACGATTTCTAAACAATTCTTGCTCATATTCCTTATCAGGTCCTGGTGTGTTACAATAATACAGAGTACAGTGCAACAAATGTTGTTTATTAATGTCAAGGGAGGGGAACTTGCTGATGGCTACTTTCATCAACTCTTCGGTCACTGCCCCTGGACCAGTCGTAACCAAGTCCTGGCTGTACCAGTAAAACATTTCACCCTCCGATTGCACTGCAAAGGTATCAATTTGTCGCTGTGCTTCCATACCCTGCATAGTCAGAACTACTGCTATACCAAATAGCTGCATAAGGTCTCTGCCCAAGAAATTCACTGGGCACTTTGCAGAAACAACAATTTTGCTTTTCTGGGTCAATCCTGAAACAGGATCAGTTATTGCAATATTATGGGAGAGGGGCTCCCGATACAACTGTCCATTAGCTGCTTTCACTAATATGTAATCAAGTGACTCTGAATTCTCTGGCAGTTTGGAGGGATGTATCAGGGTCCATGATGCCCCTGAGTCACACAAGAATTTGACTTCCCTCCCTTCTACCAGGAGTGTAACTTCTGGTTTCATGTCTGCTAAATAGAGCTCTAAGCTCAGTAAAGCTAAATCCAATATTTCATTCTCTTCACTATCCATAACTTCCTGCACTTCCTCTATTTCTTCTGTCACATCCTCTACTCCCTCTATCACATTCTCATTTGTCATTTCTCTGCTATCCCCTTCTAGTGATTCCTGACTATCATATAGTCAGTCCTCACCCTGCTTGTCTTCATTGGTTGCCTTCTTGTTTTTCTTGCAATCCCTTGCCAAGTGTCACTTTTTGCCAAATTTAAATCATTCACCCCCTTTCTTTCTCCCTTCAAAGTTCTCTGATCGCTGATCAGATTGTTTGTTTCCCTAGGCATTTCTCTTGCCCTTTTTCCCAGACTGTACTACATAAACTTCTGCTCTATCTTCTACAGAAAATACTTGGGCTTTCTTTTTCTTTTTGCTATTAAAGTGCCTTTCGGCATGCCTAGCATATTCAAGTAATGACTGTAACCTACTTGTACGATGATCTACCATATGCTTTGTAATAAAACTGCTTATGGGTGCAATGCTGCCTTTCAAAAATGCATTCTTTAGCTGCTGCTTATATGGGGAATCGTGTGTCTGATCTTCAGGAACCTGCATTCCACAATGGTTATTAAAACATTCTTACAGTCTGGCATAATATCTGTCAATAGTTTCACCTTCTTGATGGATACATTGATTAATGCAAGTCCAGTCTGCCCTAGGCTTCCATTTCTCAGAGATGCGGTCTGTATGACCTTTTACTCTGTTGTCTAACTCTGCGCTGCTATGTGGGAGGGGCCTGAGCGCAGTGTCACGGGGATTCCAGTTGCCACTAAATTAATCATGTGGCAATCTGGCCCCACAATTTGTCTGACTAGTTTTTCTACCTCTTCTCTGTTTAAATTATAACTCAGCCTCATTCCTTGTAAATCTTCTAAGAACTTTCTGAAATTAACTTTTGGATGGGGAATTCCCTCAGTGGCTTTCCGGATGTCTTCCAGAGTCCAGGGTCTATACACTAGAATAGTTGGGTCCTGACCTTCTTGCCCTGCCTGTGGATTAGGCACTTCTATAAGTGGGCATATTTCTTCTTCACTCATATATCATGAATTTCTACCCATTTGATATAATTCAATGTCCCCTTTTGAATTACCTGCCTGTGTTCGAGACCTGGTCTCGGTGGGATCTCTAATAAACGTTTTTGCTTTTGTAGTTTCTCTGCTTACGGTAACAGTAAGATATCGCGGGGGCAGACTAACTTGTTCACTTGCTTCATATTCTGGTAAGGGAGGCAGAGGGGCCGATGCTATTACAAAGTTATTGTCCTCCTTATCTAAAAACATAGCTTTTGAATTATTACTTTTTTGTTCCCTACGGTTTACTTCCTCAATCCACCTGTGTGCCTGAGGAATTCCTAATTGGCGCTGCTTTTTTACCCGACCTTTGGAATCAGTTTTAAGCTGTTTGACAAGTTTAACAAGCAAGGATTTTTCTAATTTACTGACAAATTTATACTTATTAACCCATTTTGAATAGTATTTAATATTATCAGCACGCTGTGACTGCATGTATTTTGCGTCTTCGGTTAACGGCGGATTTTGGGGTCTTTTTGTGCAATTATTACCCATTCTGTTCTACCATTTTAATCTTTACGTAACTCCTTATTTTTAACGTGGTACCACGGATTTTGTTATAGTCTCTTCAGAATGACTGCCTACCTGCTCTGTTTCCCTGATCTATGACAAGACATTAATCTTTTTTGTCCCTGACTTATAATAATATAGTCCTGACAAAAACAATACAAATCTAGTCCCTGATCTAAAACAGAAAAAAAAAGGTAGATTCACCTTACCTGAGCCTTCTTGATTGATCACCTGGTTCGTGAAAACCCGTCCTTCAGTCGCAGATCAGAAAGTGGCTGGCCTCTTTTGTACGACAATTCAGTCGGATGGCTTTTCAAATAAGATGAACCGATGTGGTTTCATCCCCGTACGGTTTCAAGCCACCTGGCCCATCTAATCCGAGGCGAAGTGAGGGTTTCCGGTCTGAAGGACTAATCTGTTAAAGGAAAAAACTTCAAAGACCAATACATGTAAGGTTCAGTTAAGGCACATTTAATAACTTGCTGCAAGGAGGCAAAAACATGCAAATACAGGATTTTGCCTAACTACTAACAGGAAGTATGCTATTCTTATACTATTTTACAAGACATGGCCTTCTATGGCTGGCTTAATCAAACACAACTTTCAGTATTGTTTTACAGCAGATGTTACTCAGATTTTCTGCTGGCATGATTGGATTATGAAAAATATTTTGAGAAAAACAACCTGGCCTTGGTTGGCCCTAGTCCGTTACAAGCTTCTATTGTATAGTTCTAATACATGTGTTACATTTCAAGGTACTTCTCTAACTTAGACACAAGCAAATGCTGATTGCAGTTCATATTTTCAAGCAGTCTTTGTTCTGATTATCTATAGCTTCTGCAGTTCTGTATTTTCTCACAGCACAAGCGCAACTCCTTGTTTAAGTCTCATGATGTTAATACAAGTGGTATTGTTCTAGTCATTATTTTCCTGACACAAGCAGAAATTATCTGCTTCCTTGTAAGTTTCCAAAAGCATAAGCAATAGCTGTGCGTATTTCATGACAATTCAAGGTTAGAAAGCTTTCTGCAACTTGCACAGATTTATGCAGTGTGAAATAGAATATAGCAATAACCCCGCTGAATTAATGGTACACGGTTTTACCGGTTACGGGTTTGGCGTGGTTTGGGCCTGACCAAGGACCAAAAAAAAAGCAAACCGGGGGTAATCACATTACCCCCCACGTCAAGGTATTTATATTATGATTTTATTTTGAAGAAAAATTACTTTTCTTAAATAATAATTTAATATAATATATGTTTACTGCCCCTTCTGGCATCGCAGTCATCTGGATGTCTGGCATCACTGATGTACTGCTCGCCTACTACAGCCCGCGCAGCAAAAAAACAGCGGAGAAAAGCAAGAAAAGCAAGATTTTTTTTTTTTTTATTTAAATGGGTTTAAACATGGCGAGATAGTTAATAAATAAACAGCGGATGTGTTTGCTTATTTTGTAACTGTCTCGCTATGTAAACCCCATTGCAACATATAGCTAAAAAAAACAACCAAATAAATGTGTTAACCCTTTTCAAGCTTTAAATGCACTAAGCATATAACTACTACATACACTAATACATATTTTTCTGACAACCTTCCAATCCATTCTAATTTTTAGGCCTACAGCCTATTCACTTACTCCTCTCTACTTCTCAGCAGAATTGTTGCTAGTACGTTAAGGTGATAGGCATGAATAAAGAATCCAAAGCAAAGATTTAGAAAATGCAAAAAGGTATAGACATAAATTGTCTCCTCAGGACTCATGATTTTCATCTTTTTTGTCTAGGACAGTAGCATATTAATAGAAGCTGCTCCATTTGTAAAGGATTCAGCACCAGAACTTTAGCTGGTACAATAAACTTGTGGTGAAAGGGATTATTCTCTCTAATTTGGGCTCTGATGGGTTCATTGGTGAGCACCCAACCACAGAAGAATTAAAAGAAATGAAAGACATGGGAACCCTTTTAGAAAATATGTATATTCAAATGGGCGAATAGTGTTGCAGTTTACAGGAAACATTGTGCTTTATGACTAAGCTTCTTCTGACCTGAATACCTCTTATACAATTTTCAACCAGCTCTGGCTGAGAATAGCTAGTTTAATACATTTCAAGCAAATTGGAGTGAATGATTAGAACTAACATCCATCAGGGGAAGGGGGAAGCACACACAGAAAGGACACTTAGGACAAATAAATGTGTGTGTTAACTATTAAATACTCCAAAAGGCTTCATCAAAACAAACTGTAAACATGAAGCTAAAATAAGATCTGCGCAAGTCACATGAAAAAAGAATGAGCATAATCATCTTGTTAAAAAGTCACACTAAAACCTTACAAAATAGAGTAAGCTCTGCTTCTGCAAGAAAAAAAAATGTTAAAATTAATGAAAACAATGTAAACAATGTAATCAACATTGCCTTGATAAATGCAATGACAATGCATTTTTAATACTTTGTATCCTTATCAAACACATATGCATTAACATACACAAAAACACATTTTTGCCATTCTTTTCACCAATGCCTGCTAATCATTAACTCCCTCCACCAGAAAAAATCGATAAAATGGAACCATCATTCCCTGGTGGGAAAATTGTAGAAGATTGTCATCCAGGCAGTAATCTGGGAGTTCACTATAAATGGGCTTATCTGCTCCCAGTGGCAGCTAGATGCACATTTGCATATGTGAAGGTATGCAGAGCCTTCCATTGACGTCATGCAGAAAATACAAGATGGCTAACATGTGTTGCTTGTCTGATACTAAGCACAACTATTGTTACACGCAGAACACCATTCCTGCATGATAAGTCTATATCACAGTGAAATAAACTACCTCTCTTCCCCAAGACTGGGGAGCCTTCTCCATCCTCTGCCACCAGTGTATCCCACTGCTTAAGTTGCTAATTGAACTTCAGTCATGCAAGTGATGGTCAGGGTATTTTCCTCTCTTTGCCATGTAACCAGTCATTACGCAACAGAGTCAGGCTAAAATTTTTGAGAAACTAGCAGAACTTAACGAATGTTCACATATAGCAATTCTGAAAGATTTGACAACTAGAACAGTGTTCATAAATTCTATTAAAGCCCTTCCTTGCCATTTTTGGCATTTAGAGGCATTCACAGCTTAGCAGATTACTAAATACACTGCACCTTCACAGTCAAAATATTCTTTTATATCCTCTTGGCATGTTCATATGTGCCAAACTAAGACATAAAGCACCGTTAATGTTTGTGCCTTTCGGCTTTTCCCGGTTAGGGGTCACCACAGCGGAACTCAGGTCCGCTAATGATTGGTAGTGGATTTTTATGTACCGGGTTACCAGCCCTGATGCACAACCTTCAACGAAGGCATGCCCCATTCATGTATGCCTCCACACAGAAGATGCTCTAGCTAAGAATCGAACGGGACAACGTCTTGCTATGAGGCGACAACGCTACCGCAGCACCATCACCGCAGTTCTACATAAAGCACCGTTAATAAAATGCCAATATTAACAGAAGCTGCACCGTTAATAAAATGCCAATATTAACAGAAGCTGCATGACAACTTAACAGATCAGAAGGCATAGTCATAACAGGCACTGGTAGATTCTGATAATCATTCTCAGTATTGGTTTCAAGTTGAAACTTTTCTTATTTATAAAGACTGAGACCTCACACCAAGGTTATGGACCAAGTTAAGATTACCTTGGGAAGTTTTCTTTACTTCAGGAAAGTTTATGTCATCTTTTCTTTGTCTAAATGCTACACAGAAAGCATTATTAAAGTTTTTTATTGAAATAAATAATTGAATAACCACTGCAGGGGCTGACTTATCTTTTAATGTACAGGGATATTATGCATTTCTTTCCATCTTCATTTATTGTGTGGAGTCAAGTGCACAACTTGAAGGATATTACATCTCTCTCAAAAAAACACCACTTTAACTTAGACATTTTAGGACAAGAAACACATCAGTAGAGGATAACATGATTAAATGTATAGTTTTATTATTTATAGCATTTCCCTTGATGTGATCAGGTAGTTGCTTTGAGCCTGACCATCATTAAAAAATAGTGGCTTTGTTATGAATATTTCAGTAAAACAGCTGACCTTTCAAGTACTGTAATTCACAGAAAAGGAAACTAAGTTAGTACTTTGATTTTTTTATCTCCCACCCCCACTTTGCAGCTAACCATGAGCTGCAATCCAAGAGACTCTCCTCAATCGCTGTGATTGCTCAATTCTACAAACCTCCTTGGGGCCTTTTCCAGCCCATGAGAAGATTGAGTCCTCATTTACTGTGATTATTCAATTCTACAAACCTCCTTGGGACCTTTTCTGGCCCGTGAGAAGATTGAGGCACCTGACAGCAGCATCACATATGCTGCCTGAGGAATTTTTTTCCCTTAAATTCCCTACCCTTACCTGCACATATTCTCTCTCAAGATGGATGTGCAATGGGCATGCTGGTATATTATCCTACCTGTATGTAAACTCAGCCAATACCCTGCCTTCCTAAAGACAGCACCACTATTCAAATGTAACAACTGTTCAGAAGATCAAACACAAGATATACCCATGTGCATGCCCACTCTCCAGGTTGGACGCAAATTGCACCACAGCCACTAAATGAATCATGGTCCATAACCTGTAGTCAAGGCTTTGTCCATATATCCCATGGATTTCACAAGTTATTTAGTATTTTGATTTTATTCTTCTAAAAAGTCTCAAGTTCAGCTTCACTTCCATTACAGATGGCAATGAATTTTGAATAAAAGAGTATTAACTTAATTTGACCGCTTCCATTCACTTAGCAGGGACAGTCTTGGCAATTGTGGGGCCCAATTTAGACATTTTTGTGGGGCTCCTCAGCTGTCTTCCTATCTCACACACCACTCCTCCCCTCGCTAATTTCTTGAACTTAGCTTTACATTAGGTATCAGAAATGTATATTACTGTGTATTAAAACTAAAACAATATTTTAAAACAGAAAAACTAATGAACTCCTAGTTTACCCACAGATCCAACATGTCTCTTCTGTTCTAGTTCTCACACTGTTCTTTAACTCAGGCACACTGTTAGGGGCCTGTTTGATGTGAGACTATGTTCCATTGTCTACATTGTGCTTCATCAGGTTGGTGCACCCTGGTTTACCAGTAAACATATCCCCAATGTCTGTAGTTCTGCCTGGATTCTTCTAACAAGGGTAGGAACTAGCTGCACATTTTCCTCTTGCCCCTCCCCCACACATTCTCTTTTTTTCTCTCTCTCCTCCCCCTTCTTCTTCCTCATTTGGCTCATGCCTTACTCTCATTTGGATCCCTTGCCCTTCAATTTCATATGCTATAAATCCTTTGTTCTTTGTATAACATTTTCTCCAAAGAAACATCATACTATATGATGTTTTAGGCACTCTTACCTATTTTACTGACTGAATTCTTGTAATAAGTCTACTTGAGTTGGTGTTCATTTGTACAACATATTATCCTAATTTGTACCCCAATGCATGCTTGTTCTTACATTACTCCTGTTGCACTGATGTGGATCAGACTGTTTCATTGGCTGTTTTACACTTTACTAAGCCTAAAAATAGTCTGTGTGGATCAGTGGCTTATATTAGTTAATCTTCAAACAGACAAATTAATAAATGAATGAATTAATTAATTAAAATACTAAAAAATATCTTTGTAAGTTAAGTACTCTACACACACCTCTGTGGGAGGTGGTGCAGCCAATACCAAACACACCTTGTCACTGACTAGCAGTCTTTATTTTTAAAGATTAATAAAACAACTTAGCAAAATAAAACATTAAAAACGCACAAAAATAATATAGTAAACTTGATGAGTGATTTTGCACCAAGACGAAGTGCTTCATCAGATCAGAATACAAAATATCAACTAATACTTAAATACATTCAAAAGTAGTGCCTAAGACCTCATGACTTCAGAGCAGGTCTTAAAGGGTTAGAGTCATTCAACCCCTTACCTTTAGTCCAATGGAGTAGCAAAATCTACTCAAGGCTCTCTGTTCAAGTCTTACATCTCCACCCTTTGCTGTGTAAAATACTGATCAAGCACCAAAAATTTGAAAACACGAAAACCACCTGCACTTAACCAAATGATTACCTAAGGCATTCCTAACATCACCTTTACTGATACTATATAGATGCTCCCTGACCTTATCTCTAAGACAGCGCTCGGTCTTTCCTACATAGTAGCTATTACAGATTTCACAAATAGCAAGGTAAACAACATTCTGAGGGCTACAGTCCACACAAAAATCAAATTTAAACAACTGTCCAGAGTCAGGGCGAATAAAACTGTCCCCTTCCTTAATGTATCTACAGATATTACACCCCCCACAGGGAATAGTCCCTTTTCAATCAGACACAGCAAAATTATTCCTGCCATTAGTCAAAGGTTTATGGTACAGCATCCGTTTAATTGAGCGATAATTCCCAAGTATATGCTTACACCTTTCATCAGATGTAAGTATCACCCACTGCTTCCTAATAATATTACAGACAGAATGCACATAATTTAAGGATGTGCTTGATTTATTTGAATAATCAGACCTTGCCTCCCTACCTTCAGGGGAAACATCACTTCCATTAATAGAATATGGTCTAGCCCTAGTTTGCCTAAGAGAGAAAACTTCATTCTATGCCCAGGATATCTCAAAATCACAGTACCCTCTCTGGCAAAAATCACCAGAAAGAGTATCTAAAGAAGAATACATCTGACTATCCATATTATGCAATCTGGCATTCCGAAAAAGCTGCCCTTTCAGAACATTCCTTTTCAAATATTTAGGATGCATACTATGGGCATTTAACAGGTTGTTCTTGTTGCATGATTTCTTATGCACCAACATCACAATACCTCTCATAGTCCTAGTGATGCATACATCAAAAAAAATCAATCTCACTTTTGGAATGCTCCAAAATAAATTTCAAGACTCTAATCATTTCATGCAGATAATCAATGAAGCTATCCAGAGATTTCACTGATCCAGATAAAACAAGAAAAACATCATCAACAAAATGAGCGTAATATAGAAGTGAGCTCCAAAAACTATTCCTAATATTAAGAACCTACCCGGATTCCCAGTAGGCAAGCGTCATGTTAGCATAACTACTCACACACTTGGTGCCCATTGCTACTCCTACCTTTTGAATATATCTATCAGCGAACAAAAATAAATTACTAGTAAAAATAAAATCAAGCAGAAAACAAGTCAAATAGATCTGCTCAGTAGTGTATGCTAAATGCTTAGTTAAGAATAGTCTCACATACTCTATACCAGTCTCATTCGGAATGAAAGTGAACAAAGAGTACATCAATTGTCACCAATAAATAGTCGTCAACAGAGCTAGTATTCATCCATTGGGTAAAACTCCCGAAAAAATGTTTAGTATCTCAAAGCACATGCCCAGTTTTATCAAGAATAGGGTGAAGTTGTTTCTTAAACATGAAGCCTAGTAAAATGTTCTGGCTCTTAACAGTCCCCAGCTGTCACTTTCATGACCAGTGTCCTCTGATGCCAGGAAGTACTGGACAAATGTGTCAGTGGAGTTGAACTTAATGGTTTTGAAAAGACTAGGGACCCAAAAACAGCATGAAATGTTTCTTTAGCTTTGATCATACATCCTGATCTCATATTATCCACTTTTTCATTCACAAACTACCACTCATCTCCTTCACCCGCTCTAAATGGCTGGAATTCCTTACCAAATTAATTCTCATATCTTTTTACAGTCAATATACTTCTACATGCCCACGCAAAGCTGTTGAAGTTACTCAGAATGATCAACAATGATAATAGCAATAATCTAAAGCCTCTCCTTAGAGATGTTAGCCTTACAAAGTTTATTTTTATTTTTCAATTATTTGTTAAACCATGTAAATGGACTAAAATATGAACATAATTTCCAGCCATGTCACAAGCTCACAAGCTTAACAATAAAGATTGCATGCAGGAATAAGCTAGACCAGTCCCGAGACATTCATCATGTTTTGGCAGGTGGGATGAAATCTAGATGCATTAGTAAAACCCATATGGCTGAATGGCGAATCTGAAAAGCTTCAGTTTGTTCAACTTGCTATAGTACATTCCCCCCAACAAACTATGATACTGCTATACATATTTGAGTCAATCTGTTTATTTTACTGTTTTCCACTGTAAGCTAAGTAAATTATTTTTCTGTCCACCCATGCCTTCCATCACTCTGCACACACCTTGCATTTCAATTCTCTGGATTATTTGGGTCCCCTCTCTGACTGCAGAAACCTCTTTCTGGCATACTGCTGAACTGGTTAACATGCAGTTCTTACCCATCAGAAGTTACTAATCATCACACTATCTGCTATTTTTTCTTTTCTGTTATGGGTACTTGTTACTTTCATGCCCTCTGAGACTGACTGTTCCAGTTATTTCTTTTAATTATACTCATAACCATATGTCAGCAAGAGAAGCAAAGAAAATACAGCACCTCTCTAGCAGTCTACAAATTAACCCTGGTCTTATCTTCTAAGACAGTAACTGAAGCAGTACACAAAACCAGATGGTTAACCTGACCAGTTTTGTGCTGAAAGCCCTGTTGGGTACTCAGCACCTGGCAGATGTGGAAATGTGAGTCACTTCCCCTGTAAGCTATACAAGAGGTGTGAAGCTGCAGTTATTAATGATATTGGACTAACCACTAGTGTAATACATGAAGCAAAACATTGTCCACTCCGCTAGCACAACTTGTAACTAATATGACAGCAAGTCTAGTATTGGAAAATGCCTGAGAGTTTGTTGTTTTCTAAGTACTTTTAAGGTACAATATGCAGAATATATTTATGGTTATATTGCATACCCCCTACAATTTTGCAGGAATTGCTTGTTAGTCTTGGGAGGTGTGCAGGTATGATGTCCAACCCACACACACACAGTCATCACATACACGTACACACACACACACACACACACACACACACACAGCCTTCAACCACACCCAATTGTGTCACAGACACACTGAAAATGTATACACAAACAAATCACCCTAACCTATCACCATCACCACTGAGAACCCAGAGGCAGAACACACTCATACATACACTCACACATGCAGCCAAACACAGACACACATGCACACACTCCCTAACACTACCTGTCAGTTAATCACACTGGTACTTAACTCTACTACAATGGGTGAACACAAGCAGCCATAAGTGGCTATGTTACTTTATTCAGATGAGTGATTGCCTTATTGCAGGCATTTCCGGTGAGACTGTATGACTAATTAGCATATTCCTCTCTAGGATTTATCACAGCCACAGGGATAGCCTACCTTGGTGTTCAATGTTTTTGTGCTAAAACACAATGATAGAGTGGTCTCTCAAGCACAAATGGTTACCATGAGATGTATACCTCTTTAAATAACTTTAAAGAAATGTAAAGATTTGCTCATGGAATATTTTAAAATATACCAGTAACAAGTATCACAATAACTGTCTTGTTTATATAACACTCATCATACAGGTTATTTTAACATACACAAATACTAGCTTGTTACATACCCTTTTGCATTTATTTACTCTTGACCAACCTTCTTTCATACATTTCTCGCAAAGCAAAGGATGGTCCATTAAAAATAATAACTACTTTGTCCACCTAGCAGAATCACTCTAATGTTAAGGATAAAAAAATAAAATGTTTTCATTTTTAAGAATTTCAGACAATTTGGAATAGTATTTACATATAGTAGGTAATTTTTTTTATCTTTGTTACTTGTTCTTACACCATTTTAAAGCCTATTTAAATTACTTGTGTTCTCCTTCCAATATGAATTGTTCAGGGTATTAGTTTATTCCCAAAATGTTTTTATTAATTTTATAACACAATAACAGTATATTAACAAGATAAAACAAATAAACTATATACAATGTCCATAACAATTAAAAAAAGCAATATACATAGGACACTTAATATTTCTCTAACAGAATAGACAATTTTTCCAAGCAATTAAATGATGGGTTACATTGTTAGTCCTTGCTTTTATAGTAGCAATCTCATTCTTACAAATGTATTTCACAAGATGAATAAACTCAACTTTAAAGACAGGAGTAGATTGGATTTCCAATTTTTAGTAACAATGTTCCTTGCTATAGAGAGAATAGACCATAGTAAACATGTTTGGTTTTTAGGAATGACTTCAGGAACAGGATCACTGAAAAGAATAAGAGAATCAGAAATTATACAGTTGTCATTCCATAGAGCTCTGCAAAGATATTTAAAGTCTAATCAAAATGAGGAAATTGTATCTAGTCAGCATCAGGGTGTCCACATCTCCAGCATTTCATTTCATCTTTCTTGTACATTATTGCTAGTCTATGTGGAGTGAAAAAACATTATCTAAAAATTTCCATGTGTATACATGCCAGAACAGGGAAGATGTGGATTCCTTCACTGACTGTAAACAAAGTTTTTATTTTATCTTTTTTCTGAGAATCCTTTATCTATTAACTTGACTTGAATAATTTCAAAAAGAAACATCTGTTTTGCTAAAATCATTTCTGAGAATTTTATAAATAACAGATATGTATGAAGTATTCTTTGGTGAGCTGTTAATAATTGTTGAGATAAAGTCCAAGATTTTCAAGTTACTTTTATTGCATGCCTTTAATGAGGGTACGAGCTTAGCATGTATAAAATCCTTACAAGTTTGGATGTCCAGCCAATTGCAATTTTGCAAATTATATCTGCTGATCATATTGTCAGCAGAACTTACTTTATTAGCTGAGAGAAATTGATTCCAATATAATAGGTCACTCTTCTTAAATTCTAACATTTTCTAAGTATCAAAAGATATCATTCATTTGTGTACGCAATAGGAAACATAATTATTAATAAATTCTTAATTAATTGATTAGAAAACATTAGCATTTTAACAGTAATATTTGATTTATAAGAGGTGTGAGAACAGGTTTTTGACCTTTCACTTTGAATGTATATTTTTAAAATCCATATAAACAGATTTGTATGTATTTGAGTATATGGTGTAAGCAATGTCCTATTACTATTAAGAAGTAAGGTCTTATGTATTGATTTCCAATATGCTGTATAAGAAGTATTATTCCAAAGCAGCTCTATGTTAATAAATGCAAAGTTTAAATAAAAATCAATATTTGGAAATCCTATACCTTCTTCATCTCAGCTTGCAGTGTGCCAGAGAAGAGAAATTCTTTTTTTTTTTTTTTTGTCGGGGGGGATACCAAAAGAAGTTAAGTAATAAGTTATTAATTTTCTGTTTAATTTTGACAGGTGGGGGAAGTATTACAGCTTGGCCAATGAATTTTAGGTAACAGTATCATTTTGATTAAAGTTAGTCTGTCTTCAAATGTGAAGAAGAGTCTGTTTCAACTGTCTATTAGACTAGTAATTGAGTTTATAAGTTGCTGATAATTAGATGTGGGTGATTTTTTTATAATTAGATTCAATAATGATACCTAGATATTTAATATGCATGCCCTCCCAGTTTATGTCTCTTTTTGATCCAAATTTCATAGTAACATTTTTATTCACTAGATGTGCCTAAGTTTTGTTGTGATTGAAGTTTAGATCAGAGGTGATTGCAAAGAAGTCGAGATTATGTAATATTTTCAATATAATTAGAAATTATTAATAGGTCATGAGCAAACAGTTGCATCTTGGGGGATAATTTGTCTGACACTTTATATCTTTTAATGCTGTCATTATTTCTAACAATTTGCAAGAGGCTCAATAGCTAGGGGAAAGAGTAATGAGGAGTGGGGCACCCCTGTTTAGTACCTCTTAATATTTTGAATGGGCTAGATAGATAAGATCCAATATTTACATAGGTTATGGACTTTTCATATAGTTTTTTAATTAATCCATTAAAGTTTGGAGAGAAATTGTATTTTTGCAGAGCTTTAAACAGATATGGCCAACATAGGGAGTTGAAAGCTCTATCTATATCAAGGCTTAAAATAGACAGCTCATTTTTTTTCTTATTTGCTAAGCCTATTAAGGACAGTAATCTAATTACATTCTCTTGTACCTTTCTGTTTTTGATAAACACAGTTTGTTCTTCATGAATTAATACTGAAAGAATGTTATTTAATCTGTCTGCTAAGATAGACATGAATATCTTATAGTCAATGTTAAGCAAAGAGATTAGCCTGTATGATATGCAAAGGTTGGGCTGTTAATTTGGTTTTAAGATGGGAGAGATAATAGAATATTTCCATGAGGTAGAGATGTTTGCTGTAGTTTTAACTTCTTGGAATGCACTGAGTAAGATTTTCAAGGTGTTATCAGGTAAGAGTTTGAAAAGTTCTGGAATAAGACCATCCAGCCCTGGTGCCTTTTTTGTCTTAAGATTTTTTATTTGTTCTTTAAATTCTTTAAAGGGAAAGGGTTTATCTATGTTATTAATATTGTGTATGGATAGCTTCTTTTGAATATTATTAGCAAGCAAGCTCTCTATACTTTCATCACTTGCAGATGAGTTATTATTAATATTCTTGGAATGGTTTTTAAAACACAGTAAGATATTTTTTAGATCTCTAACTTTGATAGTCTGATTATTTCTAGTGTATATTATTTCTTTTATATGACTTTTCTCATTTAAATATTTAGATCTAATTGCAATCCTGTGCATACGCTTAGGACTGAGTAGGATTGCAATCTGATTTTTTTCACATTTACTGATATTTTATGCTGCATGATATCCTTATATTCCTTGTTCAGTTTACACATGTCAGCTAATGCAGATTTGTCATTTGATGTAAGTTTTGGTTTTAGTTCATCAATTTCTTTTTGTCTCTTTACCAATTTTTTTAATCCTATTCTTTCCCTTTATTTATACACCAACTTTTGATTTTACCATGTAAGACTACCTTTAAAGTGTCCCACAGGATAATATCTGAAACCTCTCAATTATTATTGGCATTTAAGTAAAGCTTTATTTCATCTAGAAACCATTATTTAAATCCATGTACTGTAACTAGATAAGTAGGTAGTCTTTGGCAAATGCTTAAGGGGTCAATATTAAGTGTTACATTGAAGGTGATAGCATTGTGGTAAGACATAGGCCAGGATTCACTAATCCTCCGTGTAAGACTAAATAAGTCTTACACGGAAACTGCAGCCTAAGAGGAAGATGTCAGTGTGCCATGCATATTCATGAGGGCGCACTGACTCAAAAGGCTAACACGGAGCATGCACGAGTGCAGAGGGCGTGTCGGACTGCCGAGCAGTCCAAAAATCCACGCCCCTGCAAGTCCCTCAATCTGCAAATGTCAACTGAAATGAGCGAGTCCGCTCAAATGTGTACATACCGAACACTACACTCCCCACATTCTAAATCCCTGTACAATTCCAAAATGTAAAACTTTCCTTTTTTTTTTTTTTTATTATTCCCGATATTGCTGCCCGCATTTGCGTGTGTTTGCATGGGTTTGCCCAATGCTTAGCTACAGTTAGCAGTTTAGAGCCCAAAGAGGATAATAAGAAACTTATATGCAAATTAAGCCAAATAGCAGTAGCCTAGTGGTAGAGCCTTCGCACAAAGCGGAGGCATTCCCGGTTCAAGTCCCACCCCTCCCCTTTCTATTTTCTGTAGGAAATCTGTATAGAAAAATAATTCCTGACATTTATCTTCTAAATATTAGTAGAAAGCATTGAAATGGCCTATGTAGTAGTGAACGATATTTTATATATATATATATATATATATATATATATATATATATATATAAGAAGGCGAAATGGTTATGCATACTGATGAATGCATAAGTAACGTATCTTAAGCAATGTGAAGCACTGCTAAGCAAAGTTTACCAGTATTAAGCACATTTAAGTGTAATTGCTCATACCTTAGCACTGCTTTAACTAGTGCAATAGCTTTGTTCGGAGCTGCGCATCGCACCAACTAGCGCAAACAAAACATGTTTGCGCGTAGCTGCACACCGCGCTAACTAGTGCAACTTCGAGCAACGTAGAGCACCATAGAGCAATGTAGAGCAACGTTGGGCAAAGTTGAGCAAAGTTGGCTAAACACAACGACACCTCCTAGCCGGTCTGGCCAGTAGTAAAATAAAAAGCAATGACAGGCCTTGAACCAGGGATACTGTGCACCATAATCACAGTACTGAAACACTAAGCCATGACAGCTTTTATATGCATGCACTTTCAACACACACATATATATCAATGAAAGTTTACCCAGTGCTAAGCAGATGTGCTTTCAGCTGAGATTTTCAAAACTGGCCAATCACAAATAACTGCGGGAAATGAGGCATATTTAAGCCCCATAGGTGGGAATACTTGCCATAACTGGTTGTAGCTCCCATCTGCAGGCAGCACGACTGGTGTTGGAGAGGCTCTTGCTTTCGAGTGCAATGGTGGGGCATTGAGGAGTCAAAAGTGATGGTTTGTCTCCTCATCCATAATCATGATGACAGACTCCTGCAGGGCCGGTTCCAGGGCACTGAATACAAAGTGGAAGCCTGGAACTGTCTAGCACATGATCTCACCAGAACCACAGGTGTCCCTCAGACTGGTGAGCAGGTCAGACACAATTACTCAGACCTGAAGAGACGGAAGCAGGACCAACTGAACCAGCAGATACAGGAGGCCCATGAGATGGAAAATGCCCCACTACTGAGTAGGTAGCCATGGAATGAAGTATGTAAGAATTGCTATTGTAGTCTATATTATGGATAGGTATATATCTCAATATCACTTCATTTACCTCACAGCTGCAGGTGTCCATGCTGCGAATCAGCAAGCTTATGCAGATAGGCTCTAAGGCTGTGCCACCAGGCAGGTTAGTAATTATTCTGCATGTATTGTTACATAAAATAAGTGAGAGAGCATGAAAAAAAGAGTTGTAACCCATTAGTAAAGGTATAATACTGTTGAATAAGTCTTCTGCATGCTCTGTAATATCAAATAAATGAGAGAGCCTCTATAAAAGTGTGTAATGTAATTAATAAAGGTATAATTCCTGGAGTGTGTCTGTGTCACTTTCTTCAATATGTTGTTGTACTCTTGCATTATAGAAATATTACTGTTGTATTAAGCGCTGTCAACCCACACTTGGGTAGGTCCATATAAAGTGGAAGAAGGGAGTGCCAGTAGCTGTTAAGCATATATACAGTCCTCAACAGTTGGTTAATGGCCGGCATGTATAGGTTAATCTGGCACATGAGTAGCCTGTTATTGCGTTCGCCAGAAATGTCACTGTGCTGCTAGAAATATAGGACGCTGTTAAAATATAATTGATAATGTCACTTGAACACATCCAGATATGTAGATATATAAATATAAATAAAATATATAAATATGTAGCAGTAACATCTGCATCCTGGACAGTCTGTATGTCAGATACAGGTCAGGTATATAAAGAACTAGCAAAACTCATTTCACAATTTAACGGACATTGACAAGTGTAATAATACATGTAGGGGATATATACCTGCAGTCAATAGGAATGTAGTGTGAACTATAAGTACATATAAGTTGTTAATGGAGGTATCTTTTTACACCCTACTGTATGTGCATAAACAATTCAATTCCACACATCAATGGGTATGTCTAATCTCAAAATATTTGTTGAGACATATGTCCTATTGGTTCAAAAATATCTGCATTTACTTTGATGCATGTGCCCTGTTCAAATACCACAGTCTTGGTGGCCTGTTGCCACCAATCAATCCTGCATGCTGTTGGAATGTCCATTGTTGTTCTATATATGCATGTGTTATGCTTGCTGTTCAACTGTTGGAACTCTGGTGTGTTGGGTTAATGGGAATACTACTGCATGCTGTTACAAATAATTTGGAATGCTGTTGGCTAACAACCCATATTGTCATTAAATCCTCCTAAACTTAGAATGTATGGGAAGGCTGGTCCCAGCGGACCCACCTGTCCCACCTCAGCTGGCGATGGCACCTGGCAACAGCAGGTCCGGTGCCCAGCCCGGGAGCTCCTCCTCCATTGGTCCTGTGCCACCTTCAGGTGGAAGCACTGCAGGAGATGGGGCTCATCCCCCTGTGCAAGCATGGCCAGAGGAGAGCCATTTATCACCCTCAGAATGGTCCGGGCTGTGGTGCGTAGGAAGATCGAGCGTTCAGTCGTTGATCCTCTACTCCAGCTTGAGGCACGTGTGGCGTGATTCACGGGTGAGCCTGCCCCTCCTACACAGCCCCCAGCACAGCCACCCTCTGTTCTGTGAAGGTGCAGTGGTGACTGCCCGTGGGTGGGGATCTCAGTTCCACTGTTGCCATCTATGGGTTCATGGGCTTGTGATTTCCAAACATCCTTCCCCGTCAATGGTGTTCACCCACCACATGTGTCATATTCCGCCCTTGTATGAGTCTTGTTTGTCTTGTCTGTTTACCTCCCCACTCTACCTCCCCATATATACCCACTTCCCCTACCACACATTCCACTCTCACCTGAAAAAAAAGGGCAATCTGCTCCCAAAAAAAATTACGCCCCATACATAGCTGCCCATTTTGCAAACATGTCCGCTGGACACATAAACTGATATTTAATTGGTAGTACAACATACTTTGTTGTCCTCACCCCTCTCTCAGGGGTGGAAGGTTTTATATTTCCCTCCAAATTTGTAGCATATGCACAGCTGTTGCTGTTAAAGAAATGGGAGCTATAGACCTTCCCTACACTAGTCCTGCACATCCCGAGCTGTTTTCCCTACTGTCTTTCCCTTTTTGTGCCCCTCTTTCACCACTTTCCTATCTCCCCATTTTCTTTTCTTTCAAAGAAATGAGCGCAGGGGTTAGCGGGAGTAAGCACTTTTAAGCAGTAGTTAGCGGATTTGCGCGAGTGTGCACTTGTGTGCACTTAGCTAAGCACTGCTAAGCATCGCCCAAACCCACACAAACCCACTTACAACTGCCTAAAAGTGCATTAGTCACCCTGTATGTGAGGGCCCTTGTTCTGCTCGCAGTAAAATAAAACACCTCTGTCAGTCTCAAACCCTGGACCTTGGACACACTAGACTGCATGAAGTACCACTAAGCCACAACAGATATACAGCAAGTTGTTGCTGAAATAGATATATCATGCATCAGAATGACTGAATGTAAAGGAAAGATAGGAATGCCATAACACTAAACCTGTTCTGTGGAACTTTACCAGCAGTTGTTGTGGAATTGCATTACATGACTGTGATAACAGAAGCAGCCATTCTAGCAGTAAATAATGCTACAGCAGCACTTTACAACCCCCACACAGTATCATAGCAGGACAATCCCCACCCAAATGTATGAAATACCTGTGTGTTCAGGGTCCACCAAGGATGTAGGTAGGCATACTCAGTACTGGAATTGTCTAGTTTTCTTGAGCATCCTGTGCTAATGTCAACAATAAAAAAGCAGAAACTATGCAGAAGTGAGTACATTAATATTCACAGTATAGCAGTTCACAAACAGTACATGTGCCAAATGAAAAAAATCTCAATAACTACTTATGTATGGCAGCTAATTGTATAAGTAGAAAAGAAAATACATACTACCACATATCTTGAGTTAGCATTTGTAAGGGTGAGTACAATTCTACACTGATAACTGTGTACTGGAAGTGGCAACATTCAGGTCTGAGTACAACATTCAAATCACTGGCTACACCCCTAGCTTCAGATATAAGATGTATACCAACCTTCTGACTTACACAATGGTGTCCACAGCAGACAAGCATGGGCCCCACTTTGGAAAGCTGAAAGGGCTACACCTACCTGACTTAGCAATTTATAGCATTGGGTTGCTATGACAGTGAGTACTGCAATCACCACACAGCAGGCTGCATGCAATTACTAAATGGTGGCCACCAATTTGTGCAGAGGCCATCACATGCACATGTGCAGATTCCTATAAAAGCAGGCTGTACTTGCTGTCCACACATGCAATCATTCCATTGCTGGTACAGAGAGAGAGAGACAGAGAGAGACAGAGACAGTGACAGACAGACAGACACCAACATCCACATCAACAGCAAGAGCAACAGAAAAAAATATATATAATTAAACCAAAAAAAATATATATATATATATAATTAGACCAAAAAAAAAAAAAAAGACACGCGGAACTGAAATTTACAAACACATACAAAGGAAAGGTATGTAACAGATATGTATTTACTGGCATGTTGTAGATGTTTTTGAAGAGTACTCTACATACTTTGAATCATCCATATGTGGCAGCAGTATGTAGCTATGCACAGATGCCCTGCATAACTACTGCCATGGACAAATCGGTGTGTAGCTCTGTGCAGTGGGATATAACTGTGACATATGTAGCTCAGCATTAAATGTCAAACATCTGATCCATGTTATCTGTGTTCTGTACAGTAGTGTGTACAATGGCTGTTTGGGGGAGTAGCACATACAGCTATAAAAACATGGATGTGACAGAGTAACAAATGCATGATAGTCAAATTAACATGTAGCTTAGCATTGGCAACTGCTGTACCAGGCTAGTATGCTAATCTAGCATTTGCAGCTATATATACACCCTCTAATATTACTGTATGCTCACAAGTGACACCTGTTCATGTTGCAGCAAGGCCCAACAGTTCAGCCGTGAGGTCCACGGACGTACAACAGTGTGGACCTTGTGTGTGTATGGCACACACATACAGAGAGATCTTTCTGTGTCAGATATATTACCATCTGTACATGTGCATAGAGCAAGGGGCATACTGCAACTGTTTGTGAAGGGGGACATATATATATATATGTTGTTGAAGGTTGTTATGTGTATATTTCTATGTAGGTTGTAGTGTGTGGCAAACAAGACAGCATACAGTGCTTGTATATGACATGTGGTGGTTAAACGCTGTGGGTATGATTTGTCAGGTTTGCAGTGTTGCAGCCAGTGAGGCCTGCTAAAGCTACATGGGCTGAGAACAACTTCAATGCATTCCGCACAAGACTGTGCAATATTATTACATAACTGTATACCTCACAACCTTCGCATAATTGATATTCCCACCATGAAAGGTGGTGGACTGTATATGTGCCCATATGTATATCTATATGTACACCAATGTATATTTATATGTATGTGTGTGTGTGTGTATATATATATATATATATATATATATATATATATATATATATATATATATATATATATGGAGAGAGAGAGAGAGAGAGACAGGGTCATAGTTACTGTGACAGATGCCTGGTGACAGAGCCATGGACTCAAGCTCAATGTTGAAGCTGCATTGGCATCCCTTCTGGCAAAAACTCTGTACCCATGAACTACCACATAGGTGGTAGTGTACCTAACACTGAAAGTGTGATAAGAGACCATGGGACACAGGTGGACAGCAGTCTCCCCTGTGATAATCACAGTGCCACATTAGTCATGTAATCTGTCTACGGGGCACACCTCATCACATAAGGTGTTTCATCCAGGGAAATATAGGTCAGTGTTCCCCTCTACTCATCACCCATAAAACCCATTATAGAGTACAATGCCCCATTTGGTATGTACCTCAGAAGACATCTACAGCAACTGGAAAGGCCACAGACATACCACACAAACAGTAATACCAGCCTCAAACAGATGCCCTATGCAGACCGTCCCACAAAACCACAGCTAGACTGTGTCACATACCGCCTACCCAGAGGTGACCTCTGCCTAACATACACAGCTATGTCAAACCCAGAGCTGTTGGACATGCTCCACATAAACAGATCACAGTCCCTACAAGCTACTCGCTTTAGGGACCTAACCTTGTCACCTCAATAAACAGAACATGCTGGAGGGATAGATTCCTATCTCAGAGACATCCTATACTCTAGAACAAACCACCTATCAATAGCAAACAAAGCACCTCATTAGCAGTCATCATGAATAATCCTGATGATTGGATGGGAGATAGGAAATACACCCTGGGAATCACCTCTGTGTCTCTGCTTGACAGGGGCACATGAAATTAAATTACATGTGTGTCAAAGGCCAAGGTAGCATATGACTAGGCTTCTATAGGCCCTAGGGCCAATAGCCTATTATCTACCTATGAACCGATACACACCCACATGTACTTGTTGCAATAATTGCTATGTGAGGTTGACTGAGTGTGATGGTGAATTTGTTGGTGAATGTGTCAAAGTTCTGTATATGTGTGATAGCTTAGTGGGAAACTGTTTCTGTCATGGTATTTTGTGTCCTAGCTCTGATCCCAGCAAAAGATGTGTATGCTATTGCTAGGCAGAAAAAGCTGTATGGCATACGGTCTGACGTAGTCCCTTGGTGTTGACTGGGGTGTGCCATTGTAGGCTAAAGCAGTACATGCATGCTTATTGACTGGTACTGCTGATGAATCCAAATCCCGTATGAACTGTAGTACTACCTGAAGCTGTAGGCCTAAACAATACAGTATGGTGTATGTCCACATAGCTTGTAACCACTGTTTTGTGTGTTCCCTGTAGTCCTCACAGATTACATACCTCAGGCATAAGGTTTTGTAAGTACTGACAGACAGTTCTGTATGGTACACAGGTAAAGCTCATCTAGGTTGCCATACCTGTGTGTCTTGTATGTATGTCTGATGTGTGTGTGGGTATGCCTGTAACATGCTCTCAGTCATATGTGTGTCACAGGATATAAGTGCATATCTAGCAACATGTATAGTCTAGTACAGTAGTATGCCACCCATATTAATGAACGTGCACATATGTTAGGCAGGGGGTTGCCATCAACAACTAGTGTGGTATACTGGTAATACTGTAACTGGACTTTATAATCATTGCAATGGATGACATATTTCTTTATGCATTAGCTTGATATATACCTCCTGTGTCTAGGTGGTGCATTGTGTCGCATACAGTGTGCCATGTACTGTTGTATAGTCTTACATACTGGTTTCTCTTTGTTGCTGTGCAGAAGATGGTTTGATATATAGAGTGTGCCAGGTATGGTCAGGCAGTTGTGGGTTGAGCACTGATATGTGGTATTGAAAGTGTGTATCCTCTGACAGCCAATAGGTTGTTATATATGTCAGTTCAGTGATATTTGTACTTTAGAATGTTAAGTGTGCCACATGACTTGCTCACACATATTGTTTCATTGTCTTCCAGGGTCATGGCTTACCATCGCAACCCTACCTATAGCCAGGCAGAGGATGAAGTGATAACAACTAGCCTGGTTCAGCACTACAACCTGCTGCTCTCATGAACCAGCCAGGACCAGCATGAGCGGACTGCACTGTGGCAAGATGTTGTCAGTAGGGTAAATGACATAGGCATGCGTAACCAGACCAATGAGCAGGTACGCCATCACTGCAGTGATTTACTTAGACATGTCCGACAGCATGTGTCTGATGTCCATAGACAACAGCTTGCCACAGGTGGTAGCCATCCATCCCCCCCTCACCAGAGTGGAGGAGCTGCTCCTGAGTCTGGTGCCTCCTGGCCAACAACAACAACAACAGCAAACATGTATCATCATGGAGGCCAGAACCACCCAGTGAGTTGACATGGAGCGTGCAGGTAACATGGCATATCTGTAGACTACTGTTACCTCTATTGGTAGATCATGCATATGTGAGATGTGTACTGTGTAGTTAGAAGATGTGGAGCCTGGTGTTGTGCAATACTGATAATTTGTAACATAATCTGTAGGCCTGTGACTGTCAACCATTGTACTACTGTAAGATTGCAAACCCACAGTAGCAATGCCACAGTTGTTGCCACTGACAAACTGTTTCATATCCTTGTAGGTCCCTCTGGTGTGACAGCAAGGCAGCAGCTCCATGCTGGTGAGTGTGCTCTACATTTAATATTGCAAATTAAATGTGCATGTCATAGGTGAGGTATAGGCCATGTACACGTAACACACCTATGCATAATGCATGCTGTGCATGTTTGCTGTGAGACTATGCACATCTCAGTAACGTGAGTAGCTGCCTGAAACACATGCAATACACAGAACATCCCACACAATTGTGGCAACACTGTAGTGGACATTGGATAGGCAGAGTCGATACACATGCACACAACATACGCAACTTTGTCATACGCAGTACAAGTTAATATGCTACACATGGCGTATTCAGACACCTGCTGTACAGTCACACTCCAGTATTCCAAATGTCATCCACACAGCACACATAATATACCTGAGGTGTAGAGGCCTATCATGGGGCTGTGCGACACTCTTCAACACATAACACATTCATGTTAGGCAATGCTCCCTATTTGGCACCTTACAAACCCATGTAACAACTGGCTGTGAAATGGTGACTGTAGCCATGGTACTGCAGTTCAGGTACAGCATGCTAGGTGCCGGTCTGGCACACATTAGTAGCCTTGAGTGACCACATGATGCTGCATGATGATGGCTCATGGTACTACACCCCACCCAGTTACAGTAACCACAGTACTACACATAGCATTCATCACTATACACCTCAATGTTGTGTGTGCGCAAACATATGCACCTATACACAATATGCATAGCAATCACCATTTGCACAAAGTGACACATATATGTCTTATAATGCTATTGAGTGTATAGGTCACATGACACACATTGGGTATGTGTGATATTTAATGTTGCGGTTGTGTTGTAGCATGCCATGTCATAGCTGGTACTGGCATGTCCACAATATGTTCTACACCCACCATAACTACTGTACAATGGCTATGTTGAACAATGGTATTCCATCAGGTATACAAGCACCACTCATCCTGTGTGTATACATAGCATGCATGAGCTAAACCTGTGTCCACAATTATCTGCTAAAGACACAGATGCTCTAATCAGTAACGGATATCTATGTGACACACAAATAAACATCCAGCCATGGTATGTGTACCTGTGAGTGATGGTGCACAGCACATTGAAGAGCTTGTAATACTTGCACAGCAATGTTGTGTCCATGTACACATTGAGTTCCAGGGTGAGGCCAATCACTGAACAACAACACACATGCATCAAAGCCATGTATACTGTTATTAGCAAGGGCTGTCTACACTCACACTGCACGCTATTGAGCAAAACATGTCCTGCATGCTGACACGTGTGATATGACTGTTTGGCTTGTGATACTGTACCCCACCATCAACTGCTATTGAGTATGTTCTGGATTGCTGGTGGTGTGTGTGTGTGTGTGTGTGTGTGTGTGTGTGTGTGTGTGTGTGTGTGTGTGTGTGTGTGTGTGTGTGTGTGTGTGTGTGTGTGTGTGTGTGTGTGTGTGTGTTTGTGTTCATGTGTGCATGTGTTCATGTATTTGTGTGCATGTGTTCATGTGTGCATGTGTGCATGTGTTCCGACATCATGTACAGGTCGTAAAGTGTGTGTTCCTATCTTCCTATCACAGGTGCTGAGGTTGGGCTGGTTCACTGCAGCAGGGAACCCGATGTCACTGAACCAAATAGTGATAATGATGATAGGTGTGTTGAAGCACAGGCATGTTTGCCAGGGTCTGTCGTTGGGCCACCAATCGACAGTACACAAGTGTCCACCCCATCCATGCACACAGTCATACTGCCAATACATCCATCACCGAGGCCCTTAGCTGAGGGACAGTGTACAGTTGGCATTGGCAAGGACAGTGTGGTATCAATGGCACATGCATCCCGACACAGCAGCCATACTCAGATGTCTGGAAAGGTACCAAATAGGCAGATTTCCAGGGGTTCTCGTCAGAGCACTGCTACTCATCATGCCCCTGGCAGACGTGCCACAGGTCTTACAACCTCACGCATGTTCCAGGCTGTCATGGAGGCACAGGCATGTATGGAACGGTACACCAGACAGGGACTAAGGCCACAGAGGGCACATAACACCGCTGTAATTAAAAGTATCTGTGACCTAGCAGGTGCCATCCGTAATTACACTGAGGTCACTGATAGACGTTGGGGTGAGACATTAGATGTCCTCCGCAATGTCATGTCCATGTGTCAAGAAAGTGCGGGATGGCAGTCACCACGGATGTCCCTCATGTCACAGCCACTCCCATAGTGCCAGTACCAGCCCCAGCAATGTTGGGGGTGGGCTGTCCATAGACTGTCCTAGAAGACTACGTGCACGTGGCTCTGGACAGACCCAGCAGGGATCTGGGTCCAGTGTACATCTGTCCACCTCTGAGGAAAGTACCCAGTCTGGCTTAGTACCTGATACTGTCAGTAGCACACCTGCCAGGCACAGGTACCGTATCCATGGCCAGAGACAGTGATCTGTAAAGCCTGGCAGGTACAGTCTGTGGCTGTCCCACAAATCCCTGTATATGGCAGCCACATGGTGGAACTGTGTGCATGCAGACAGACACACACACACACACAGAAACCAGACACCTAGGGCTAACACATACCAACACACATTACATAAACATTGGCCGATAGCAGTACTCTTGGCTCTTACTCACACACACACACACACACACACACACACACACACACACACACACACACACACACACACACACATACATGTCGATTGTATGGCTCAATGTAGGGCTCTGGCAAATCAACAACACACCCTGTGCATATGATGAAACCTGTGCCACCTCCTGTCATCTGTAACATTGATGCAGGAGCAGGCTACCATGGTGCTGATGCACAGGGTGACTTTATAGCAGTATAGCAATGTTAGCATGTTGTCAGCAGTAAAGTGTAATGATATCCTTGAAGGTGTAGCTGAGCAGGCATGATGCATTAAAGCTATGATTGTCAATGTAGTATTGTTTACACCAGTGTTAGTTCCAATAGTGTATTGTCCACCCACGTGCCACTTGGCCGATGTGTGTAGTATTGGCAGCATGTGTTAGAGAGTGGACAGTACATGTGGGATGTGTGTAGCACAGATTTGCAGGTGTACATTTGTGAACATGGTGGAGGTGCACTGTCTTCATTTACGTACATAGCGGACACATGGGCAGGGTGACATGCCCTGTATTACACAGTAACACTCCATAGTTCCTATTGGTGGCCAGTATGCATTGTACTACACACATTGTGGAACTTGAGTACACGTGTGTATGACATGGTTTGACACTGTGCTGTGGGTGATACTGTTACTATCTGACATTGTTTTGCAGTCTGGTAGTATACATAACCTCAACAGCCTGACCATACACAATCGTTAGATGATGTCTTGACAACTGACACACAGATATAGGACACGTAACATTTGGATCCTTTAAGCATACTGTGGCCTGTAATGCATTCTCCAGATGACACACACATCCTCCACAAGGGTATCATACAGACAGATACCTGTTGTCAAACCCATGCTATAAAGCTATAAGCCAACTAAAGTATAGTCATCCACCTTTGTAAAACATAGTATCCCCACAGTATAACATAGGTAGTAGCCACCAACATGTTGAACAGGCACTGATGTGTACATGCAGCCAAGTGTTACGTCATCTCTCCTTTGGTAATCACAGTTCCAAAGGTATTTTGAAATCCCTTGGTGGATTACATAAGCAATAAGAGGTCTGCATGCATATCCGCAAAGGTTGTTCTACACCTATAATGAATAGCCGTCATTGACAGATTTTGCTGCATTTGAACAGGTCTGAAATATACCTCAGCCATAAACCCTCACTCACACTATGCAATAGAAACTGTAATTAGTGTTTGTGACATGGATGACCTAGGCCAGAGATCACTGCAGTGGTTGGGCTTGTCAAAAGCATACAGATATAAGGTCTGGAAAGTGGCAGCACAATCTGGCAAAGATGACAGATGTGTTCATGGAGAAAGCAGGGTTCCCACCTATGAAATAATTGAGGTCACATGTACGTATATGTGTTTGCCACACAGCTACCTGACATGTGCAATGCACATACTGTTGTCATACTGATATGTTATACAGTAGTAAAAGCAAAACCCACAACACATTGACCAACAGTGTCACACACACAAAGCACACACACACACTCACCAAATGCAGGATTCAAACCCCTACCTAACTACTGTATGATAATAGAGCAGTACATATTACCACGACGTGCTATACACATTACTGGAAGTTTTTCTTTCCACAGGTATATTTGTAGGATGGTGACATCATCAGACTTGACAAAGATAAGTATACCACTTTTAAGGTGTTTTACTACTCTCCAAAAAGGTTGCTGATTTCCCAGGAGATCACACACAAACACAGTTGTCAAGTGCAGGATTCAAATCCCTACCTAACTACTTTATGATACTAGAGGAGTATGCATTAACACAACATGCTATACACATTACTGGGAGCTCTCTTTCCTACAGGTATATTGTAGGATGGTGACATCATCAGACGTGACAAAGATAAGTATACCACTTTTAATATGTTTTACTACTCTCCAAAAAGGTTGCACCTCTCCAAGGAGATCATACACAAACAGCTGTCAAGTGCAGGATTCAAACCCCTCCCTAACTACTTTATGATACTAGAGGAGTACGCATTAACACAACATGCTATATATATTACTGGAGGTTTTCCTTTACACAAGTATATTTGTAGGATAGTGACATCATCAGACTTGACAAAGATGAGTACACCACTTTTAAGGTGTTTTAGTAGTCTACAAAAAGGTCGCTACTCTCAAAAGAGATCATACACAGTTGTCAAAAACAGGATTCAAACCCCTACCTAATTACTTTAATATACTAGAAAAGTACGCATTTACACAATGCACTATACACATTACTGTGAGTTCTCCTTTCCACAGGTATATTTGCAGGATGTTGACATCATCAGACTAGACAAAGTGGGTTACGTTAGGTG
This sequence comes from Protopterus annectens, assembly GCF_019279795.1. Lineage (NCBI taxonomy): Eukaryota > Metazoa > Chordata > Ceratodontiformes > Protopteridae > Protopterus > Protopterus annectens. The sequence goes on along the minus strand of NC_056738.1, from coordinate 291,844,207 downwards.
ACATTAGGTGGGCTACATAGAAGGAATTCCTAAACACCTTGGCCATGTGATCATCAAAGGAGAGTTTACAATCTCCCTGGGTCTCCAGGGCCATAATTACTTTCTCCGTACATACTGGATTACCACCTATGTGGTAATTTGTGTGCACTTTGTTTTATCCAAAGGGGATGACTATGCATTCTTTGGCATTCTGCTTGAGGGCATTGTTTTGACACCAGGTATCTGTCTCTGTAAGACCCTTCTGGAGGATGTCTGTGTCAGCCATGGAGTCAATTATGGACCACAGTTAGCAGTCATCTGCAAACCTGTTCAGCCATATTGCTCCTGTGCTTGCCTGTACCTCTGAGCAGTATCTACTGAACAGGTGGTGTCCCAGGACCAAGACCTGTGGAATGCCATTTATGACTGATTTATAGTCGGACATGGCACCCGCAACTCTGAACATCTGTGTTTGATCTGTGAGCTAGTTGCCCACCCATCCTGTGACATAGCTGTTAATGTTCAAGCTGGTAAGACAGAGTGGGGAATGGTGTCAAAAGTCCTTTGTGAGGTCCAGGTGGGCTGTGTGGATTACTTTCACCTCCATCTATGTCCTTGGTAACTGTTTCAAATGAGTCAACTAGATTTAGGAGGCAGGATCTGCCTTTAACAAAGCCAAGTTGGGTATAGTCCAGTGTCTGCAGGTCCCCAATGTCTCTGTTTATGGGTTCCATGATAATGTGCTCCATAGCTTTGCAGACCAGGCTGAGTAGACCTATAGGGCAATGGTTTCCAGGTTCTGTTGTGGCACCCCCTTTGTGGAGCTGGATGACTGTTGGTGTATGCCATTCTTTGGGTACATAGCCTGTGGTAAGGTTTAGTCTGGATAGTGAATGTATGTGAAGGTGTAGTTCCTTTTGGGGCTGGTGTAAGACGCAGCCTGGAACACCATACTGTCCCATTGATGCGGTGTTTGTAGCTTTGGTGAGGGCTGTCTTTACCTGCATGTCCATGAAGTCTGAGGATCTGCATTCTTCCGGGATGGACACAGGCCCTTTTGGGGGTGATGGTGGTGGAGACTGCATTGAACCTGTCCCCCAGGATGTGGCCAATGTAAGTTAGTTCAGTGTATTTCTTGCCATTTGTCAGTAGCTGACAGCGTATTTGGAAGTTGCCACCTAAATGTTTGGTATAGCTAACAAAGGATTTGTGGTTGTTATTCTTACATTCCTTGGCAATTTGTCTTTAGAAACTGGCCTTGGATTATTTTATGACCGATCATTGTGTCCTCCTAATAATGATCAGTGATGCCTTTCCTTTTGTGAAGTTTGCTCTATCATGTGTTCGTTTCCTCCTTCTGTTGTATAGCTTTTTTATGGGCGACAACCACCAGATTGGTTTCTTGTTTTTGGAGGAGTGCATCTTGTCTTTATTTGGCATGTTTCGATCCCTGCATCCCTGTAGAAGCTCATAGAATGCACTTGTAAATGATTTGGCAGATTGTATAGCATTATCTTCACAGTGGTTTCCTTGACTGGGAGGGGGACAGGATGTGGATGTCCAGTGTGATTACTTTATGATCTGATATTACCAGAGAGGGGTTTATCTCTGTCGTGGAACACTGGTACCCTATGTTGGTGATGATCAGGTCCAGTATGTTGTCACCTCTAGTGGGCGTGGTGACCAGCTGTTCCAGGGCGTTTAACTCTAGGAAACATTGGGCAAAGGACATTGTACACAAGTAATTCTCCCACCCAATGTTTGGGTAGTTGTAATCTCATCATATAGTGGTGTTTGATAGGAATTTTATATTTTCCACTGTTCTCAGGAATACTGAGTGAGGTTCCTGATGCAGGCTACAATCTGATTAGCAGCTTTGCCCAGTGTTAGTTGCACTTGCATGGTCTCCAAGACCTCATGCTGTGCCACAAACCTGAAGGTGTGGGTATCCATAAGGTAAATGGATACACCCCTTACTTTTGTATTTCACTCATGGTTTTGGGTCCGTAGATCAGAGAATTTGTGAGTGTTTTATGTGGAGAATGTCCAACAGCTCTGTGTTTGACATAGCTTTGTATGTTAGGCAGAGATCACCTCTGAGTAGGTGATATGCGAGAGAGTACAGCTGGAGCATTTTGAGATGGTCTGTGTATGACATGTATTTCAGGCTGCTAATGCTCTTTCTGAGGTATTGCTGCAGGCTTTCCAGTTGTTGTACATGTCTTGTGAGGTACATAGCAAAAGGGGCATTGTACTCCATTATGGATCTAGTGAGTGATGAGTAGAGGGGAACAATGTCCTCTTCTATTCTGCATGAGACACCTTTTGTGATGAGGTGTGCCACATAGAAGGATTTCCTGACTACTGTGGGGATGTGATTATCACAAGTGTGTCCACTGTCCACCTGTGACCCAAGGTCTCTTATCACACTTTCAGTGTTAAGTATACTACCGCCTATGTTATAGTTCATGGCTACAGAGTTTTTACCAAAGGGGATGACAATGCACTTTCTGGCATTGAAATTGAGCCCATGGCTTTGACACCAGCCATCTGTCTCAGTGAGGCCCTTTTGTAGGATGTCCACATCTTTAGTATTTACAATTATGGCTCCTAGTTTGCAGTCATCTGGAAACTTCATTAGCCACAGACCTTCCATGGTAAAGTTTACTTTAGGGAAGTAGATACAAAACAGGACAGGTACTGCACTCGTCATTGGTCCAAAGTCATACTTGGAGTCTGCTACTTTTACAGTGTGTGTTCTGTCAGTAAGCCAGTTGGCAACCCATCTTGTGACATAGCAATTTATACCTAGTTTAGTGGGTTTATCTATAATTCCAGAGTGTGGGATGGTGTTGAAAGCAGTGGCAAGATCTACATCGGCTATGTGAACCACCTTACCCTTGTCTACGGTTCTGGTGACTGCTTCAATGTCATCTGTCAGGTTTAGGAGACATGATCTGCATTTTACAAACACAACATGGCCGTGGTCCAGAGTTTGGAGTTTACCAATGTCTTTTTTTATAAGTTGTATGATGATCCATTCCATGGCCTTGCAGAGCAGGCTCATCAGGCTAATGGGGTGCTAGTTCCTGGGGTCTGTGGTGTCTCCACCCTTGTGTAGTGGAATAACTGTCGCTGTGCACCATTCAGCAGGTACAAAGCCTGAGGTGAGGCTATGACTGAACATGGTACATTGGTGTGGTGCCTGTTCGTTCTGTAGTTTGTGTAGAACACAGCCTGGGAAGTTGATTGGTCCCATCAATGCTGTGATACTGGCTTTGAAGAGTGTTTTTTACCTGTGCAGCCGTGATGACAGCAACTTTGCAGTCTTCCATTATAGAGATGTGCTCTTTCATGAGTGAGAGGGGGTAAGGTTAACACTGATCCTATCTGCCAGGATGTTGGCAATATCAGTTGGGTCTATATATTTAGTGCCATTGAGCTGTAACTCAGAGCAGATCTGAGTGCCATGACATGGACCTGTCTGTTGGGCAGAGATCTCCTGAGTAGACAGTATGCAACAGAGTACAGATTGAGTTAAATTCAGTCTTGTTGCATGGGGCAACTGTTTGTGGCTAGTAATCCTTCTTTTGAGGTACTTCATTGGTCTTTCCAGCTGCTGAAGGTGCCTAGTCAGATTCTTCGCAGGTGTGTTGTGGTACTCTCTGACGGGTCTGATGACTGATGAGTAGAGGAAACCTCCTTTGACCTACATGCAAAGACTTTGGCAGTTTGTGGGAACACATAGCATGATTTTCTGACCACTTTGTGAATGTGTTTCTGGAAGTACAGATGACTATCCACATTTGTCCATAGATCCTTTATTATCACCTCCATATTTAGCGTGTTGGCACCTATGTGGTATTTGTATGACTGTAGCTCGAGGACATACATTTGACACCTTTTTAAGGATATATCTGTTGTCCCAAACATCGATTATGACAACATTTTGGCAGTCATCCACAAACGTTGCTAAACATAGCCCTCATGTGTTTGACTGTATTTCTGAAAAGTATACACCAGACAGGAGGGGTCCCAGGACTGAGCCATGGGGGACAGCAGTTGTTACCAGCTTGTAAAGGAGACCACAATTCTTACCTTGTGTGATCTATCTGTGCCCCAGTTGGCAATCCATCAGATGACAGACATAAAGATGCACAGGTTGTTGATTTTGTGGATACGACATGTGTCTGGGATGTTGGCAAAGGGCTTTTCAAGGTCTATGTGGGATGTGTGTAGTTCATTTCATTGATGTATGTCCTGGGTGACTGCCTTGTAAACAGTCTAGCAGGTTTGGGAACCATGATCTGCCGATGACCAAACCGTAATTAGTAGGGTTGGGTGTTTGTAGGCTCCCAATAGCTCTGTTTATGAGTTCCATCATGATGGATTCCACAGCCTTGCAGATCAAGCTTAATAGGCTTATAAGACAATAGTTCCCATGTTCTGTTGTGCACCAACACTTCTGGAGTGTGTCACACATTGCTGTAACACATTCAACAGTTTCATATCCTGTACAGAGGGTGAGTCTCAACAGACTGTTCAGGTGCAGGCTCTGTTTGTTCTGGAGTTCACTTATGACACAGCGAGGGAAACAATGTAATCCCATAGACGCCGTGTTTTCAGGTTTGGAAGGAGCTGTTTACCCATTCTATATGTGATATCTGTGCTTTCACAGTCTCCAGGTATGATGATAGGGCATTTTGTCAGTGAGAGGGTGGTATGTATGTATGGGCCTGTCTGACAGGATGTTGGCAATGTCAGTCATTTACAGTTTGCACTGACTCAGGACATATATGAGTGTACATTGCTATTTATGACATTATGGAAGGAAGCGTCATGGTTCTCTGTGGACGCCTTCACAGATTCTTTTGCCAGAACATGGATTGGATAATATTTGGAGTGCACACTGTTGATAATACTGATTGCAGGTTTATTGATCTTCTTTGCTTTTTCACTTTCTGTGAACAACTTAAGTACTTGTGGTACATAGTTTGATTATGACAGGGTTCCAATATATTATATGTGTCTGTTTTCATATAACTGTGTACACAAGGCAGGATTGGTGAATAGTGACAGGTTCCTGGGGTGGAACATGCAACTGCCAGATATGTGTGGCCCACTGCTGTACTCAGACATGACCTAAGTGTGTGAGCATGTCCAGTATGACCTTTCAGTATGTTGTTGCCTGACATTTGCTTCGTTTATTGAAGTGTGTGAGCATGCCCAGTATGACCTTTCAGTGTATTGCTGAATGAAATCCACTACATTTGTTAAGTGTGTGAGCACGCCCTGTATACACATTTATACTATATGCGTGTGGAAAATCAAGTTGTATTTTTACTGCAGGTCTCACCTTTGTGTCATAACTCAACAGGGATCATGCTGTGCCTGCAGGGCTTCCATGAGACACTTTGCATAGACTTATCAACATTTCTACATACAGGAGGGACAGCTATTCTTTGTACATTTCTACCCGGGGGCACACCTGATTGTTACTGTGGGTGTACATAGGATGAGGGGTTCACCTGACATTTATACACATTTGCTAGGCCTGCACTGCTATGTAAGGTACACCATTTCAGTCTGTACTGTTGCCTATCGTACTGGCTTGAGGCATACTACAGTACTACGGGTCTTAGCATCCAATGTCACATATATTAGATTGTGACTTCATAGCCTACCCAACCCAACATCACACCACCTGGCCTGCTGTTCTCTGTCTGCATAGGCCTGTGGGGGAGGTTACCCATATGCCTCTTTAGGGTCATGATACAACATTTCTTTCTGTTTGCATTAGTGTACAATTGTCCTGCTGTGTCTGTCCCAGCGTAATGCTGTCATGGCTTAGTGGTTCAGTAGTGTGACTGTAGTGCACAGTATCCTGGGTTTGAGCCCTGTCACTGCTTTTTATTTTCATGCTGGACAGACCAGACTGCTTAAGGAACAGTACTGCAAATTTGAGCATGTTTACCTGACTTTGCTCAGCCTTGCCCAACATTGCTCAATGTTGCCCGATGTTGCGCTAGTTAGCACAGGAAATTTTGTTTACATATACAAAATAGTGGTAAAAGCTGCTTAGCATTGTTTTATATTGCTTAAAACATGGCAATCATGCCTCAGGTGGTGCTGCAGGACTGCCTATGTCGGATGCACATGGTACACTCCCTATACATGTTTGAAAACAGGTAGTGTCAAGTTAGGCATCCCTTTTATTTTATGTGTGAGTCAGAGAGAGGTATCATTTCCAGGGTTCCTACTGAGCCAGTGTATGTGCTATGCATTGCCTCTTTGCCAAGGCCAAGGCATACTGGGCACACCTCCTTCTGCCTATTGGGGCAGGCTCAGGTTGTTCCTCATCCGAGTCATGCTGTGCCTGTGATGGCCTTGGCAATGGTGGGGGGCTGTTTGGCCCTGCCTCATGCTGTTCCTGCTGCAGCTGGTTTTGCAGGATCATATTGTGTAGCATGGCACATACCATGACAATTTGGGTACATGTAGTTGGTGAGTACTGCAAGGCTCCACCAGATGTGTCCAGGCACCGGAACCATGACTTGACCATCCCAAACACACGCTCGATTACATTTCGTGTTTGTGCGTGTGCCTCATTATGGTGTTCTTGTTCAGCTGTGTGTGCATTTCTGATGGCTGTCATTAGCCACGGCTCCAGTGCGTATCCAGCATCCCCCACTAGGTGACCATCTGGGATGTCCCCATTGGAAAATATCTGGTACAGCTGCATCAGATGCCAGATATGGGAATTGTGTTAGCTTCCAGGGCAGCCAGCACACACATTCAGTATTATGCCCTTGGCATCACACACAACCTGGCAACTGATGGAGGGGAAGCCCTTGCAGTTGATGTAGGCCCTACACTGCTCACTGGCTGGTGCTTTGATGTGCATTTGCGTACAGTCAATTGCACCCACTACCTCAGGGTATTCCGCTATTTGATGGAAGAGATGCATATTGCTGGCCAATGCCTCATGGGAATTGGGGAAATATACATGATCACTGACATCTGCTGACATGGCATTCAGGAACTGGTGCCGTACTCTGGATGCTGATGACTGTGAAATCCCCATCATATCAGCAGTTGGTCTCTGGAAGGTACCTGTTGCTAGTATTCTTAAGCCGACACATACCTTGGTTTCCATTGGGATGGGCTCCCCTCTGTTGGTTCTGTGTGTGAGGCGTGGCCTGTGCAGCTCAGCAATTTGCTGCAGGAGGTCTCTGTCCACTCTATATCACTCCACTATCTCCAGCTCATGTTGCCCCTGGTAGGTTACCCTGGGTCTCTACACTCTTCTCCGTCTCCTCACTGTGGGTTGCTTAGCAGCATTTGCAATGGCACCACCCTCAGCATCTTGCATATGTTGCCTTATAATAGCAATGGCAGCCCCTAACATTTTTTGTCTGAGTTAAGCTTTTTAAGTTTTCCCTCTCTTTGTATACTGCAGTGTTGCAGTGTTTCGGAGAAAAACATGGGGGAATGTTGTTTGCAGAGTTTTAAGTGCTGGGCTGGGCTGGGCTAGTGTACTGCCTGTGTAATTGGCTGATTCTGATTGATTTCACCTGGCAGCTCTGCTAGTTCTCCTTGAGTAACTTCCTACTACTTCTTTTCCTTCCTTTTCCCTTTCTGTTTCCACAGGAGGCAGCACCGCGCAAACATGCACAGACACGCGCACACGCATGCACACAGGCTTACACAGGCTTAGGCGGGTGCACACATGCGCACACAAACTTAGACGGGTTTACAGACGCGCACACGGTGTAAGCAGGTTTGCAAGAAAGTTCAGTGATAGCCACGGCATACACCTTCTGTTTCTGGGTTTTAGTTAAAACTACTGTAGACATGCCTCTTCCAATCATGAGTAACTCACAGCAAACACAAGGCACTCTGCTCCAGTGAGCTTACAGTCTTTCATACATACCCCCTCATGATGTTACCTATCTTCTACTCTACTACTCCCCCACTCCTACACTTATACTCCAGGGACATGGCTCACATGCCAAGGAAAATTGGGATTCACTATCCTTATCCTCATTTGCATAGGATTGCCTACTAATGCTTGGTTACATCTCTCAAACTGAGCTTCCCCCCTTAGCAACCACTACTCAGTAGCCATGATGTCTTCAGCCTGCCATTCACCTGCATAGCAGAAGAATATTTGTAATCAGAATGCCTATTTTTGGCTTTTTATTTTTTTTTTCTGTTTTTTAAAGTGCCACACATTGGGGATCGGGGAAAAAATTTGATTTTTATTAATTTTCAAATGATCAAAATGCTAATGGCCTTATATTTGGCCATTGGCATGCTTCCTCAACTGGATGCATCCTTTATTTGGAGCTGTCATAGCTCTGTTCTGCTATTTACAGAATGGTACTCCGTTACCAATGGAGTACATTTCTGCAAATAAATCTACTCTTCCACGGACAGGTTAGTGTTCCTGGATCGCATAATTACCTCATTTGCATAGCTTTCAGCAGCAAATGAGGTAATTTGCATAACATGACGTGCAAGAGTAGTTTTAGGAGCTCTTATGTATGCCCCTACCCGCTGTTGCTGGATCGCTCGGCAGACAAATTGGCTGTCTGCCGGCTTACTCTGCTCTTAGACTCTGTGAATCCGGCCCATAATGTAATGCTGACATCAATCCCTATCAATTTTGGCCAGTAAAGAAATGGTTACAAAGGCTTTGTTTATATTGGTCTGTGTACCAAATCTGTAGGAGTAGTGAGAATACATCAGGGAGGATAATATTTTTATACCGTCAATGTCAATTAGGTTTCTGTCTTTTATGTAGTTGTTCAAGTGCTTGCCAACAGGGGACATCTTAAAGGGCTCAGTGCAGGGCAAGATAAAATTACAACCACCAGCTAGCAGTAACTCACCTTTAGACTTTAATGTTATGGTGTCTAAATGTTTCACAGTTTCAGCCCCAATACCCAGTATCCAGTAGATGTTTGCAAAAATGTACATCTTTTTATCGACCTCTAGTATGAATAAAGCAAGCATACCATCATTGCTTGAGTACGAGTCAACTATTTCTGGAATTCTCATTGAGTTTCTGTGTAAATTTAGGATGCCTCTTCTTTTGTGGTTACATTTTGAATTTACCAAAATCTTATAATCCTTAAAGGTTAATTTGTTTAGATCTTCTGTTACTAAGTGGGATTCCAGAATTAATGCAAAAATCTGCTTTATGTAGCATTAAATATTTGTTGACACTACTCCTTTTCATGGGGTTGTTCAACCCACTGACATTAATAGATATAATTTTAAATATTATCATTTGATGAAGACTGCTATTATAAGTAACATTGAAAAGTGCTTACCTTGATTCATTATGACAAATACATTTTTAAAACTGTCATGGACAATATAAAAACTCTAAATTCGAAAATAAAACTATATATTTTAATAACATTCTGCGTGAATATACTATATCCAGATTTACTATAGCTCTCAAAGAAGCCACAAATTAACCCTCTCATGACATCTAGTGGGAATTCCTAGCTACTGCAGGTTAATAACAAGCAGAAGGGAAACTGCATGTACATTAAAAACATACAAAAGGAAATTTTCAATTTAACATACTATGTATGCATGAACTAAGAACATGAAGCTGTATACAATTTCTTAAAATTATTTTTATCTAAACAGACTAATATAAATTGGTTAATCTTGATTGTTTGTTGCTATGAGTAAATACAGGACTGTAATGTCATTAAAGCAGACAGGAAAATAATGCATTTAAAACTGTCACTGTCAGAAACATATTTGTAATTCTTATTTAAATATAAATGTAATTCAGATTAAATAAATCACTATTTACAGTAAAACATATGCTTATAAGACTTTTTAGATAAAAAAAATTGCTAAATGAATGAAAACACGGTTCAAACAATTATTCTTGAATCTGACTGGCTGTTAGAGTTCAGTGAAGAGAAACAGGTTCAGAGGTCATGCCTACTTCTTGGATCACAGCACAGATCATTTCTCATGAGACTGTGAGCTAACTGAAGCCTTTAGGAGCTTGAGCTTTTCACAAAAGTTGGCAAATTTCTATCCAAAAAGTAAGGTGGGCATTTTCTATTGAAGTGAAGCTTTTAAACATAACTTAAAAAAACATAATAATAATAAATAATAATAATTATTATTATTATTATTAAGAAAACAATATCCCCTCGAGCCACACGCTCCAGGGATCTAAACCTCACCACAACAATAAAAAAGATAGATTCCTGTCCCAGAGACTTCACATGCTCTGAAACAATATTCCGATCTACATTAGGCAGAGCTCCTCGCTGACCCTCTTCAAGAGAAACCTTGACGAGTGGATGGGAAACAGAAAGTTTACCCCGGGGATCACTTCAGTGGCTCTGCTGGACAGAGGCACAGGGAATTAATCTAAGGGGACGGCGAAAGCTAACACATTCTGGCTAGGCTTATAAATGCTTTCGGGCAGATAGCTTAGTACCTACCTATGAACTTATAAAATGATGAAGATTTAAAATAAAGGCTCCAAATTATCAATCATACACAGTTATAAGATATATTAGCTAAATGGAGTACATTGCAGAAGTTCAGTTAAGTAGTAAATGTATATATAATAATAAAATGTCACCACTTTTTAATTACTTAACAGTAACACAGTAAGGATGTCTCTCTCCTGCAGTGATTAAATACTATGATGCTAGTACTAAAACAGAAAGGGAAGGCACATACATGATGAAATCAGTATAGGATACAAAATAAATATATTAAATTAGTAAGTGGTTTTATACCATTTCACAAGTGCTATGCCATGTATATAAAGAGAGAAAAGTATAAAATAGCAGTTTGTAGTTGGATAAGATTTTAATTTACTTGAATTTTGAGTAATACATATTATCCATACAGTTAGCATTATTGTGGGAAAGATAATAGGAGAGAAAAAATTACATTACCTTCTGTGTATGGTTCCACATTACTTAGAATGGAGAAAACAAAAACTCGCATGAAATGCAAAGTTATGTATAATCATTTGTCTCTGGGTTTCTTTTTTTAACAGTCCACTTATTTTTTGAAGATTGTCTTTTTAAGTTTATTGAAGAATCCATGGGTCCAAGTTGACTTAAAAAGGTTCTTTTTTTGGACAAATGTGGATGCTTCTTCGAGAGTCAAATGTTTTCTTTCCTTCTGGCAAGGATAGTCTTATTCTTGCTGGGAATATGAGTTGTGCTTTGATTCCTTCCTTTTCTAATGATTATATTAGAGGAATGCATGCTCTTCTTTTGGACATTACAAGGGGTGTAAAGTTGTTGTCAAATCTGGTAGTTTGGTCACCAATTTTTAATGGAGCAAGGGACCAGGCAGTTCTTAAAACAAGGTCTTTGTCCTGAGTGGAGATAAAGCTTACATAATAGATCTTGGACAGTTGTTTTTACTGGATACAGAAGTTGTAGTTAAAGACCTGTTTGTCCTTTCTATCCTGAAGGATAGTGCTTCAGGTAAGTTTAGGATTTTAGGAATCCAAGAAGTCAGAAAATGAATTATATTGTCCTGCTCCATCTGCTCTGGGATGCCATAGATTCTTATGTTGTTTCTCCTGGTTCTATTCTCAATGTTGTCTATCTTTTCAATGAGTCTGGTGTTTTCTTGAAGAAGAAAGTCCATGTTTTTATCTCTTTCTGTTAACCTGTAGTCTATATGTGTTATAGAATCTGGGAAGTTTGTGTTTTAAGGACTTAATTTAATAATGTTGTATCGTGGAATCTTCTTTTATATTGTCCACTTTTAAGTTTAATTTGTCTATTTTACCCACCAAGTCTTGAAATGTAGTATGGATTGCCTGTATTTCTTTCTTCATTGGAGTTTCTTGCTGAAAAAATTTGGAGCTGCTCATCTTCCTTTGTGAATGTGGTTTCAATGTTCCTTCTATTTGAACGTTTGACAAGAAAATATGAAAATTTAGCTTAAAAATGACACCAATTTGTAGCTTACAAATTCCAGAATCTGAGTTTAGTAGTTTTAGGTCTTTGTTGGAGAAATTAAATAAAAAATCCTGTCAGGAAAAATGAAGACTACAGAGCTCAAGAACTCTCTTGCTTTCAGCTTGCCATCCAAGCCTGTTCAGGTTATTCTTAACTACAGAGTCTGTCACTACCGTCTCATAATGTCATAGTTTCCTAACTTGATCCCTTATCCTGAGTTTTAATGTTCACATGCATTTAGAACAATACATTTGATTGTCAATGCATTTACACCTAACAGCAATACTAACTGCTAATTCCAATAGTTTTCTGACTTCTGCACTTGGTCATATTGTAGCTATAACCATGGTCTTTTGCTGTAGTCTTCTTGCATACTTGGGTCCCAGAAGATAACCATGATCTCTTCAGAGTTGCAGTCTCCTACCCATATTTTTTCAAAACTTCATTTCCATAGAAGGCTGCCCCTCTCCATAAAACTCCTCTCCAGTTTAGTTGTAGAATTTTCCAGTTCTTTTATGTCACAAGACTCTTGTATGCAGTAAAGAGACCCATTTCTTCAGCCAAATTGCATGCCTGCCTACTTGGCCTGTGCTTCAAACAGAACTGTTTCCGTTAATAAGGGGTAAGCTGTCCACTCTGCCTCTTCATCTTGCGGTAAGATGTGACACAACAAATGTCCTCATAGCATGCACTTTAAACTCCATAGATAGCAATGGCAGTTTATACGGTTCTATAAGAGTCATATCTGACTTGTGAGTGTGAAGTTACCTAGATTCCTTCAATTACTTCAAGCACTTTATACATCAGAACACTATTTTAACAGAGGTGTAATACCTTTAATGTGAGAGTGATAGTCCTTGATCCACACATGTAAACAGTCTGAGTTTGACACAAAACCACACAAAACATAGAAAAGAACTTAAGTTAGAAAAAATAAAGTCTTCCATGAATTTTCATCAATGAACTTGTAAAGACAGACGAATGATTAGAGTCAGCAGAACAGTAATAAGTAAAACAATTGTGAATAAAAAGTAATGCAACCAGTGGTTTGCTCTAATGGTACTATTTTGTATTACTATCTATTCATCCTGAGATATTTTAGACACTTCATACTGCATGACCACTTGCAGGAATAACTGTATCCCTTCCTTGTGCAGTATTGTCTTTATTTTCCAAGATGACATTAATTATCTTTAGATCTCACAGATAAAATTAATCATTTTGCAAACTCAATCAAATAAACATTTTGGGTTCTTTCTCCTTATAATAAGCAATATCAACCTTGACTTACTCATAGAGTCTTATAACAGAAAAATGTAAAACCTTCCTCTTTGGAAAATAGCATATCGACTATTTTGCTCATGTCAGAAAATCTCCTAACACATTGTGCAAATGTTTTTAAGGAATTAGCTGCTCTGCACATAACTAGCAACTCGATTTATGCAAGATTTTAGGGTGATTACTAGGCTAATGTCCCCAGGATCTATTTATGCCTAGCTATTCTTTCCTAAGTGAGAATCAAACCTTGCCCCTTGTGTCTTTGTGATAAACACCTTAACCATTAAGCCAACTGTCTACTCCCTTAAGTTAACTCCCAACCCCCAAACCAAATAAATGAGGTTTGGCTACGAATCAATTTGTCCAGGAACATCTTCAGAAAGGGGTTAGATAAATGTATTAGTAGGATTTAAGAGGGAGGGTGGAGATGAAAGGGTTAAATGGAAGGAATGATGATTGGGAGGAAGTGATTTTACCATTTCAAAAGGATGTTTTTTTCTGTAACCATCTAATTTTCAGCCTTAAATAGCGGAACATGTATTTTGCTATTCTAGATATAAACCACTCACTAAGCAATCCTCCTTCGGTGGGTATCGTCTTTATGCCTTTAGCTCATTTTAGTCTTCATTTATTTGCTACTGATTGTTTCTTAGTACTTCAGAAAATATTGCAATTTATTACTCTTTTAAACAGACCAATTAAAAATAAATCTTGCTTTTTGTGCTACTCATGATGCTTTACTATATGATGTTGTTGTTTGTCTTTCGGCTTTTCCCGGTTAGGGGTCGCCACAGTGGAACTCCGGTCCGCTAATGATTGGCAGTTGGTTTTTATGGTGTCGAGTTGCCAGCCCGACGCCCAACCTTCAACGAAGGCATGCCCATTCAACGCATGTCTTTCGAACGCCCACTTGACCACGGGGAGGACATGCAGACTCCACACAGTAGGCACTCCCAACCCAAGCCGAGAATCGAATAGGAGAACCTCTTGCTGTGAGGCAACAATGCTACCACTGCACCACCACAGAAATGTTTTACTATATGATAAACTTTCTAAATGGATGAGTTAGCAAAAACACAATAAATATTGAATAAATATTAAGAAATTCTATTAAATCTCTAATATATTACATAAATAAAATGAGTCAAATGTTGACCAACATACATCATTTATTATTTAAAGGATAAATGCTATATTTTCCTATGTATTTTCATAAGCATTTCCTTTCAAAATACAGTATTTTAGTTTTTGAAACTAAATTTTACCAATTACAATACTGCCAAATACCGGTCAGCTTCAGACATTTCTCCAATACTGCAAATGTAAGAATAGATGCATTTAATTATCAAACTTTTTGTATACTTATATCAGAAATATTTAAGTTTAGCTAGCTGCAGTATTGAATTTTATGAACAGCCTATAGATGTTCTCAACACAGTTCAGCTGTAACAGTAAGAAGAGATGTCCAAAAACAATCATTCATACAACTGTGCAATCATTGGGTTGAAGGCATAGAAATAGATGTTTATCTAATTTCCTCAAACTCTGTAATTCTATCAAAACATAAGCAAACCAGTGTCCTTTATACTGTGTCAGCAAGCAGCACTCCATCTGCAGCTTTAAAAATGATGTTCAGGCAAGTGGGGGAGGGTAAACTGCATTAAGTAATTTACTTCATTTTTCTTTTTCTTAGCTTTAAAGACAGGTGGCAGAGTGATTTTAAAGGCAGTCTCACACATGCTGCAGTTAAGACTGAAACTGCAAACAACTGACAAGCACAATGAATAGACATAACTAATTTCAATAAGTTTCTTGCGGTAGAAACAAGCTGATCAAGAGTCAACATGGACAGGTGGTGGAAGTACCAGCTGGGGAAATTTGGTCTGGATCTGGTAGAACACCCACAGTAAATATTGCAGAGGGGATGCATCTGCAGAATCTTCAAGTATAAACCTCCTGTTATATCACATGCTTGCTGCAGAGGTCCATAATCAGAGTCCAACACCCAAGCATCAATAAGAATGTTCTTAGGTTCATAGGTTCATAGGTTGTCCTAGGGCATTTATAAGCCTAGCCAGAGTGTGTTTGGCTTTCGCCACCCTTTTAGATTAGCTGACTGTGCCACTGTATAGTAGGTCACAGAAGATAGCCCTTTTAAGGTTAGTTTACTGTGCCTCTGTCTAGTAGGGACACAGAAGAGATCCAAGGGGTAAACCTATGATCTCCCATACACTCGTCAAGATTTCTCTTGAAGAGGGTCATTGAGGGGCTCTGCCTAACATGGATTGGGATTTTGTTCCAGAGTGAGGGGAGCCTCTGGGATATGAATCTGTCCCTCCAGCATGTCCTATTTATTTCTGTGCTGAGGTTTAAGTCCCTGGAGCGTGTAGCTCTAAGGGATTTGGATTTTCTGAGGTGGAGCATGTCCATTAATTCTGGGTTGGACATGGCTTTATACGTCAGGCACAGATCGCCTCTGAGTAGGCGGTAAGCAACTGAGTAGAGCTGGAGTTTCTTTAGCCTAACTGCGTAGGGCATCTATTTGAGTCCCTTGATCCTCTTGGTGAGGTACTTTTGGGGTCTTTCCAGTTGCTGCAGGTGTCGGGTAAGGTACATCCCAAATGGGGCAATGTATTCAATTATGGGCCTGATGAGTGATGAGTAGAGGGGCACAATGACCTCTCTTGATCTAGATGTGAACCCTTTCATGATAATGTGGGCTATATAGAAGGTCTTTCTAACCACTTTGGCAACGTGATTGTCAAAGGAGAGATTGCTATCTACTTGGGTCCCCAAATCCCTAATTACTACTTCTATTTCTGTGCAGCAAATATCGTGTTCATAAAATGTAGGCATTGCAGGACATTGTCTTCTGATGCCTTAATAACCAAAATGTGAGACTTACGTCTTGCCCAGTTTCAAGTTTTTTGCTCAATTTATGAATGTAATGCAGAGTCTTTTTGCAAGTGACTCTACTAGAAGGGCTTTTGTCTGCTATCCAGTCACTGCAGTTCCTGCCATGAGATGATTAATCTCCTTAGCCATGAGATCATTTGCAGCAACAAACAGTTCATATTGACCACCCCTGCTACTTGAAAATATTGACTCAGATGGACTAGTGCCATTATCCCCAGCAACAGCAGCATCACCAGTCAGAGGCCTTCCCAGGATAAATGAAATAGCTCTCCTGAATGGGACTTGCAGTGTCAGCTAGTTTACTGTTGTGCCCATCAATAAATGTTGAGTTTTCCTTCACCATTACTACATCCAAGCATTTTGACAAAGTAAACTTAGAAGACTTCAGAGTTTACTTCTTCTTCTTTCAGCTTTTCCCAATTAGGGGTCACCACAGCGGATCACCTGTCTTCTCATGATTGGCAGTGGAGTTTTACTGTGTCGAGTTGCCAGCCTGGTGCCCAACCTTCCACAGAAGGCACACACACACACGCTACTCACACCTAGGGCCAATTTAGAGTGTCCAGTTCACCTACAGCATATCTTTGGAATGTGGGAGGAAACTGGATCACCCAGAGGAAACCCACGCGACCACAGGGAGGACATGCAGACTCTGCACAGAAGGCAGCCAAGCATCAAACCGTAGAACCTCTTGTTGTGAGGTGGCAACACGTCTCGCTGCACCACCGCGGCTGCCCTGGAAGACTTCAGAGTTTACTGAACCCACTAAATGGGGTTAACACAGATGACAATTACAAGCATCCTGAGTTCATCATCACAAGCCATGGCTCCATGCAAAGATGCAGAAATGTATTACTATTGACTGAACACCATAAACACATTGTGAAATTCCTGCAATTTGCAAAAACAAATGCAGGTATACAGAGACTCAATTTAGACTACATTTAAACTAATTTTGACACGAGTATTCATAGTTCTTAATTCTCCCCATTTGCTTAAGCTGCAGTCTAAGCATTTTCAGTAAATATATGCAGCTGAGAACTCAGTGCCTGATGCACTGACCTAGAAGTCCCCCCTCAATACATTAAGTTTGACTGTAGCATCACAACATATCTGAAAGAAGAGTCATACTGAGTCTCATGAACTCACTGTATGAACAAAAAATAACATAGCTAGTTTCATTTTAGGTGAGTAATATTTCTAGTTTAATCTGTTTGGTTTTTCACCACAGCTGTGCATGTAGGCACAAACAATGATAACTGGCCATCCGTGCTTCAATTTTCCATGACCCAGTGTACGTAATTGTTATAGAAATACTACCATTAACAAACTCATAACATCATAAGTCAAGTTGCTATGGTCTTGATTGCTGATGCTGTTCAAAGGTTGATACAGTTATATTCATCTGATCCATCATTATAACTGAATGAAATTATAGATATATATAGATATATATATATATATATATATATATATATATATAGATATAGATATATATATATATATGTATATATATATATATATATATATATATATATGGGTCTACTTTAAAACCTTGAATTTACACAATGTCGAGCTTCATAAAGCCGAGACCAGAACATCGGAAGCTCAATACATTGAAAAGATATTACATCGAGTGACAAAACAACAAAAACTAAAGACTAAAATGCTAAAATGCAAAATGTTGAATTTAAACAAGCATAAGTTACATTGTAGTCCTTCCAGTTGTGCATACTGTAAAAGAAATTGTGTAGAACTCTAAAAACTTAAACATCAAACCAGAACAACAACTTGAAGTGCCAGCTCCTGAACCTAGGAACAGGAGAATAGTAACACCCGTGCAGGTCCCATCAATATACACAAAATTTTTGTCCATAATAATGGAACTGAACATGTGAAACTTAAACATTCTGACATCCATAGCAAACAAATTGTGTCCATACCACGCTCTACAACACTGTGATAACAACTATATACATTACAATTTCAGCAGATTTCTGATTGCCTTCAAAAAGTTAACCATAGAATAGGAGGCCTTGTTATTTAATACATGTTGAAATTGTTAGTGCCGTACAACAAGTTTTCTCTTTTTTAAGTGAAGGAGGAAATCCTGCAGCTAAACAAATTCTCAATTCCTCAACCCTGTCTTGTTCTTGTGCAAGTGTAAATAGTAAAACAGCTAAATCCGTTGCGCCCGAGTCCCAAGTAGAATTTTAAGTTTCCTATGCCACGCCTCTATACTATTTTGTGTTCTAGGCAGACATAAGTTATTCAACTCAGATACCTTCCAAAAGCTAACAGGGAATAGTGGCGGAAAGTGGGCAAAAGGTGTATTTCTAGTGGTAAACTTCCTTGCCTTACCGACATAGCTGACCTTATGCATAGGCCAACTAGGCAGCCGCCTAGGACGCCTCTCTAGCAGGGGTGCTTTTTCAGTGTTTATTTGGTGTAGGTAGATCAGGATGGGGGCACTGGGTGGTGTGATGGGGTTGCTGTGAAGCTCATTTGCCCAGGGCACCAGTTGTTCTAAGGCCGCTCCTGCTTACCGAATAGGTACCAGTTGCTAAAATACTTCAACGGGTCTCTGCCTTCCACAGGAAACACTTCCCTTAATGCATTGAATCCAGAGATAACCTCCTCCTCTTCTAAGAAAGCTAATGCCACTAGACATAACAGCGACTTGAAATTCCTGGCAAGAATTACACAAGGTAGATAAGCCTAAAGCCTGCACCTTACACCAAATATTATGCCCAAAGTGAAAAAAGCAACCTTTGGGAGTAACACCAGAAATATTGCTGCGCAAACTCTTTATAGCAGCAATTTCAAAATTGCACATAACATACTTTATGGATGGCTCAAACTCATGTCCATGTAAAAGTTGAAAAATACTGTTCCACATAACATTATAAGACTGCAAGGATTTTTTAGACATTAAACAATAAAGCAGTGGAACCGTTTTGTCATATCCGCCGTACTGCACAATACCATGAATGCTGTATAATTGTTTGAATATTTTGCCTTTGCAAAAGAATGTTCCATCCATAAGCCAAATGGCAGCACCGCTTAAATCATACAGGTTACAAACAGTTGTACACACTAACACAGTTAAATCACTTGCAGAGTCTATCACACGTTTCTCAATAAATTCACCATCCTTCAAAGGAACTCAGTCAAGTTTACATTCTCTATAGTTAAATTCTTATCAGCCTGACCTCTGCTACATTTTCTACGAATTCTACCCACTTCCTGGAGCAATGCTTTTTGGTTAGGTAAGCTTGACACAAACTCTACAGATGTAGACACCATAATATCATGCACAATTAAACAAGGAGTGTCTCTAGACATTTCAGCCTTTTGCTTTCATTCATAACTCATTAGGTACTTTTCTACCTCTGCTGGACTACCTGTATGATGCTGCGGAGAAGATTTACATAGCTCTTCGCCATTAGAGAGAGAGATATCATAATTGTTCTACCTTTACATTTCTCTGTATGTTTTCTTTTGCAGCACCAGTACTTTTTGTTATTTATTGTTCTTCCAAGCTGTAAACATATCCATCCATGATTAGGATGTCCTTACCCTTCTGGGATTTTGTAGCTGTATATAGCCATCCTAGCACTCCAGGACTTTCAAATGTAACTTCTGCCATGTTGCAGGTACTTGGTATGACTTTTTAAAGTTACATTGAGCTATTTATAACACATACTATTCCATTAACAGTTTCAATGTTGTGTAAGTCAATGTTATTTTCAACTTTCTGACTTCACTGTTTCGTTGTTCTGTCACTCAGTGTAATGTCTTTTCAATGTATTGAGCTTCCGACATTCTGGTCCCAGCTTTATGAAGCTCAACGTTGTGTAAATTTGAGGTTCTAAAGTAGACCCATTTGTGTATATATATATATATATATATATATATATATATATATATATATATATATATATATAAGTGTGTGTGTGTGTGTGTGTGTATATATATATATATATATATATATATATATATATATATATATATATATATATCTCCTGCAGATTAAACTTAAGGTAAAATTCTAATTCATTTGTATGGCTCTTGTAGACTGGTTCATATACTGCTGTGATGAGACATAAGGAAAGCTGTCGGGCAGAGTGACTCGTGAGTCCCACCTCAAATTTGAGGAACCCGGCTAAATTTAGGAGAGTTAGGTTGATGTGGCAGAAATAGATTTTCCAGTAGTACTTGCACATCAGACCAATACAAGGCCCAGAGACATAAGGCAAAGATGAAACGTATCTGAGCAGAAAGATACATCCATGAAGATAGCAGGATTAATGAACTAGTGTGAATGTAGGTTTAACATATGGAAAAAAAATCTGGAGATGCCCTAATAGCTGTATATCTGAGATAGTACTATCATTAAAGCAATCAATGATTTGTTCATGATTCTATTGAAAAGAAAGTATCAATGCACTGATAAGCAGGATAGGAAAGTCAGTATGATCTATAAATAGAACCTATTCAAACATGAACCCAAGGACCTAAGATGGTCAGGGCAGCTGGGGCTCACTATGGTTAAATAAAAAGAGGGATGCACAATCATCATAAATTAGACAGATTATGGAGGAAGTATATATTACCTCCCCTTATGCCTTAGGCTGTGAACTTATCAGTCAGTGGCGGATTTAGGCATTGGTGCAGGGGTGTGTGCCGCCCCCTTTTTAAAGCTGCTTGGAACTCTTATTAGAAAAAATGCACTGCACCATTTTGTTTTAATTGGAAAATATGCCACCAAAATGGTGCGCTTTTCCCTTTCAACTTGCAAACTTTTTTTTCCAGTGAAAGACGTTTCGGAGATGCAATTGGAGGTTGCGGTCAGGTGATCTATATGACGATCCTGAACTGCTCCTCCAACTGCATCAGGTGAGAGTGATATGTAGAAACCCACAAGCTGCAATTCTCTTTGGTGAGAAAGGAAAGCAAAGTTTGATAAGCCGAGTGTGCTTTTTCAGTTTTACTACGAGAAGTAATAGTAGCTATATCAGATTTGTAATACTGCCTCCAATATATTATATGTGCTGTGTACATTTATGAGAAATTAAGCATTGTTTATAAGCAAATTAGGAGGTTTTCAGTCAAGTTTGTCTGCATCTGCAGTCTATGTTTAATACTTACTTTTAACACAGATTTACCATGCTTGTGACAGTCATATCGCACTAATTAGGTACAAGCAGGTCATTGTTTGCAACCTATTTTAATGCAAAAAAGCCTTGGTTGCCAGCTTATCAATTCAGTCCACCATCTGCATCCTGGGAGGTGTAATTTAGCTCGTTCTTGAAACACGCTATTGATGTTCAAGTCTTCGATAATCAGCTCTGTTAAAAGCTATTTATAGCTTTTGTCATATGTAGACTTTCTAGACTGGGAACAAAGCAGTGAAACCTATTTATAAACATGAAACTTAAATCAGCCCTTTTTTTATTAAGAGCTGCGGGCTTTTTGATATATACATAATGGTGTTTTTTATTCGGTGACCATCTTTATTCCTGGTGCATTATTGAACCTGCTGATGCTGATATCAAATGTGTTTCTTCATATTAAAATAGTTCTGACCTGTCTGCACCTAGTTGGTTGTGTGCCTGACAAATATCTTCCACCACTCTGCTTACAATAATATAATTGCAAAGGTGGCTATGAAATGAAGTTGGGCTACTACAAAATTATCAAAGTATATAATTTTTGTAATTCAGCATTTAGTTTTGAGTTCCCGGTCACCTGTACCAAGAATAAAATATTAAAAAATAAGAAGAGTAATTGGCGTCTCTTTACATCTCTTATCTTCGATATTTTGTGAATTAAAGGAATAACTGGCGTTAGTTTCCAAGACACAAGGGTGAAACTGGGTTTTAGTGCAGAAGAAAATAGAGGGAGTACACTGAGGCTCAAGACTCTTTCTTACAACTGGCATACATTAGCGTCTTTCTAAAGAAATGACAGTAAAATTAACCTTCACTTGGTACTCACAGCAGGATCATTTTCAGGTCACCATAGGTAACCGTACATATATGTATGTATGTATGTATGTGTGTGTGTGTGTGTGTGTGTGTGTGTGTGTGTGTGTGTGTGTGTGTGTGTGTGTGTGAGAAAAAGACATGGAAGAAAGACCTGGCTATATACTTCAGTTTCCTATCTGCCCAACAACAATCTCTGCCTCTATGGGTGACCATAGCTGCAGCGTTGCTGCTCTCGGACTACACAATCCTTTCGTAGAGTACTGTTAAAAAAACACTTAATTTTGTAATTTTATCTTGCATAACAAATAATTGCACCAAATTCTGTTTGGATTAATAGCCTGCTTATGATACTATACTTATCAATGATGATTTGAATATTTCAAACTATGGGTGACATTATGCAAAAGCTGTTGTCAATATGGGTAAAAGTCTCCCTTTTAATACATGTATATCATATCCTGCTTTGGAGTGACTGCATTTATATATAAGCTCAAAGACAAGGTACATTGTAGTTCTGAAATAGTAAAATGTGGTGCAGATGTGATGTGTTCTAGACAGTGTGTGTGTGTGTATTTGTGTGTTTATGACTTTGAAAAGTACTTCAACTTATGTATAAAAACATGAGACTGATACCATCTGCGTACGCAAACTCTTACAGAGAAGTTGTGAAATACAGCTGCATGCCTATTATTTTTTATAGATGTGTGATTTGATGTATATATTTTATTTGTTTCTACAGTATTTTCTGTATATGCAGATAAATGAAGTGCAGTGATCAGGGATGTAATATAGTCCTCATGTTTGAAAATTAAATAATAATAAAAACAATCTGACACACGATCACACATGGCAATTTGCACTGCAACTGTTTGCAGTTACTCCATTTCTTCTTACCCTTTATTGTGCATTGAATTTATTACTTGCAGTGAGGTAGAGGAAATGTGCATAAATGCAACATAACTAAAAACAGTAGAGAAATCTAGTACACAAAGAAGCTTACCAATAACAGAGAAAGTGTAATGCTATGTTTTTATTATTATTTAATTTAATTTATTTATTTACTTTATTTACTTTTCTGGTGCTGCGGTAGCATTGTTGCCTCATAGCAAGACGTTCTCCTGTTCGATTCTCAGCTAAAGCGTCTTCTGTGTGGAGGCATGCATGAATGGGCATGCCTTCGTGGAAGGTTGTGTGTCAGGGCTGGTAACTCGGCATGTAAACATCCACTACCAATCATTAGCGGACTGGAGTTCCGCTGTGGCGACCCCTAACCGGGATAAGTCGAAAGACACAACAACTTTTCTAATTCTCTTTCTGTCCATAAATTTATTTATATTGTAAATATAGTAATCTTTTTTTTTGTTAATATAGCAGCTTATAACAACATGCTCACTGAACCATAGCTCAAATAATCTCTACCTTTCCCTTTTTGTCTGGTTATATAAGTATACATTTTTTAAAAATGAAACGAGTGACTATGCAATTGGGCTGCTTACATGATATATGGGCTAGAGCTTAACAAGTAGTACCAAGCCCAACTTATTTCATACATTTCATTTATTGTCTGATTGGAGATAACATTGGGTGGGGGACCATGCACATGTTTGCTGCATCTGGTTCATTCTTTTCCCATGTATTACTAGAAATACTTCCCCATTTTCTGGTTATGGATGTTTCCATCTGGAGGTAATAGCATTCCTGATTATCAGTGCCAGCTACAACAACTCTCCTTGCAAAGTCCTTTCTTGCTGTAGTATGCTTAAGGTAATCCAGATGTTTTATGAAAATGGAAGAGGCACTTTTATGGGAAATAGATATACATTTAACTCATATAGACTATGCTATCCTGAAATGGAAGATAGTACAAGAATGGGACTTAGAAACTGTGTTAAGGTAATTAAAAGCTATGTCATCTGAACTAAGGAAATAGTCTTGCTTGAAACTGTGCATTGACCCCAGTGCCTATGATGAATAAATGTGGGCATTTTTGAAGGATACAAGGGGACATGTTTATCTCCTGTATAATGTCCAGGGTTCTTTTCACAACCTTTGTACTTGCTTCATACTCATTACATTCCATGTGCCTCCAGCTCAGAAAAAAGCTGCATATGACTATGTGCTGTCTTAATTCTGCTGGTGATTGTAATTAGAGGTGATCTTTAAACAGGAGATGCAGGATAGATAGAACTTCCAACTCATTAATTTGCCAAAAGAAGGATTTATACAGAGCCTCCCTTAGTTGTAAGTATATCCAAAAAATCCCTTTTGCTTAAATTATATTTGTTGTAGGAAGAAGAATGAAGTCACTTAAGTCTTAACCCTCATTATAGTGATGTTGGATAGGCAATGACAAAAAATGTTTATTGTACCATTCATTCCACCACACACTATATACCACATTTGTGAAACCCAGAAGGTTCCAGAAAGGAATCAAAGATTCCTAGAAGTCCAAGAGGCCTAAAAGCTTAGCAAACACTTCAGAGCTTTCTGACTGCTTTCCAAAATACAGCATCATTTCAGCTGTTAAAGTAAACCTTTAGGTTACCAAAGAAGGCAAGTGTGGAATGGGACCTTTAGTAAACATCCTTATATCCTACTTCAGAAGCTTCTGCTAATAAAGTGCAGTCTAAGTAGCTGATGAGCAATAACTTCCTCTGTGTATGTTCCCTGGTTAGGCATCTACAATCACCTTAGTTACGTGATGCCATCACAGTTGTTCACCTTACAGTGCTTCCAACCTAGTGCAAAATTGCTACTTAACCCCTCTCACTATTATGATTACTCATCTTATAAAATCCAGTTTAAGACCTACAACCTAAAGAATACCACCACTGCAAGAATAGTTTGTGCTGAAGAGTTTTCCATTAACACTTCTTTAATAACCCCTATGGTTGCAAAGATATGGACATTTGTTTAAAATGTTGTAACATAATTTGATTTTATAAAAAACCTTAGGCTATGCCATTGGCAGTACAGTGCAAACTTCCAGAGCTCGATTTGATGGAGTGAGTTAAGGTAATCAGTTAAGGAATAACTTAAACTGTGAGAGCTGCCAGTGTTCTTTGACTGTCGTTCTGTCTCTATTTTGGATGTTTTTATTCACCCTGGCTCTGCTCCACTTTTAAATCCAGAGGCTCTTAAGTTGATTGTTCCTTATGTAAATGTGACTTCAGGAGCTCCTCACAGCTGCATCTCATCTGCTTATAGTGGTGAACACATGAAGATCCTACTAGGAAAGCCCTTACCTTAAACAGCTAAAACTATAGTTACCCTAACATTCATTTTTTTCCATTCATATGGACCTAATGCAGTACCTAAAGTGAGAATCCCCCTTTTTTAGCTTACACAGGAAGTGGTTCTACCACCAAACCCTTTTTGGGTCCAATCCACTATACATGAAGTGAGTTCCAGAATATGTCTGCCTGAAATGGATTAGGACTGTTTTGCTCTGTTCTGAATGAGAGAGGAACAGTTGGCCATTGCTGCTCTGCTGTGGAATCACTCCTATCATTGTTTTCTTGTTCAGCAGACTACTGTCAAAGCAAAACTCTTGGGCATGAAATAAGAAACTGTCACAGCATTATTTTTTCTGACTACTGTGCATATTTGTGCAATGCACAGGAGAGAAGAAAGAAGGAAGCGATTCTCTTAAGCCCTTTTTTAGGTCTGGGATCAGACTAGCTAAATAAAGTGCATTGAGGCAGCACCATCAGCTTATTATACTAGTCACTCTGTATAATTTCACTGGTTACTCTACTAGTTGCCAACTACTAAGTAAGACTTAACTATCAGGCAGCCGGCTACAAGTAAGATGCATTTTCCCCAGCTGGTTTAACTAGTTTCAATACACTTGCATTACTTATTGCTGGGTTGCATGTTTTTAAATCCTTTTCTGCTATTGTCTGTTTTGGATTTTTACTGATGTTACTGGGTTGACTTTTCACTTTTGCTTTCTTGCATTTAAACTACATTTGGATGATATACCTGTTACGGTACTGTTTTCTGGTAGTGTACTTTTTCACTTTAACTGTTTATAGTGAGCACAGTAGCTGTTACACTGTATTTGCTACATGAGAGAATTGCTACTGTTTCCTGCCATTGAATTGATGCCTGCTGTTAAATGGATTTGCTTTTGTATAGCTTTCATATATTCTACTGTCTTTTGCACTTTTACTATTCTAATTATTTATCCTAGATGGTTATTTGATCTTTAATTATTCACCTGCAAGCTATCATTGTTGTTATTAGCTGTTTATGGCATTAGTTCCTTCATTGTGCCTACCTAATTATTACATTAATCTGTCCCATATTTTGCTATCTTACATTACAAATTAAGCCAAACCATACCACTGGAGCAACTTACTACTAATTTAGAGTCTACAATTAATAATCACCATGCCAAGCTTAACTCTTACCTTAAATACCTAACTAACTTTACCACTATCACCTTAACACTAAACTTTAAGCTGTATATTTCTTTGTGGTTATCTCCTACCAGTAACAGTATTTTATATATTCTACAGCCTTTATTAAACCAATTGCTTGCTTAAGATCAAAACTGTTTCTTGTAATGTAATCTTAATATGTTTCCCCTGATTACTCGAAAAGAAATGCTGAAAACATCCAAATACTTCAGTCTCTCAACTTATGTCTACTTATATATTTTGTTCTTTTTGTAAACCTTCTTTAACCTATTTCTGAATTTCCCATGTCAGTAATACATATAAATACATTCTTTACTAGTTTCCATTATACCCTTTAGTAGGCCAAATTGTATTAAAGACTTAAATGCTGGATTAATGCATGCCAACACTAAGAGTATACAATCTGTATTCAAGAACATCCCTACCACATCAAGCTTAACTCTTAACTTAAATACCTAACTAACTTTACCACTATCACTTTAGGCACTAACCTTTAATTTGTATATTTCTTTGTGGTTATCTCCTATCAGTAACAGTCGCTGTCACTCCTATAGCTGTTTAAACTTAGCCTACTTTTTACCAATGCATGAACTTCTCAGGACCATAACTTAGCTAACTGTATTACATGCCTATCATCATTGTTTCATTCTTTAATTTAACTGCAGATAGTCTTTATTGAACTTAATCATTGCAGAGTCCATAAGCCCATACTTATATTTATTTTCCCTGTATAATCATCTAACGTTTTTGAAGATTGACACTGAACAAGAATTTCTAACATAAACAGGTATACTATCCCTCAATTTAGGAATCCTTTGAGTTATAAACGTATCGCTTGTCGTTACTCGATTTTGTTTTTTTATATATTCTACAGCCTTTACTAAACCAATTGCTTGCTTAAGATCAAATCTATTCCTTGCAATGTAGCCTTAATAAGTTCCCCTGATTACTCTATATGATATGCTGAAAACATCCAAATACTTCAATCTCTCAATGTACGTCTACTTATTCATTTTGTTTATTCTTTTTGTAAACCTTCTTAAACCTATTTCTGAATTTCCTGTGTCAGTAATACATTACAAAACAACAAATTATATTTTATCATGGGTCTGATCATAGTTATAAATACATTATTTAATACCATTTGAATTCTAGCTTTCATTATACCCTTTAGAAGGCCAGAGTGTATGAAAGACTTAAACCCTGGATTAATGAATGCCAACACTAAGAGCATGCAATCTGTATTCAAGAACATCCCTACCACATTTTTTGTGCTTTCTAGTCATTACTTTTAAAGTAAAAAAACTCTTTTATACAAGGACCTCTGGCTGACAGGGCCTTCCTAATTGAGTTATGAAATGAATGAATGAATACATGAATTTATTTAAAACATGCTAAAAAAACAGCATATCCTCTTATGTATCATTATTTAAGAAAAGTATGCAGAGAAGTACATTGTGTCTGAGACTAACATATCCATAGCCTAATACCCAAATAATAAAACCATAGCTGAATAGCAAACCCATAGCCTAACATGCTGCATGGGTAAAACATTTGTGTGCAATATGTCATTGTTGTTTTACATAAACTCTCTGAATATCTCACTTCATACATCTCTCTCTGTACTAGAAAAACTGTGAACTGTAAGTTTGTGGTATATATTGTTGGTGTGTAAGTTTACATGTATGCCTCTCTTATTTATTATAGTACTGTTTTTGCATATCCTTGTATTTCTACTGAGTCTATTCCTGATGTTGTAGTTATGTTTCTGATGTAAATAGAGCTTTTAAATTTAATCTACTTTATTTACTTTTTTGTATCTTATTCTTTTTATTTAAATTTTTATTAATTTAATCTATCTTCCTTCTGTAAACTGTCACTCATATGGTATGAGTCTGAGTATTTAAATTTCATGCAGTGATATGCACTTTTTCCTCTGTGTTGATCTGTCTGACATTAATGTTTACTTTGACTTTGAACATCTGCCCCACACAGCTGTGAGTACATAGAGACATGGAAATATTAACAGTATGTAAGGCAAATATATTGATTGGACAATATGACAACTGTGAACAGAGGAAATCCAGAAAGCTCTAGTCAGATCTGATCTCTCACCTGTGACCCAGGGGTGACAGGATTAACAAGAAAAGGAGTACAAAGCATTACTTCAGATAAAATCACTTTAGCTAGCAGATCTAGGGGACTCTTTCTCTGATACCTTCTCTTTGGGAGGAATAAAGATGCCTTGTTGAACTTTCAAGTAGTTTATTCAGTTAAGTGGATGAGTGTTCTGTTCTAATATATTACATTCAACAGGTCAGTTATTTAAAGGCAGTTACAGACAATGGTGGGAGGGTCCCCGGGAGCTGAGTGGAACAAAATCTACCACCAAATCCACAGCAACATCATGTGCAACTGAATGTATATTGCTGTATTTCCACACATATCAGAGCTTCTTAAGGTGATCTTTCCACAACCACCAAACACAGTGTCTCACTTTCCCACTCTCACCCTGAGAGTCGGCTACCCAGACTGCACCGCCCCCCCCTTTGCAAATTCCTGGATCTGCCACTGTATCTGTCTTGTTTAATGATGTGGAATGCAGAAGCTTATTCCCCCTCTGACAGGCTGATGCCAAATAAAACCCATGCAGATAATGGTGAAACTCCTAACAGATGCTATGGAGATAGCAGGACCTAATTCATGTAAAATTCAGAATGTGGCCTGGGGGTTGTAAAGTTTTTGGCTGATAGCTTATGAAAAGGATCACTTTACATCCCTATACATCGAGGAATAGGGAATGGATTCAGCTAGCAGTTTCAGACTGACAGGTGAGGGAGTGAAGCCTTTCTCTTAGCAGTTCTTGTAAACAAAGCCAACCTACTGATTCCACATAAGAGCCATGTGGACCTATTTAATGCTAGGTTTGTTGATGATGTCAGTGTTATGGCCAAGTAGGCTTTCATGGGATAACAAGCTTCCCTGAAGAGGAGAGTAAGCCTTACTTGGTGAGGCATTTCATAAAATATGGTTGGTAGATTATCTTCTAATGGTGAATGACTAAAATACTCTGAGATGGGGACACATCCTAAAAAGTTGAGAAATGGAGGCATGACCCTTTGGGAATGTGCATTCTCAGTGGAAAACAATAGCTCCCCCACCAAAAGATCAGTACATTGTTGGGTAAAATGGAATACAGAAAGAGTGTAATTAAGCTCCTCTTGAGGGAGACTTACTCAGTTATGTGTACCCAGACTGGTAAATCTAGAGATAGTTAATGCATTTCTAAATTGTGCATATTATTGGCTGCCAATATAATTTCTGGGCTGCCAGGAATCTGTAAGTTGTCTTTAAGTATGGAAGGCAATTATTTAAAAGCATATTGTTCAAAGTAATGTAGTTAATTTTAAGTGAAGTGAAATTCAAAGTAATTATTTAATACTATGCAATAAAAATATGTAAAGATAATTGAGTTATGAATTTATAATTATTGCATTTCTGTTAATTTATTCTGCCAAGTAAAGTCTGATCAAAAAGTACACAGATGTACTGGGAGGGGATCCAGGGACAATGAGGCACTTTGTTTTATAATGAAAACAGGTGGTTAAAGCAGAAAGGTTAGTTATTTATTTTTTTAAACAGGAAACAGCGTGTAAAAAAAAAATATTCATTTGTATGAGTTGTGATCCTGCAGATTCTGATGTGATAATTCATCAGGAAGCCATATCTTTGGATTCACTGAGTTACTGTAGCTTTCCCATAGTGTTTAGCAATTCTGAAAGGCAAACTAATTTTTCAGCCCTTACACTTACATATGTTTTTGAGATAGAGTTTGCCATTCTTTTTCAGAATAGATACAGCAGGCAAAGAATGCCAGGGGTGATATAGTAACTGTAAAACTTCACACCTTTTGAAATATTCGCCACTAAGAAAAGACTTATTGTGCACTTGCCTATCTATGAATTAATGCTAACATCACTTAATATTCTCGCTCCCCCTACTGGCCACTATTCTCATTAACAATAAAATAATTAAACTCTCATTTAATTGCATGTTATGCAGCATACCATCATAACCTCACATCATTTGTTTCTAATGTATTCCTCTCTGTCACTTTATATTATTTTCCATCACATCATAGGCTCCTAGGCTGTACTTGGCAGTTCAAAGGGTAAGTCATCCATTACCCAGCCACCGTAGTTCCCTCTACGTACTATCCTTTCAGTAATTGCTTGTAGGGCATGACAGGGGTTGTATTGTGGTTGCTTATCCATTCATCCAAGTTTCATTTGAAGATGGTGAACTATTTTGTTTAACATGCATTGGGAGACTGTTTCAGAGAAAAAGATGCCTCACACCAAGGTTTCTATCATGCAAACAAGTTCTACTTATGTTATGTTAGAGGAAATTATCTTTTGTATGGGTGTTTATAATGTTGCCAGTTTTGCAAACACGGAAGAGGTCAATCCCAGCAGGGTCACTTGAGGTGTTATAGGCTAGACAGAGGTCCAACCTAAGAAGTCTTCATGAGACAGATAACAGAGATGGGGCTTTATGGTATTCTGCCTAGGCAATGGAACATAGTTCCTTGATTGTCTTTATGAGCAAATATCAGATTCATTTGATTTGGACCATATGCCTGGATAGGTACATGCCAAAGGGTTCAAAGTTTTCAAATATTGAACTAATTGGGGAGTAGTAGAGAGGAGTGACACCAATCACTAGATCTTAGTGATATACTTGTTAGTAACCAGCTGGGATATGCAGAAGGGTTTTCGAGCAACTGTGGGTATGTGTTGGGTAAATGAGGGCTTCTTGTCAACAAGTATGCCCAGGTTTGTAATAATTGTATTTTTTTGTGAAGGAGCACAATTAATCTGGTAGAATCATGGATTCTCCTGTTTTCTAAAGGGTACCTCTTTGGCGCTAGTTTCGAGATCCTCACCATTTGTTTACATGTTTAAGCCCTTCTTGTAGAATGTGAGAGTCCACAGGAGAGTTGATGATGGTCTCATGTTTGGCTAACTAAGTTTTCTGATGACAGTAAATGCCCATGGCAACCACATAGACATCACAAAAATAAATCCAAAGAGGGATGGGACCCCAGAGCTGAACCTTGGGGAACACCACTAGTGACAAACTTTTGGAAGAGTGTGCTCCCCCAGGCTTAATTTATTGTGTTCTACCTGTGAGACAGTTTGCTATCCATGGGGTAATGTAGGAATTTGTGTTTAGTTTGAGTAGCTTGACTATAATTGCTAAGAGTAGGATAGTTTCAATGGTTTTGGCTAAAGCAAGGTACATTTTCTGTACTGATTTGCCATCTTCCAAGGCCTCAGTGACTTTTTCAAAGAAGTCTTCTAAGTTATTCAGGCACATAGGACCTACACTTTACAAGCACAAATATATTTTGATTGTGGCACCTTAGTCTGCCAATGTCTGTGCTTATGAAGTCCATAAAGGATGCATTCCATGGTTTTGCAGAGAAGGCTTGTGAATCTTTTAGGTCTCTATTTTCCAATACTGGTGTTAAAGTCTCCCTTGTTCAGAGAGAAAACCCCAGCTGTTTTCCATGCCTCAGGCATAATGCCAGATGACAGCCTGAGGTTCAATAGATTTTGAAGTGGGTCAATGAGACAGTGCTTCATGATGACAAGATAGAACTCCAGCATGTTGTGATGCCCCATGAAGATGGTGTTTTTCACTGTGAAACAGCAATTAAGACTTTTTTATCGGGAATATCTTTTTGGTGATGACACGGGGTCAAGCATGAGAGGGCTAGGTAAATATTGGGGGGGGGGTCTGAACTATTTAGTTTCTGCTAACATGTCAACTACATCTTCAGGGACTGAGTAGGTTATTAAACAGCAATTCAGAGCAATGCTGAGTATTGTTTCTAAGGTTCTTAACATAATTCTAGGTTCTTAGATGATTACTTGGCTAACAACTCCATAGGGTCTTTTTAAGCTTAGTAGTGATTCCCAAATGTTTCTGACAATTTTTGATACCCGATTGTTGTTTTAAGGGGTGTATGTAGGTTTGGGAATGGATAGTCAAGCATTTGTAGGCCATCTCTGTCTACTAGAGACATAGGTGACAGATCAGGGGTACATTTCCAATTCCCCATCCTTGGTTTATGGAAGACTTCTGTTTCACATGGATGTAAAGCCTGTTTTAGAGAAGAATTAATCTCTGACACACACACACCTGTCTCTCCAGTGCATACTATTTATGTTGTAGACGAGGTTTAGGTCCCTAGATTGGATAATTCTGATGCCATTTGTTTTGCATCTTTGTAACAGGTCCATAAAAGCTGGATTAGAGGATGCTTTGTAGGCCAGGCATAGATCACCTCTTAGCAATCTGTAGGAGTCCAAGTACAGGAAGAGGGCTTTGAAGTGGCCCATAAAAGATATGTTATTTAGGCCATGTATTCTTCTTATGAGGAACCTCCAGTTGTTCCATATGACTGGTCAGGTACATACTGAAACAGGCTGGTCTGATGACGGCCAAGTAGAGCGCAATAACACATTCTTGGACCTAGATGCCAAACCCCTGCTTATAATGTACACAGTATAGAATACGATAGTAAGGACATCAGACATCTGATAATCAAAGACCAGGTTACTGTCTACATGTCTTCTCAAATCTTTGACCATTGGGATTAGTCTTAATGATGTATTATCAATGTGGTAGTTTCTAGGGGTAGCCATTTCCCCAAAGGATACTAATATGTACTTCTTGGCACTGAGGTTTAGACTGTGATTCTGGCACCAGCTATTAGTGTGCACCAGACGTTCTTGAAGGGAATTTAGATTACCGGGGGATTCTATGACTGTACCTAGTTTGCAATCATCTACAAACCTGGTTAGCCAGAGGATCTTGAATTTGGCCTTGAAGTAGATGTCAAAAAGAAGCATATCCAGCACCAAGCCTCAAGGGACTACACTAGTGATTGGCTGCTTTGGGGAGGTAGACTCCCCTACACTATTTTTTTGAGTCCCATTTGTGAGCCAGTCAGCTATGCAGCGGGAGACATGGGGAGTTATACCTATTTTTGAGACTTTGTCTACAATGCTTAAGTGAGGTTTTGTTTTTTGGCCAGGTCAAGGTAGAGAGTATTCACCGTTTTGACCTCATTCATTGCTTTGGTGATTTACCTGAAGTTGTCCACCAGGTTTAGTAGGTATGAACTGCCGCTGAAAAAAATAAAACTGGGCTGGATTTAGTGCCTGAAGGGTACCTACATCAATGTTTATCATTTCCATAATAATTCTTTCCACGGTTTTGCATATGAGACTAACAGGGGTTGTGGGTCTGTAGTAACATGGGTCAATATATGGTATGAGACTTGCAATTCACCATTTGCTTGGCAAAAAAAAAAAAAAAAAAACACCTGTCAGAAGGATGTGGTCAGATAGCGATTTCAGTGGTCCTGACAGTCTATGTTTCATGTTGTTAAGGAGCTATCCCTGGGATATTATAAGGGCCTATCAATGCAGTGTGCTTGGCCTTAAAAAGTGCATTGAGGACCTGTTTCCTAGTGACAGTTGCGGGTGTTAAGGTTAATAGTATTTTCTGAAGGTATAAAATTGAAGGCAAATTTCTCAGTCAGTGGATTTGCTATATCTTCTGGCTCCGTATAAGTTGATCCAGCTACAGTTAGTTCAGCTCATTGCTTTTTGTCTTTCAGGTTGCAGACACAGCTAAAGAATGCTTTGTGATTTTCCCTGGCCTGGAAAGCTATATTTTTTCTCAAACTTAGCTTTGATGATTTGATTACCCCCAAGTTGCTCATTTAGATTGATGAAGTTTTTATCCTGCTGGGCATTGCACTTCCTAATTTATGCCCTGATTTTCTTCCTTTATTGATGTTTGGATTCCACCGGGGGAGCTTGTTTTTTTTAATTCATCATTTACTTATTCTGTTTAGATACAGTTGTCTTTATACATCCCTTAATATGATTGTATAGCTTTTGTGTGAGCAATTTCATATAAACAGCAGTACTCAGGGTTGGGGGAGAGCTGGAAATTTTGACAGGGTGTGACTTAATAGTAGGAAGTCTACCATAGATAAATTCCTAAATGTTTCAGGGTTAGCTGGGGTCCTTAGTTTTATTTTTATATTCAATGTGTACAGCTTGATGGTCTGACCTAACCAGTGAGGACATTACACTACAGGGGATGCAACATTCTTTCATGTTTGTGAAGACCAGGTCAAGGATCTTAGTCCCCAAACTGGGTGTACAGACTAGCCTGTCAAGGTGGGTTGTGTTTACAAAGTCCAGAAATATCTGGGCCTGCATGTTTGGTGTTGTGTATGATTCCCAGATTTTAGTGTGGTAGTTAAAATCATTCATGAATATGGTATTGGGTTGAATGGGGAATGTCTCTGATATATTTGTTTAAGTATGCAGTATAGGTTTCCTTAGTCACAGAAGGGGACCTACAGCTTTCAGTGATATGGCTTCAGCTTTGGCTTTTGTAATCTGGACATGCAGAAGTTCAAGCATGTCATTCTGTTTGACCACCCTTGAGGTGTGTGTTTATATATAAATTAAGACACCTTAATCTTTTGTTCCTTCGGGTACAGTTGCTGATTTAAATGTGTGGAAGGCTAACAGCCCTGCACTTCCAAAGTGCTCTCTGTGCATTTCAACCATGTCTTAGTAACTGCACAGATGTCTGCATTCTCCAAGATATGGACAGCTTGAGGAAGTGAAGCTTTTTTATTTAGACTCCTGGCACTGAGCATTAACACCTTTACATTTTCTTGGGCTGGTTTTGCTATGCTGGAAGGTTTATCAGTTTGGCAATTCTTAAAAATGCATTATGGGGGTGGACAACATTTTGCCCAATATTCAAAAGTCTAGAGTTGACAAGGACAGACCATACCTGACAAAGCAGTGTGGACTGTCAACAATATCTTCCCAGGCTGACAAATATTGTACCCTTTTGAATGATGCCAAAAACTAAGCCAATAATTAAAGTCAATTAGCTTCTGTTCATATTGTGGCATAGTCCTTGGAAAACGTAAATGCTGCTCATACCAGCTTGGGGATCATAGTCCAAACACTTCATTATGTCCCTCTTCATATAGTCCAAGGAGATATGTCTCAGTCGTTTACACTCACATGAACTATGAGTAAGTCATATTGACATTTGTGGTTTGACAACCCGAGTGCTTGCATGTCTAATCTGGCAGATCCTGGCCCACGATAGGCAACTAACAGTTACATTCCGTTTACACAGTCTGGTGAATGGGATGTCGCTGTGTCTCACAATGGTATCTCCTATAACCAAAATATTGGGTTGTGTGGTGGTTTGCCTTATGGTCTTACAAGATAAGATATCATGAGTTGTGACTGTGTGTGCTGCAGTAGGTGTTTTGGTAGAGTGCTTTTGAGGTTGCTAAGAATACTAATTGTAAATGCAATATCTGGCAGTCTTTGGGGCTTAGGAAGATGACATTTAAGAGCCTCAGCATGTGTGGGTCTATGTGTCTGGTCAATACTGTGTATGGGAAGGGCGTAGTCTCTTGTTAGTGCTTTCATGCAAAAATCTTGCCTTCAGTGAAACCACACCTCTCACATACTGTATCAGATTGTTTAAGAATTAGATGGTTATCAGTAAACACGAGATTGCTGCATTAACTTAAGATACCCATATTCTCCAAACTGGATGCAGAGATAGTAAGAATGTACACATCCATGGTTACAGATCTTTATAATGTGGTCCTCAAGGGGATGGTACAGGAGGAGTTTGCAGCCGGCCAGTTTGGGTACTGTAAGAGAACAGGCTACAATCAAGATAAAAACGAAACATCGCTCCTTCTCCACAAGAAACAAAGGAGTAGCACTAGTCCCAGACTGCTTCCTGAGGAGTGGTATTAACCCAGATGTTTACAAGTTCAGTACACATTCTATTCTCTTCAATACCCCAGAAGAATCTATGGCAGTCAGACACAACAGAAAGCCAAGCTGCACAGCATGTATCTCGCCATACCCAATAGAACCAAGATGCTCTCCTCCAAAAAAAGGAAGGGAATCTGCTGATCCCCTGCCATAAACAAACTCTACAACAGAAGCAGAAAACTGATGCAGACTAAGGTGACGTCCCAAGACTGGAAAAGCTCCCTTATCAGCCTCAACAAAAAGTTGAGATCCCTCATCAAATCCTCTAAAGCTAGCTATGAAAACAGAATTGCAGCAGATAGTAAAGACAACCGCAAGGTCTTTTGTGGTTATGTAAAGAATCTCCATGGCAATACCCAAATTTGCTCTGAGCTACTGCATAGTGGTACCACTCCAACAGATATTGCCAATATACTGGCCGACAGATTCAGTGCCAACTTTACCCCTCTCTCCCCGACAAAGGACCAATCACAATACCAGTAGATTGCCAGGCACCCAGTATTACTGCTACACAGGTTAAAACAGCACTGTTCAAGGCCAAGAATATAGCTTCCGTGGGACCTGACAATATCCCTGGCTGTGTTCTACATGAACTACAGAGTGAACTGGCACCTCTCCTGTGTGCCCTGTCCAATCACAGCCTCACCTCAGGCTTTGTCCCTACCAAATGGTAGACTGCTACAGTCATCCCTCTCCACAAAGGAGGAGCGACTACAGACCCTGGGAATTATCACCCCATTAGCCTGATGAGTCTGATATGCAAAGCTATGGAATGCATCATCATGGACCTAGTAAACAAGAATATAGGGAATCTCCAAACTCTGGATCCTACACAGTTTGGTTTTGTGAAGGGTAGATCATGGCTGCTCAACCTGGTCGACTTCTTTGAGTCAGTCACCAGAGCTGTAGATGAAGGTAAGGTGGTTGATACAGCCTACCTTGATCTGGCCAAGGCATTTGATACCATTCCCCACTCAGGAATCATAGAAAAACTCACTAAGCTAGGCATCAACCCCTATATCACTAGGTGGGTTGCAAACTGGCTTACAGATAGAACCCACAGTGTGAAAATGGCTGACTCCAAGTCAGACCACTGACTAGTCACGAGTGGAGTCCCACAGGGTTCGGTCCTCAGTCCTCTCCTGTTTAGGCTAACACAAAGGGACTCTGGCTAACAAAGTTCACAGACGATTATAAGTTGGGAGCTATTATTAACTCCCCAAGTGATGTTAACATCCTACAGAAAGGCCTCACTGAGGCCAACGACTGGTGTCAGAACTATGGCCTTAAGTTCAGTGCCAAAAAAATGTATCAACCCCTTTGGGAAAAACCCAGTTCCCATGAATTTCCACATTGATGGTAGTCCACTGAACACAGAAGGCATTATAAGAGATCTGGGAACACAGGTTGACAGCAACCTCTCTTTTGACCACCACATTGCCACTGTGGTCAGAAAGTCCTTCTATGTGGCACATCTCATTACTAAGGTTTTGCATCCAGGAAGGAAGAGGTCATTGTCTCCCTCTACTCTTTCCTCATTAGTTCAATCATCAAGTACAATGCCCCATTTGGCATGTAACTCACTAGACACCTGCTACAACTGGAGAGGCCACAGAAGTACCTTACAAAGAGGATCCTAGGCCTTAAACACTTGTCCTATATGGACAGACTCAAAAAACTCCAATAATTCTGTCTCATGTCGCCTACTTAGAGGCGATCTTGCTTGACTTACAAAGCCATGTCTGACCTAGCTCTGTTAGAAATGTTACCTCTAAATAAATCCCAATCCCTCCACACCACATGCTCCAGAGACCTCAACCTCATTACCACAATTAACAGAACATGCTGGAGGGACAGGATCATAACACAGAGACTGCCCATGCTATGGAATAGATTTCCCATACATGTGAAACAGAGCCCCTCACTGGTCCTCTTCAAGAGAAATCTTGAGTGGATGGGAAATAGAAAATTCAACCCAGGGATCACTCCAGTGGCTCTACATGACAGAGGCACTGGGAACTAAGGTCGGGTGGCACGATGCAAGGGTAATCCTATGGGATAGGCTTGTAACAGCTTCAGGGCCATTAGCCTAGTACACACCTATAGACCTATGAACCTATAACAGCTTTTCAACAAAACTGAATCAATATTACTCGGCAAAGTCCCAAACACACTCCCATGCCACAGCCCAGCAGGAACCAATGCCCCACTGCTTCATCTCTCACATGGTGCAAACCAGTAGCATTAATACCAAGCTGTCTTCTAAGAAGCATTTTTCAGGCTTTCCAATTTTATTTTATTTATTTATTTATTTATTTATTTATTTTTTTACCAGGAAAGTCCGACTGGGCCAGAAGCCCATTTTCGGCAGAGGCCCAGGGAGAAAAGCTCCACAGAAATATAAGCAACATACAATAATTAGACAGTGCAATAGTATACATACAGTAAAATATACATCATCTAGTTAGTCTATAAAAAGTAGTATTCAATACAGTTTTCTAGTAGATGCAGGTTCAAAAAGAAAAACACACAAGCATTTCAGTGAAGATCACTGTGACAAAAATAAAATAAAATTAGTATTGTGTACATATTAAATAATAGTTATGAACAAATGAGATTTCCTTTATATCTTTTTTGAGTAGTAATAAACACTGAGGAGAGGGAGGAAAATGAGGTAAGGAGTAGACAGTGTGTTGAGAGAGTTATACGGTTTGGCGCAAGAGCAATGCCAGTTCTTGGAGAGATTTTCAAATAGTAGTTTGAAATTGGTAAATCCAGCTGTGTTTTGTAGGGTGTGGGGTACAGAGTTCAATAATTTGGCTATTTGATTTGAGAATAGGGCTTTACCATGAGTGTTGTTAGCTTTGTTTACTGTGAGAAAGTTTCTGTCTGCAGATCTTAGACTGGAACAAGTTCCTTGAGGGATGGACAACTGTCAGGATGGAAGATGATATTGTTTGTGAATTTAAGTTGGTAGAGATGGAGAAGGGTAGGTAGCTTGAGCCAATTAAATTTATGTAGAGCAATACTATGGTGGGTTTGGTGGGGAAGGTTGGCTGCGAAGTGGCTATTTTGTTGTAGCAAGTTTCCAATTTGGTTAAGTCTGATTTTTTTTAAGTTGGTAAAGAGGGTGAAGGTTCTAGATATGGATAATCTGGTATTGTCAATCTCTATGAATGCTAAGGAATAATGTCCCTCTGCTCCTTCTGTCACTAGAAGCTAAACAACAATTTGAATCCTTAGAAGCAGTTCCTATGCTCATCCATGATTGGTAGCCTAATCCAGATGTTACTTTTTTTCCATCTTACTTTTAAAATCTGTATTAATAGTCTGAAATTTGCAGTGTATCCTAAATGAGTGGAATGGTATGGAAAAATGACAAATTAAGCATTAAGACCTTAAAGGGATGGCATTCCCAGTTGATCTCTCAGTGCCAGGTTGAATGGGCAGATGAAATGAGACTAAGAGAAGTGTCCAAAGTCAAATTTATAGTCGGGGCAGGCAGCTCAAAAGCCACCACAATAAAATGCAGATGGAAAACAGGAGTAGTTTCACAGTACTTCAGCTGAATATTAATGTAGTTAAATATCTGTGAGCTAAATAATAAACCCTGTTTCTCAGTTCCACCCACAAATTACCTAGATTGGATTCCTTAACAGTCAATGAATGGAAAAGGGATTCTTTTCTAAATGAAAAGCAATGCCACAAGACCCCGGCACATACCACCAGATACATTTATTAAATAATAAAACCATTAAAATGACAAGTGTTTTCTTCTATAAAATTAACAGAATTTCATCAGAGAAAGTTAAATTTAAAAATAACCAGCATTTAAATACAACTACCCTACCATACGTCATTCATACTTCTCAACCTTTAGAGCAAGAAGTCTGGACAAAGCCATAAATAAAAGTGGGACAAAGGCCCAAAATATAGACAATTTTAAAATATTGCATTTACAAACTTGGAAAGTTGATCAAATAACAGGTTTTGCATTAGCATGAATTTTCTGAAGGGTATGAAGTCAAAAACGTAAATGTCTGTCATTATTTTCTAACTTCAATATATTATGATTTGCCACTAATTTGCCAGAAAACAACAATTT
Source organism: Protopterus annectens (assembly GCF_019279795.1). Lineage (NCBI taxonomy): Eukaryota > Metazoa > Chordata > Ceratodontiformes > Protopteridae > Protopterus > Protopterus annectens. The sequence goes on along the minus strand of NC_056738.1, from coordinate 291,803,623 downwards.
TATGAAAAAAAAAAAAGACCAAAAATAAGAGGCAAAAATCTGGACATTCTACAAAAATATTTACAGTTGAGAGGTATGAGTCATCACTGCATTAATTAAATTATTAAAAGGTACACTTAACAATTACTCACTTATACTGAAAGTTTTTAACTTTGAACACATGGTCTGCTAAATACGTCATTTGTGATGTACAATGAAAAATATACAGAAATGTATACCTTCAATCACTCACCATGTTACATCACATTTATAGTTATAATACCACATTTACAATTTGAGCCATCTCAAGTTTAAGGACGCTGACTACAGAGACAGTTTAATTTAACTTGAACACAAAACCGAAACAGAGTATTTATTTTATTTATTTATTTATTTATTTGCAATTTGTTTACCAGGATGGTCCATTGGGCCATGAGGAGCCTGTTTTCAATGGAGTCCTGGAGAGAAAAGCTCCAGTAAATACAAATACAATACAAATGTAGTAGAATTAAAAAATTACAAAACAACAAGCCTAATAAAGTTTACCAAAAAAAAAAAAAACTTAATGAATAAAATTTGAAAAAAATATGTGGTAACAACATTTGCAATAAATTGGCATTTAAATGAGAAGAATGCATGAAACATTCCATTGTTAGCAAATTAAAGTACTATAAAAAAAGCTTGAACCTTTCAGGAAGTTATGGGCAAAGGGGCTATAAGCAGATATGTTGGTATTGAGAGAGTTATAATTAAGGATGTTATGTAAGAGGAGAGCAAGAGCATGCCCATTGTGAGATTAGGTGTGAATGAAGGTAAGTTTTAAAGCTAGAGGGACTATTTGTGGTACGGATAAGTGGTGAGAGAGAACTCCAGTGACGTGCTAAGCAAAAGGATAGAAGATGTTTACCTGGATGGCTTGCAGGTTTATGTATTTCTATCAGATTTTGGAAGTAAGATCAAAAGCATCTGTTAGGAAAATGCATTTGGAAGGTAGAGGCAAGAAATGGCATAGAGAGGGACAATGGCTCTATGGCCAGATGCAAATTTTGAGATTTTATAGTAAAAGGAGGAGAGTTTTGATTTGATGGAGGATTGTAGATTGGTAAAAAAAAAAATACTTTATATTCTGTTTGTTTTTTGCATGTAATATATGATATATCACTGCCTATGCTTGGAGCTTTTCCCCCTGGGCCTCTACTGAAAATGGACATATATTTAGTTAGACTAGCCCGGTCAATAAATGTAAAATAAATAAATAAATAAGTCTGTGTGCTTGGATAAGTTGAACATAGGTAAGATAAATGGGCAGTTTCAGCCATTTCTAGTTGACATAGGGAGATGCAGTGATGGGTATTGGCTCTATGGCCAGATGCAAATTTTGAGATTTTATAGTAACAAGAGGAGAGTTTTGATTTGATGGAGGATTGTAGATTGGCAAGGATAGAGGCACCATACAGGAGGGAAGGGATGAGGTATGTGTTAGCAAGAGTAAGTCTGGTAGAGGGAGATATGAAATGGTTGTGTCAATAAAGCATGCCAAGTTTTTTGTGAGTTTTTTTGATGTTTGTATGAAGATGACTATCAAACTTTAGTTGGTCATTGATGAGGATTCCTAATAGTTTAGCAGTGGAGACTATTTCAAGAGGGGTGTTATTTTGACTGGTGATAGAGAAACAGTTTTTGTCTATGGTGGTAGTTTTAGAGGGGGGAAAGAACATTAGCTTAGTCTTGGTTGCATTTAGTGCTAGATGGTTTTGTAGCATCCATTGTTCTGTAGCAAAGGCATCTTGCATTAATTTTGTTAGTAAAGAGGTGAAGGTTGCAGAACAGATTATTGTCGAGTCATCTGCATATTGGGTGAAGTTGGCATTGGGGATGGGCAAGGTAGAAGTCGTTAATAAAAATATTGAATAAAAGGGGGCCTGGAATTGAGCCTTGGGGCACACCTGTGGGAGTGTTTAGGAATAGTGAAGCAGCTTTTTCCACTTAACTGCTTGTTGCCTATTAGATAGGTAACTGGTGAACCAGTTAATAGAGGAGTGAGACAGATATAGTTTAGACAGCTTAGTAAGAAGAATGTTGTGAGAGATGGTGTCGAAGACCTTAGAGAGGTCTAGGAGGAGAGTGGATACAATATGACCAGAGTCGCGAGCTTTGTTTACCATTTCCAGGAATGAGAGGAGAGCAATGGTGGTGTTGTGGCCAGGTTGGAATCCATGCTGGGTGGGAGTAAGAAGGTTATTATACTATAATTATAAGGTTATTATATTATATATATTTATAGGATAGGGTAGGAGTTGCAAGTGGATACATTTTTCAAGATGTTTTGAGATAGGGGATAGGAGAGCGACGGGACAGAAGTTAGATATATCATTATTGTTACCGCCTTTGTGGAGTAGGATAATATAGGCCTTTCTCCATAGCTGGGGAACATGGCAATTTGAAACAGATCAATTTATTAGGATTTTGATACAGAAAGCAATGGCATCTGCGGCAATCTGTAAGACATAGGAGGGTATTTCATCAGGGGCATTAGGCCAAAGTTTTAGCAGAGTAGAGAAACAAACTCACCGCGAACTGTTTACAATTTTATTGAACAATAATTGAGCACGTTTGCCTTGTATATATCAAAGCTTTCCTCAGAATTATTCACATTGTAGCAAACATTTAAAAAGCCCTCCATTCTAGATCACATCATTGAACAGCCCATGAAATGCCTTATATTTTTTTAAAAGAACAGTAGCATCACTACCAATCGATACAAGACTGATGAATAATACATCAAATAATCCAATAAAAACACTGAAAGAAACATGCACAGGTGTGCTAGTGCACATACAACAATGACCAAGAATAACAAAGTATATGCAACAGGATGTGTAAAATGATAAACTAATTTTTAAACGTGCTTTTTAGCATGAACAACATAAGATCATAGTTTTAAAAAGCTGATGATAGACACTTTGTCATTGAGACCTGAATGCGAATAGGCATTCAGCTTAATCTGTCATGTCAACTCCATAGCTTCTATCAGGTCAACCCATGGTCCCTCCCTTTTTTTTTTTTATAATGGTATCAATCACTACAAATTCAAAACTGGGACCTGGATTTTTAAAATATGTTTAAAAAGTGTGTTATAGATGTTTTGATTACAGATATATAAATGGTTTTCATACATGTGGTCCCTGAACCTCCTCTGGGTTTTCCCCAAATAGAAACAATCACAGTATTTACAAAGGGCTGAATAGATGACCCCCCAAAGAGTTGCATGTGCAGTAGAAAGATGTTTTTAACAAAATATTAACCATAGCAGTAGTTTTCTCTAAAATGTACTTGCTCTGGTTGCAAGAACCACATCTAAAAGTACCCTGAATTTTGCGGGAACACACCCTCTTGCTGCCATTTCCCTTCTCTAAATAATCTTTGATGGCCTTACCTTTAATATAAACAATTTGTGGAACATCTCCAAAAATCTCTATATATTCTTCAAAACAAGAAAAAACATCCCAGTTTTAATTTAGAATCCCAAAATGATGTTATGATCAACTGTATAGGTAGTAACAAATGACCGAGCAAATTCCCTATTAGCAAGCTTGTTGTTATTTAAATAATCTACCTTACATCTGATATCCAAATGTAGTAGTGGTTTGTAAAACCTCTGAAATCTTTTTGTTGTTACTTCCCTAGATAGATTTTGAATGAGACTTGTAGAGTATCCTTTGGAATGAAACATATCAGTTAATTTCTGGGCCTCCACATTGACTGTATAATTTCTGAAACCATCCAGATCAACTTCATGAATTGCCCCTTCACAATCCCCCTTTTTCTGTGCTCTGGGTGGGAACTAGAATACTGCAGCAAGCTATTGGAAACAAGTGGGATTTCTGTAAATATTACTTACCAACCTCTATCATCAGCTTTTTAAAAGTTAAATCTTATGTCATTTAATGTTTTAAACATGCTTTTAGCATATTTATCATTTTACACACCCTGTTGTATATACTTTTAGTTATTCTTGGACATTGCTGTATGTGCATTCACACACCTGTATGTGTTTCTTTTTAGTATTTTTATTTGATATATTACTCATCAGTCTAGTATCTATTAGTAATGATGCTACTGTTCTTTTAAAAAATATGAGCCACTTCACTGGCTGTTCAGTGACATGTGACCTAGACTGGAGAGCTTTTTAAATGTTTGTTACAATGTGAGTAATTCTGAGGAAGTCTTTGATATATACAAGAAGGAGGTGCTCAATTATTGTTCAATAAACTTGTATCTAACAGTTTGTGGTGGGTTAGTTTCTTTACTCTGTTTTGGTTTTGTGGTCAAATCCTCTGTGGGATTCCTGGTTGGTTACAGTTTCATTTAAACCTGGGGACCTATTGGCTGCTGTCATAAGCTGACATTTCAACTCTGATAATTCCAACCTTACTTTCCATGGTCCCCCTCTTGGGTCAACCTTGATGGAATTTTAAACAAAAAAAAATAAAATAATGTTCAAAAGACTCTGCTACATGTCTATCCAAAGCATTGTGTATATTCACTTATTTAATATCATTAAGTATGTTCATATACACATTCTCTTAGTGATCTCTCAGTTTTTACCAATATAAATACCCAGAAAAAAATGATAGGTAGTCACATACAGTACTCTATTGGAAATACAATTATAGTAACCCCTCTTATTCATCCAATTATTAGCATACATGTAGACCGTGTCCCTCTCCAATGTGCATTTACACTGATTGCAAGTGCCACAGTTGTAAGCACCCTTGTTGTTGTTCCTTTGATATCCTAAAAATGGGAAGTTGCCCTTCCAATATGTTTTTTATACTTCTATCCTTCCTGAACACAATTCCAGGTTCAGCACTTTGAATCTTACACACTTCCTCTCTTAATTAAAACAGGTTCTGATTGTAGCATAAAACTTTTTTTTATTCTTCTAGTGCCCAACTTGTAAGTCATTATAGTTGCCTTTTGAAGATCATTGTTCTTATGGATCTGATTATAATTAACTGCTTCAAAATTAGTACCTAACAGTGGAATATAAACACCCTTCTTTCTTTTGATAATTACTTTCTTTGAAACCTCTTCCACTAATCCCTTCAGATAACTCCTAGTCAAAAACACTGCGCTCAACTTCTTGGTCTCATCCAAAAATGCACTTTCCTCAGATGTCATTCTGGCCAATCGGACCATTTGCACTTTCGTTATTATTAGCCTCCTTGATCACTTCTGCAGGCAGCACACACATAAATAAGCTAAGAGTAGGAGGAGAACTGCAGCTTGGCACAGGGAAACAGTGTTTAAATTAGACAGGCAGCACAGGTCCCTCATAGAAGTTCTGAGGCACTGGTCTGGCAATCAGTGCTATTCTAAACTAGAATTTGAGAGTAATGTACATGGAGAATAAAGCAGGGATACAAAGTCTATATTACTGTTTAGCTCCAATTTGCATCTGTTGAATACACTGTTTTCCATCTCTGTGTGATGCCCTGCTCTGAGAAGCCCCACCTAATGAAGTTCAGAAAAACACAGGTTTCAGCAATTTAAGATAACAAAGAAAGAGTAATTAGGCAGTCACATGACAATTGCAATTTTCTTGAAGGATCAGGATTTCACATAAGAACACAGGCAAGAATCTTTTTTTCTCATAAAGCAACTCAAAGTCAGCACAATCAAATAACCAATGGAATAAATAATTAACATGAATGCTAGAAAAGAACAAAAGAAAAATATATAAAGCAGTGCAGTAGATGATAGATAAATTATCTCACCAAAATGGCAACTTGGGATGCAGTCATTTTCATTCTGTTTTCCTACTGGTATGTGTGTGCAGACCAGCTCTAACAGCTTCACCTCTCATCACTGAAGCTACACTCAAAACAAATCGTTCTGATCCAGTCAGAGTACCGCAGTCCACTGTCCTCGGGATTAAGAGCCGACTGTACTTTAGGGTGTTTTTTCTTCCCGAGGTGCTTTCCTTTTTCCACATATCTTACAAACTACACTTTAGGTGGCTGGCTTTGCACCAAGTCATGGGAGACATAGGTCTTCACACCAGTCTAGCAGTTCTATTTATTTTATTTATTTGTTTGCGGGGTAACAATACATACCACAGAATACCTAGCAATACTTTATAGGAAAATAGTGATTTATTTATTTTACTTAACTTCTACTGAGTTCATGTGGTTTCTGACATAGCCCCTGTGACAAACAGTTATTTAAAGAACGTGGTTGAAAGAAGAGTAAAAACATCATATACAATTGTGCATGTCTATCAAAAGGGTTAGCACCAAGTCATGTCATCAAGGAATTACTTAAATTAAAACTTTAGGCTTGTACCGGAAGCCGCTGCTCCATTCCAGAAATACATTGCAATTACTGTCGGAAAACTACAATGCATTTGGCTGGGCAAGTAACTGCAGGAAATGTCACTGTGACATCAGAAGTGTTACCTGTATTTTTTCCTGGATATCATGGGTCAAACATTAGGAAGATCAGCACCACATGTGTGCATTCTGAACATCATTTGTCAAACAAAATAGGGCAAAAATCAACACTCTGCATGGTCTTCTACTTATCAGCCTCCCACAATGCTGAGAATGATTAGTTTGTAGTGTGCCGGTACCATGTTTATATTCTAGCCATGTCCTTTTTGTTCACTTTTATTTTGCAAGGCAGTCTGTCAGTGTAAATCAAATGCATGTTAGATCAAAAGCTTTTTTGCATTCTACATTGACTTCTTCCCCAGGGACAAATATTTGAAAGGAACTTTAATCTCATTTTAAAACAGGCTTTGAAATATTTCTTTAGGTATGTTGTATGCTTATATTAAAATATTTCTCAGTGTTCAATCTTTTTGTAGTCAGACAGAATTTTATTAGCACATAAGAAATTATGGCATAATTAGATATAGCAGTGCTTCCTTTTTGATAACCACATACATTTTGACATCTCATTATAGCTAGTTTTCTATTCACTTGCTGCATTATTGAAGCTGACCACCCATCATAGCTTATTAAAATCTTTGTTTTAAGTTCGATGTTAAATACAAGCATCGGATTCTTGCTCATAATTTTTTTTCCTTCTTGCTTTCATAGTACAATAGCTATTTTTTTGCACAATATTTTTCAGTATTAAGGTTTTCAATGTTATTGCTGACTTATCCTGGCTGTATGACACTTAAAAGTAATATGTTTTTATTCTTAAATAGAGAAATGGAAGAGAGAAAAATCAAAAATAATGTCAGTACTAGATTTAATTTGCTTTGCACCTGTGGAAATCTAGTAAACAGAATGTCGCAAAAAGAAACAAATGAGCGTGTGAAATAAAGGAGACCACATGGGAGGCATTGAAGGACATAGAATATCTTTGTCACAAGCAGCCACAAATAACATGACAGATCACGTTAAACATGAGATACAGCTAAGAATATGTCATTAGAGGAAGGGAGGGATATAATAATGAGCAGTTGTCCCGGCCCCCCTTTGAACAAATCACTCTGGACACGCAAAGCCATTTGACGACCTTTATTATATATTATCATACATGAAACTTCAAACATATAAACAATATCAAATGCCATCAACCACAATGATCCTCAGGGCAGCATAACCACTCACCCTGCTTGAACGCCTCAGGGCAGCGCACCTGCTCACCCAAAAACTTCCTCCACCGGGGCAGCATGCCTGCTCATCACCCCCCCACAAATAATAGGCAGCATACCTGCTCACCTTCCACCACACAAAACCATTGGCCAAATCAAACCACATCCTTACAGGAGAAACAGAAGAGGACAATCCTGTCCCTCTTCTCCACCACCAGCCTGATCCCAGGTTGTTCCCCCTCCTAAACCTTAACCTGCAGCATCTCTTGTAAGAAGAGCTTGAGATGCAAATTAAACAAATCCAAACCAATTTAATTCAGATGAACTCCATCCGTATGATACCAACCTACCTCTCCTTGCCCAAAGTCCCCATGTTGAATGATATGTATCCTCAATTTTCTTAACTGCCCCTCCAATGTATGGTTAACAAACTTCCTGGCCCTTTCAATAGCTTTATAACTGCACGCCTCCCTCCAAAACAATTGAGGAATCAACTCCGACCACACAATTACCATACCGGGGGTACCTATCCTGTAGTCTCCACAAATCCTGTAAAATAGTGTCCGCTAAACACTTATTAGTCAAAATACCCAAGTCATTACCTCCCAAATTAATTATTAATATATCAGGACACCCTATCTGCGATTTAGCCTTCTGAAATTCAAACATTAACCTTTCCCAATGCATAACCCTGACCCCATGCCAAAACACAAAACATCCTAAATTTGATAAAGCCAAATTACTTCTATCCTCCCTGATTAAGGCACTCTGCTCAGCCCAGTAGTTATAGGAATGGCCCAAAATGAGCATACGCCTCCCTAAAAGAAAAAGAAAAAATTGTTAATAACCACAAACAGTACTATCTAATATAAGATAAAAAGGCATTTGAGGACCACCTGCCTACCCCCTTAATAACCTTAATTGAACTACCCTGTCTAGCCAAGTCTGAAGCCCTCCCATTTCTAAAAGAATGACCTGCAAACTTCTCAGCTGGAAATCCCATGCAACCCAAAATCTTCCTAATTAAAGTAATAAACCTACTACTGGAAACTACCCTGCCATCCCTTGAACAAAACACCAACCCCTCCGAACACCCCAACCTACTACTCCTAAATTCTGTAATCCAAGTTACTGGGCAAAGATGAAGTTTCCTGTCTGCTTTGAGCTCTACCATACATCCCCTACCCAACTGATCCATCTTGCTTTTCTGTATTACGATGTTGACCTCCTTCTCAGTCATTATAACATCCTTCCAACATAAGGAACCTAACAATTCCGATACCCTGAAAGTGCCAAAATATAAACCACGTGCATAGAGTGCCACACATAAAATAATCCAGTGACCCACCATGTAATAATCCTAAACCCTGTAACAAAATCTTCAATATTCCTCTTGTAATTGGCAACCGTGTATCCCTATGCTCCACCATCACTCTCCCCACCCTCTCAATATAATACATCCTAATGTCCAGGACTTCGTAAAATCTTGCAACCCCCCCCAACTTAGCAAAATTACTAATAGCCACCAGATCCACTTTAACTGTCTGCAAAGCCTTACTTTCTCCCAAGCACTAGCCACATATCTTAACAATAATTCCTCTGACCATACCCTTATGTCTTCCGGCAATTGCAAAACAAATCGATTAAAATCAAAAAAAGAGCCCTACCATATGCCTTCCTCATAGATGAAGACCAGGAATGCGGCACCAAATGCCCGACTATCCTATCCCAAGCTTCCACACCTCCTCAAGCAATGTTTCCGGCACCTCAACTGCCCCCGGGGCCAACCCTTGAAACCTACAAAACTGAAAGCGGGACAAACTATCAGCAATATCCTTCTTAACACAAGGCACATGTACTGCTGTAAAAGAAAAATGTATTAACAGGCTCTGCAATATCAACTTCCGCAATATCATCAACAGCAGTTCTGCCCTAGCTGTCTTCTTTTGTAGCACCTTCACCACAGCAATATTATCCGAATGAAAAAATACCCGCTTGTTCCTCAATTGCCCCTTCCATACCACCAAAGCTGCCCATATCGGCATCAGTTCTAAAAAAGCAACATCACACTTCCATTCCTCATCCCAGTCTGGAGGCCATTGCACTGCAAACCATCTTCCCCCAAAGTAAGCCCCCATGCCGATACCACCCACTGCATCCGTAAACAACTGAAGTTCTTCCTGGCCCACCCACTCTGATTGCCAAAAGGAAATCCCATTAAATTATTGCACAAAACCATCCCACAACTTCAAATCCTCCTGCACTAGCCGTCACCCTCACTCAATGATGTTTGCTCATACCCCCTTTTAGCAAATAAGCTAATGTCCTGCAAAACGTCCGACCCTGATGTACCACTCAACAGGCAAAGTTCAGAAGACCTAACAGTTCCATGACTTAACGAACCCGAATCTTATTCTTGTCCAACACCCCCTTTATCGTTGACTGCAGCCTTTCTATCTTATCCTGAGGTAGACGAAACAATCCCCGTTCCACATCTACCATTAACCCCAGGAACTCCAATGCTCTTGCTGGGCCTTCCATCTTGTGCTGTGCCAAAGGTACACCCAGTTCCTCACACATACCGGTAAATTCTTGTAACCCCTGTTGAGCCCCCACCCTCCCTTCCCCAACTAACAAGAAATCATCCAAATAATGCACTGCCTTCTGTGTTCCCACCCTCTGATTCCAGATCCAGTGTAAGAGGGTACTACATTTCTCCAACATCTCACATGCCAAGGAACAGCCCATTGGCATGGCAGTGTCAAAATAATACTTACCACCTACCTTCATCCCCAACAATGGCCAATCCTCCCTCCTAATTGGAAACAAATGGAAAGCTGATTCAATGTCAACCTTAACCCGAAATTTCCTGATCACCTGCACTGCACTGTCCAAAGAGGCGTAATGCACCCTAACTTCTTCATCCCCAGTAAAGTCATTCACTGACTTCCCTTCTGGAAATGAAAGATGATGAATCAATCTAAACTCCCCAGGCCATTTCTTCAGCACTAAACCCAATGGCGACACCTTGTAGCTAACAAAAAGCGGCGTATCAAATGGACCCCACAAACGTCCTGCCTTGCACTCCTTACCTACCAACTCTTCCAAAATGTCCTCTTTCCCTTGCACTGAATGGAGGTTCTTACAACTTCCCCCCAACCCCAACATGCACTTAACATGAAATCCTTATTGAAACCCTTGAATGACCTCAGTCTTAGGAACAAAATCAGGACACTGGCAAAGCATATACTCCAATACTTCCACCTTAATGGGGAAGGCACCACTCCCCCTATTTCCTCTAAAGGATCCCATTCCCCTGGGTCCATGAAAATTGTACCTCGAGCTGTCTGTAATCCTTGAAAAGAAAGAATCTCCCTCTTGGCCCATGCACCAAAACCCTGCTGCCCACAGTAAGCCACAGAATGATTTCCCCCACATCTTGAGCAAGTGTGTGCAAATGTGCACCCAACCCATGAACAAGTACCCTTGTTAAATGACCAACACAACCCACCTATCTCACCCATGCTCATCCTCCAATTAAACCCACTGAAGCTGTCCATCGTTGTAGCCAGCCATATATCAGGATGACGAACCTCCCACTGCAGAGACTGGTCAACTGCTTTCTATTTATGGAACTGCTCATCATACCACAACCATGCATTCCCCGGCCTCAAATGTTGTGCCTCCCAAATGGTGAGAAAATACCCTAAAAGGGGCAAAGCCAACGCTCCATCCTTCTCTAGCTGCACTGCCATGTAATAAATAAAGCCAACCACCCAGTTGTCCCAAGTCCTGGGCCTAAGCTTACCTGTCCTTTTCCTACCCAGCACTGCTAACTCCACCAACAAATCCTTGTTAGTGTCTGACTCTGCTCCCACTAACCTCTGGACCCCTTCCGCATCTAGCAGCTCAAACACATCCACGAACTCACCTTTCCAGATTTTTTCTTTCACTGTCCCCAAAATGTGCAGGGTTAAAAATAACCCCTTTATTGCTCTGTCCCAGTGCCTGAGTAGCTAGCCAGTCCCCTGGCTGCAGGCCAAAATCTGATCCTTCCTCTGACCCAGTCAAGCTCTCCTTAGAACCCAGGTTCACGCCAACCATCTGTCCACCTGCTTACCTGGCTGCCTCTACCAATCCCCTTTGCACTCTGTCTGACACTGTTTCTCCCCTTTCCATATCCCCATCCAACAAGACCTCATCCACTGCCTGTGCCTCACCATCCTCACCACCTAGTTCCCCAACCATTGGTAAATTAATATTATTAACTGCACCTTCGCCTTGCAACGTACTGGGAACAGGAGTCTCCACTGTGACCATCTGTTTCTCCACCTGCTGCCTTTTCCCCTGACCTGGAGTCATCACAGGGTGCCATCTCTTTCTGCCTGAAGTTTGCTCTGGCTCCGCCTTGGACCTTATTACATCCTGGAACAATTCTTCTGCTTGGGATACAATAGCCTGCCATCATTGTCACAATTCTGGTAACTTGGCCATCTGTAAAAAAGAACACAATGTTAACACTGTTCCACTAACCTGACTACCCTACTCCCCCCAACTCCTACAATGCTGTCTTGCCCTATACCCCCCACTCTCTACCAACTCCCCTTCTTACCTATGCTCTGCAGCCTAGAACCACCCCTTGAATTGCTAACCTGCTAGTCATACACTCTCATGAGTAGCTAATGCACTTATACTTCTTTCACAAATAAAATCTCTCCTGCCTAGCACTCTCCCCACCCTTCCCTGCACACCCATTCAGCCACACGTTCCCCTACAGCTACCATTCTCTGTCCTATCACAACCAGGTGTGTATGTATCTCTCTCTCTCTCTCTATATATATATATATATATATATATATATATATATATATATATATATATATATATATATATATATATATATATATAAAATAATATTATATATAATATATATATATATATATATATATATATATGTATATAATATCCTATCCTCTTCCCCCCTACCAGCACTATTCCACCCCCAAAAGTCTGCAAGCCTTACCTCTATCTTGTGGACTGCAAATCCCTATCCCACGAGAGGTAACGGCTGAAATCCACAGTGCACATGCACGAACCGGCACCAAATAGCCAAAAACAAAAGTGGAAACCGAGAAACACCAGGGAAAGCAAAAGGGAATCCCGTCACTACCAACATAGGAGGAAGTAAGCGAGGACAACTCCACAATAGAAACAGCTGTTGGAAACCACACACGGGAGCGGAAACAAAAAGAGACATAGGGGAACCGGAGAAAAGGCTGCAGAAGCCCACGAAAGCACCAGGGAGCACCCAAGGAGCACCCGCGGATCCCAAGGACAATGAGAAGGACCGGATTACAACACTGGACCCCCCCCCCCCCACAGCCTACCACGACCACCGTGGAACACGCTGAAGACTGTAGGAAAGACACAAAAGCCCACAAACCCACCATGGAGCACTAGGTATAAACTGAACTTGGAAACCTAGACAGGAATACAGCGCTGGATCCACACAGCCGCCTGCGACCACCAGGGCACACAATGGAGAAAGATCACAGAAGCCCACCAACCCACCAGGGAGAACAAGAGAGATACCAAACCCGACGTACCAGTCCAAATTACAGCGTTGGACTCCCTGCCGCCTACCTTGACCACCAGGGAACACTTTTTTATTATTTTTTTTTTTTTTTTATTGCCCGCCAACTCACATACTACTATCCGACCTCATGGCCCAACCGAGAAGAAGGAACGATGAGCCCGGCCTACCCGCATGGCTACCCTGACCACATGGCAAAGGCCTAACCCACCATGACCAGCCAACTGAAGCCACCACCGGACCACCAGTAAGCACTCAACTGCAAAATGACAGGAGACAGCACAGGACACCAGGAAGTACCGACCACAACACCCTGCCTACCGGACGCAGCGCATCACACCCATACCCAGGTAAGGCAAGCAAAACACTCATACAGACAGTACCCACCAACCATTCACCCATGCACACTCTCCACTCAGAAGCCTTCCATGACAATAAGCCAAACCTCCATCCCCACTTTAAAATTTTCTAACAATGCACACCCAAGAGAGAGATGGGAACTAACTCAGTTAAACTAATCCCTTCTCTCCCCACCATCCAAGGCCTACCTGCATCCACAAATTCCTACAGGTCATCTGGATGTAAGCTAGCTGTTACTGCACTAACCAGCTCACGCCAAATGTAACTACTTCCTTTAGCTCCCTACACTTAAACCCATTCTGAGTCCCACCCTTCCTTACCTCATTTCCTTAACTACTCCCATCCCCTTTCCCTAACTACATTGCCATGCATTTAGTGATTAGCCAATCCCTAGCCTAGGTCTTCCCCATCCCACCCCCTCCCTCCACTTACTCGTGGGTCCAGGACAACTTTGTTTGTGCCAAACTACATTTAGGCTAGGAATTTCCTTTAGAGTATTGGTGTAGACTTACAAGGTATGAGTAAATAAAACTTACAAAACCTTTCCAAGTCCATACTTAGGTTTAGGCATAGACAAATGCTCATAAGATGAAGAAAGTCATTTAGAAGATTAATTAATTAGTTAATTAATTGATTAATTAATTACAGAGATGTCAAAATAGAAGATTAGC